>NC_064433.1:14866134-15169165 GCF_023343835.1 Lagopus muta | reverse complement strand
AATAAGGTCAAAAAAGCCCTCTCTCTCATTACATCGATCCAGACTTCCTAAAATAATGAAATTAAGACAGAGCTCACTCTTGAGCAAATTGTTCTTGTTGGAGTAGGAAGCAAACAATTCTTTATTTGATGAACCCAATAAAAAATTGCTCTCAAGAATTTCAGAATATGTCATTCACTAGAAGGATAGTAAATGGTCTCATAGAATAAAATAATTGAGAAAGATGTGTTAAAATGTATGACTTTCACTATCTGTAGACAGACTGTCCATTCTGAACATTCAATTCTCAAACACAGGGCTGTTCTTCACTGAAGAGTTCAATTCTCAAGCATATTCCACATTGCTCCAAGGTTCGAGATGCTACTTTGAAGACCTGAGTTTCACTCATCAAGAAATTGCATACACTGTTCTCATAATGCTTGTTAAACACATAAGAGAGATGAACCCCTGTACCTCAGGTTTTAATGCAAAGCTCTGCTAGGTAGTCTCCCACTCACTGGATGCTAAGAAAACTTATCAGCAGGCTAGAACACAACAAATAAGGAAAAGCTGATGGAGCCTGGTTTGTTCAGTTTGGAGAGGAGAAGGGTTAGAGAACATCTATTGTCACTGCCATCCTCTAGTATACCTAAGCAATACAAAGAATACAAAGCCAGACAGTTCAAAGAACGTAACAAAAAGACAGGACACTTCTATCAGAAATGAAACCAAAGAAAATTATGATGGGACATAGTGAAACAAGTCTCCAAAACGAGTGATTAAGCTCTGGAATAGGTCACCCAGAGACTTGTGCAGTCTCTGTCACTTAAGTTTTTCAAACATGATTTGGGAAAGACCCTGAGCAACCTGACATAATCATGAAGATGGCTTTCCTCCTTGAATCGGGAGGCTGAATTGAACATAGCTGATGAGTTGGAGGCTGAATAACACAAAGATTCTTTTCACCTAAATTATTTAATGACCATGTCATATTTCATATATCAGGTTGTTAAGTTTTATAGTTCCATTAGAAATAGCTCTATGTATGAATCTGAAAGAAAAGTTACTTAAAAAGGAAAAATAGTTGTTACTTATAAAACGGTAATGTCACTTAATTTTTAAAAACAAGAGAATATAATAAATATATGCATAGTTTTGGTCCCTTCAAATTTGATTTTTTTTTTTCCTTCTAGAAAACAATATTCCATTTAAACCAATATCCACGTTACATCTGGGAAATGTTTTGGACTTGATTTGAGAGCCAAGACAGAAGCCTATCAGGAAAAGAGGAAAGAAGATAAATATGCAGCATGCTGCTGATTAGATCACTGAGAAGAGAGGAGGCCTGACAATGTGTGTTAAGCAGCTACTTTTAGAGTGAAATTCTTCACAATACTCAGAAGACTGAATTCAGTACCACAGCTAGCTTGTCTTTAACTTTAAATTACTTTTCTTATATGAGGCTTCAGTTTTTCAACTGTTTGCTTGTTTTTCACAGGCTACTTAAACAGTTCTGTTACATTAATCTAATATAATTAATTACTTGTAGGATGAATATTAAAATTTATCTTGTAGATGACATTAAAATACTGGCCTCTAAAAACCATCAGGCTATATTTTTAATAAGATAAAGAAAGCATCATCTTTTTAAATCTCTTTTCCAAATCAACAATGGCTTTTTAAAGTAGAATAGGTTATTTCTATAATCCAGTGTCATACAACTAGTAGCATAGCAGTTAATTAATTAATTCCCTTCACGGCCTAATTTGCCCACTAACAGTTGTGCAGAGCTAAAATCTTAACATGGCCAACAAGCAAATACCTTTAGAAATGTCATTCAGGAGAGAAAGAAAATCCATTTAACTAATTAAATGGGGGAAAAAAAATTGGAAAAAAAATCCAAAAAAGCAATCATTTTTCGTATTTCCTAAGATGAAGATACTTTGCTACCTCCTAATGCAAGTTCTCCTGGTAGAAAGGAATTTTATTTATTTATTTTATCATCTTAATTTTTTTACCATCTCAATTTAGTGATCCATCCCAAAAGGCTTTGAGGTTGATGGAAAACCATAAGCTTCATTTTGATATCAAAATATTATAGAACACTAGTGGGTTAGTTAAAACTATATAGTTCTATAGTTATACTTGTCTATTGTCTATTCTGTATTTCTCAATCAGAAGATATAAAGGAACTACAATGACCTAAAAAAAATTAATAATTAATAATAGTAATAATAATAATCCCAATAAATGTTGATTATAAAGCATCTAGTCCATTCTTCCCATTAAGACAGCCTCTAAACTCTACTAATGGAAAACTCGAAAGTGTATCTTATGGAGGTGAAAACAGTAATGAAATTGTAGATGCTACAGTGAAATACATAATTACTAAACATATCACTAAGTGCCCACTTTGAGCACAATCAAATAGATCACATAAAATCTTGCGGTCATAGGGGGAATATATGCATCTTAAAGATCAATTTATTAATGTAATATTTAATTATCATTTACTAATAGGTAATTGTTTATGTTATTACAATAAATACTGAGTTGTAACTATACAGGAAAGAAAACCTAATTTTCTGGATGAAAACCTCTTGCGAGGTCCCAACAAGTTCCTGTGACTGACTGATGCATACAGCACCTGCTGAAATGATCTGGAACAAGGACTGAAATAATTAAGGGCCAAAACAAATAGATTTTTACAAAACTGCACCTTATCATCAGTGGGTATTACCTGTAAAATTCCCACTGCTAAAATATTTCACCAATTTCTATTATTTACTTAACATTTAACTTTAAACAGCTCTGTTTTTCACAATTAACATCCTCTTTGAAGTGAAGAAATTCACATTCTTTCTAAATATTATTTAAGCCTTCTACAGACAGCAGTAAGTTATACTTTGTCATATTTTGAATGTGTCCTCACAAAGTAAGGCAAAGTGAGTGTTTTTAAATCCAAATATTAGATTCTGATGATACATTTGTTGCTAATTCTATTACTGGAAATACCTGATGATCACACTGCAAATAACAGAAAAACTGTTTTGAAAAATAACAGCCTATTAAGTTGAGAACTAAACATTTTAATTGTTTGCCAAGGATTCAGTGTACAAGAGTAACATCAAGTAAAACACTGGAATCTGTACCATAAGCAAACAGGAGTCAATGCCCAGAAAACATCTACTCAGAAATTAAATTGAGAACTTCATTTAACTACTCTACTGAATCACTTCAGATATCCTAGCTGGGGGGGGGAAAAAAGCACATTGGTAGAATAGAGCACTAGGGAAATTATGGAGATTACGAAATGATTTAGTAAGTTTATGATCCCCAGGCATCTTCTGCAGTCTTTGAAAGAAAATCATTAGGCAAAAGAAGCAAGATAACTTCAATAAAGGAATAAAGAATAGAGAAAAAGTAAAGAATGCTGACATGACTGAACACCATTCTTTAATGTCCACAAATATCATCAGGGTGTTATTATTTGTCTTGTAGTTTTCTCCATACATTTCCAGGTGGTTTCCACCTCCATGAGCTAATGAAACTCTAAACAAGTGTTTTAATGCAACAATATGACACATAAACAGACACTGAAATCACAGCATTACTGCATTCACCACAGCAGACAGAAAAAGCACAGAAATAAAGATATGCGATAATCCATTCAATGTACATTATCAACTAACTTTCTACCTACTGCTATATATATATATTTTACCACTGGTATAAATATCATATACATCATAACAAATGCATATCAAAATGCAATCCTGACTCAGTCCTTCTATTGTGACAACCTCTGAATTTTGACTGTCATAACAGCTACTTGGAACAGGATTCTATTCACTGAACTTTGCATCCAAAGTAGAAGAAGTGTTGGCTTTTGATTATCACTTGGAGGCATTTTGAAAGAATGATTCATCTAATCTACTGTGGACATCTAAATTAGACACGATTAACTGCCCTAAGGAAGTTGTCTTCTTTCACTAACTATAAATAGTTTAAACAGTCAAAGGACTTGTAAATATCTATACCTAGATGATAGACAAGATAATTATGTTTTAAGAGTGGAAAAAAAAAGGTAAGATTTTCTATCAACTGTCTTGTTGAAAGTCTGTTTTAAACGGTGTAATTCCTAAACTGGCACATGATACCATAACCACATGCACTCTCGTCACTGAGAAGATGCAATACAAGCACGCTATCCTATTTTGCTTTGATTAGGAAAATAAAATTGCATAAAACAATACAGAGCTGTGAAGTGGTAGCATACTTCAAGCATTACAAACTTGGATCTATTAAAAAGGAAAGCAGATGGAATTTTTTTGAAGTAAGGTGATAATGCCATAATTTGACTGTCAGGACAATTACAGTTAGTAAAATGATTAATACCTATTAAACATTAAAAAAATTAACAGTTAACAACAGAAAAGAATGAAAATTCCACAGAATCATATATCAACCTTAGACAACAACAAAAAAAGAATTTCTCACAGCTAAATCCTAGACCAAGGAACTACCTGGATAACTTAATGACTTCACTACTTCACTGCACTGAGCTGCTTATCGGCACTCGAATGCCTAAAGGCTCCTCCATTTCCAGAGTTAGCTATCCAGACATACAGAACTCTGCACATCCATTACTTCTGACAATTTAGTTAAGATTAGAGAGTTCTCACTTAGGTCCTCAGTCTGACATTTCTTTACAGAAATCACGAGAGGAATGTGATCCTGTAGGCATAGTGAAAGCATGTCGGGTACACAGTACAGGACTAGAGAGAGCAGTAAGTTAACTACAAACGATGAGCTTTTGTCTAAGGCAAGAGAAAAATCCAGTTCTGTAAGGCTGACAGAATAGAAATCCACATCCACCCAGTTTCATCAAAAATTATCTTTCTCCAAACAACTACCACGAATGCCAAAAATAAGGGAAGAGGTTTGATTTCTGTTACCCTGGCCACTCCAGACAGTAGAAAACATAAAAAATATCAGTTCTGAAAACAAGAATATCACAGCTGCTCCTTTTTACAGTGAGCAATAGCAAGACAGTTCATTCCTCTCATGGCTCTTTAAGTAACCATCAATCCTCCCAGTAAGGCAGCTAAAAGCACGTTCCATGAGGAGAAGGGAAAGATGACCACCCTTCCTCCAACACTTCCACTTCGTTCAAAGAATAACATTAAAGGAAAAAAGAATTTGATAACTACGTACAAGGAGACAGTTATAGGATGTATATGTCACTCTTTCTCCCTTTTTGCCCGATGAACATGTTTTCAGCAGGACCTTCTTCTCTCAAACACTGTACCAACACTATGCTACCACACCTGTAGGTTACTTTTGCTGATCCTAGGCATCACGATGACTATATCATTCCATAGATCTTGTACTGCTTGAGTTTCCTCCTCTCTCGTATTCACAAACCTTGTTCCAATTGATAGTTTGACTTCACATATCTCACAAAAAGTATAAAACAGGAGAATTACATATTTTATTTTACTTCCCCTTTTGATGAAAAAAAATGGGATACAGATACGGAAACTGAGAATAATGTGACTAGGTACTCACCACTGGGATGTAGGGCTCCTACCGTTTAGCATGGCAATCAAGAGGCTATGACATTCCTTCTTCAGCGCAAATGGCAAGTATTTAATGTACTAAAAAAGTTTATACACGCACATGTGTATATATATATCTTACCTCTCTCCATTCTTTGTTTCCAATGGCTTGTGTGTACAAAACACAGACTGTGAAAGGAAAAAAGAAAAAATCATTTTGAGAATTGAATGTTGTTTTTTTTTTAATTAAATAAGTTGATTTCGTTGATTTTGTAGTCAATTTTGCTGTCAAAACCACTATCTTGGAAAATCAAATATTAGTGTTTCCCCTCAGTTTTGAGTATGTCTCCCTAGATTAGTGACAATACTGGTTGTTGCCACAATGAATTGTGAAACAGAGTGGTTCTAAAATGGGAGGTGACACTTAAGACTGGCCTCCAGCAAATCACTTAAAATCCTTAGGAATAAAATTAGATAGAAGCAGGTTTTCATTAAATGTGCATGGTCTGTCTATCCCAGCTAATCCAGTGCATAATTATGCTAATTTATTTCTTCTTTCAGGAAATGAGAGAATTAAAATAAAAACAAATGAGGTCCCTACTGCAATGAGACAGGAAATAAAAGTGGAAAAAGGAAAAAATAGTTTGTGAAGTATTCTTCTTTAATTCTGCTGTAAGCTCTTCTCACATATTTAAGGATATTGCATACATATCTCTTTATATTAAAACATAATAAAAACTGAATCAATTATATCTACCTATGTAAGCTATGTTTGAAACATCAAGAAGCATCATCTCACCAGTTTCACTCTGCTTACAGATTTGTTCTTCTAATACAGAACCCACTTCACATTAATCTGTAGCTTTCATCACAGAGGTACAGTTAATCAGGTCTTCCATACACCAAGTACAAGTATAAGCACAAATCATTTGCACCGAATGAATACCTCAAACTTCATTTTCAACAGTTTTGAATGAGTTGTATCTAACAAGTGTAAAGCAGTGATATCCTGAAACTCTCACCGTTTCCTAAATAAGGAAAATACAGATACACAAACATTTCTCTCTGTCAAATTCAGCTGTGCCAATCGTTACTTTTCAACAGAAGACAGAAATAATATTATTTTGAGTTTCTGTCTTGAACAATAAAAGTAGAAGGCTGGTTTTCTTCTCAACAAAGTCAGAATCATCAACTGATCTAAGCAGAAATGAAGTCAAGCTTCAAACTATGTTTTCTTCTTACTTGGAAGGTAAAACACAAAAAACACACTAGGAAGAGTGGAAAAAAGGTAAGATCAACATTTCAGCTTGACACAGAACTTAAAGGTTAACACGATTCAACTTCATTTTTTCCCAATAAGATATCTTGTAGAAGAAAAAGCTTTTGTAAAAAAAAATCAAAATCAATTTCTGTTTTTCTCCATTCACTCTAAATGAAACCTCGGACAATCACACTACTGGCTTTGGTTCCTGATTATAGTAGGATGAATCCAAAGCAGTGAGTCTATTTTTACAGCTCTCTTTGGAGAAAATTGCTGAACTATATTATATAAAGAATGAAGTTTAAACAGGAAAACAGAGTGAAATGGAAGCAACAAAATCAGCTACGGAGATGTCTGAAAGTTACTAAATTTCTGACCAACCTTTGTATCTATTAAGATCTGTGCCAAGATAATCCTGGCAGATGTGGGAAATGTTGTCAAAGGAAATTTCGACATATAAAAACAAACTAAGAAATATTCTCTGGAAATACTCCTAGTGCTTACATGAAATCATACACTCTCTCAAATTTCCCTTCCACTTTTCCCACTGGCAATTCTTTTTTAAATGAACACCACAAATTCAGCAATGATGAATATTTTCTATCTTCGGTAGTGGTTTCCAAGAAAGCAAATATGTTACTAATTTCAAAAGCAGATATAATAACAGATTTCATCCATTTTACAGAGATCTTAAATCTAAATTTTCCACTAAATACTTCTCATACCTATAACCTCACTTGAGAATACAACTGAAACTCATTTGCAGAAAACGCCAGTCTTTATAGATAACGTACACTTCTGCTATTCAAATATTTTTGTTGTCTAGATTTTTCCTAAACATAATAATTTTTCACATTGATTTCCTGCTCTATTTTTTGTACTACATGCTGCCCTGTGTATTAGCATTAATACACTAAATCACGTAACAATTTTGCATCATAGCTGTCCAAAAAAGAATATAAAAGAGGAGAAATTTAATATTAAGGAGAAGAAAGCAACAAAACAACTGTAAAATATCCGTTACTATCAAAGTTTCAGAAAAGAGGCATTCTGGCACTACCTTATCTCTTCAGTTTATGAAGCCAAATGAAAGAGTTATGAACAAAAAATCTAAAAAAAGATTAGAGCTGAATAATTTTAGTCTTTTGCTGTGGTTGATGAGATGGAAGTTGTGCAGTATAAAAAAAAAAACAGTAAAGCTCCACCTTAAGCCTAATTCAGTCTCTTAATCATTTTCCATCTTCTGGAAGGCTGCTCATACCTCTGCTAGCATGAGTTTTTTTGTGGTCAGTTCACTATAATTTGGAGTAAGCAGTGCTATCCTTCTCACCTTTTTACTGCCAGTCACTAGTGGGTTTCTGTTCCCCTCCATTCCCAGTAGCTTCCCCGTGCTTCCAAAAGTACATTCCAGGACTGGAACCACATCTCTAGCCTAAGAACCGCTTATATATTTATTTATAAACTTAAATGAGGAGAAAAAAAGCTAAGAATCAATAGTATGACTTGCAGTTTTCTGCTATTTAGCTGGTTGCAGCTACGGCATATATGAGGGCTGCTCCGAAAGTAATGTCTCTTATTTTGTTACACTGGCCTACGATGTCAGAGGTGGATGTTGGTGGTATGGCAGTGGAGGCTGAGCCTTCCACCCAATATTCCATTACATTCTGTTGCTGTCAACAAAGGGGAAGTCTGACAAAATGGTGTCGGACATGGAAGTGCATATGAAGCAAAGGTGTGTCACTGAATTCCTCCATGTGGAAAAAATGGCACCCACTGACATTCAATGGCATTTGCTGAACGTTCATGAAGACCAAACAATGGATGTCAGCACAGTGAAGCAGTGGGTGGTGTGTTTCAGCAGTGACAACAGTGACCAGAAAGGCAAGCTGTGTTCCAGATAGTCATGCACAGCATAAAATGAAGAGTGCCTTGATCAGCTCATTGAGAGAAATTACAGAATTTGTCAGATTACAACCAGGGCGCTCTGTCCAGAGTTGAATATCAGCTTCAGTGAATTGGAAACAACAGTGGTAACGTTGGAATACTGCAAAGTTTGTGCCAGGTGGGTCCCACAGATGTTCACGCAGGAACAGAAAGAAAACCACATGCAAATTTGTCAGAACCTACAGAACCAGCACAAGGCTGAAGGTGACAGTTTCATGGATCACATCATTACCAGTGCCAAGATGTAGCAACTCTACTATGGGCCACTGTGTGTAGGCCCCTTCTCCACGGTAATCTTCCCATGAATTTGTACCCAGTTCAAGCAGGCTCTTTGCTGACCACCTTCTACACCTAGTCAGAGCTTCCTGAAGGTCCTTTTACTCCAAGTGTCATGAGATTCTTCTCATTGTTACTTTCTTTTATGGATACATCCTCCCCAGGAGGACCTGGATTCTACCTTTCCAATCTTTCCTAAGACACTCTAATTTCTATTACAGTACTCAGCAGTTACAGGGTTACACAAGAGGACGTTCCATCCTAACCGGTGCTGCTGCCACAGCTGCACAGTAGTTTGGGGTGGCTCAGTTTGGTCAGGAAGTGCATGGGGAAATAATTTTGCCCAAATGCCTAAAAGAAAATCTCATTAACAAATCTGCAGCTCCTTGGCAGAAGGTTTTCTCCCTGTCTCATCGTGGAATCACTGCTTTAGCTCAGACTCTATGGGAAATATTAAAAAAAGAAGAAAAAAAAAGTGGATATTCTCAAAAACATTGCTAGGGTTTGAAACGCATATTAGAATTGGCCTCAAAGCCAGTGAGACCTTAACATACAGAGCAACTTTGTGTAGTTCTACCTTTTATGAGATCTGGTGGCTGTAAATCCAGTTGGCCTAAAAGTAGATCTTGTGAAAGCAGTAAAGTGTTGGATTTGAAACCTTTTTTAGCTAACAGGATAAAGTTACTGTATTCAAGACCAGTGCAAGAATGGCCTTTGTCCAAACAGACACTGAAGAAAGGTATGCTGCTACACTTCCAAGTACAGAAAAGAACAGCATTTTTTACATTACACCCTTCTAACTTCCACAGTTATATTACAGCCATGTGTCTGCATTCAAACGAAGGGCACTGGCAGCAATCTAATTAGCTAATAAACAGCCTTCAGAATACAAATTCTACACTGCCTGCAGAGTATCCACCATCAAAACCACTTTGCCAAGTCATTTCCTGAGTGCAAATACAGTATAAGCATTTCTAGACGTAAGTTTTCCCCTTCTCTCTTTACCAAGGACTGCAATACTGTATTCCATGTTTGTATATAGCTAGCCTGAGACAGATAGGCTTAACTGACACAATAACTGGGCATTCACAATGTGAGCCCAAACTTCTAAAGTATGCCATCAGTTTGAATTCTTTAAATAAGCAGTTTACAAGAAACTGTGTTTTGAAGTGATAAGCAAGGTTACTACGCTTCAAAAAATACATGCAAGTAACTTAATTCTATAAAAATATCACTGCCTTACATCTCAAAAACATTACAAAGTTAGATAGTAAGATTTCTCCAGGTTTTCCTGTCCCTTCCCTGCTGTGGGCCAACCAACAGCCACAGTCCCTTAGGGGTATCCCTGCCCCAGTATGGTTTGCCCACAGACCACAGCTTCTTTGGAAGTCTTTTGCATGGAGTGTTGCCTTTCCAGGTCGCATTCTGGAAGCATATCTTCAGAAGCGTGGTTCTGGGAGTACTCTCAGCAGCTGTGTTTCTAGCCCCTAGCTGCTGCCACTTTCCTTCTGAAATGTGCTTGGCAGGGCTTTGTGTGCTCCTCTGGCTGACAGAAGCTCTAGCTAGCACTGGTTATTCACGTAGCTTTCAGAGTTGCCTGGAAGAAGCTGTGATAGTCACAGAGTGGATCACGGCCTGCTTCCACACAAGTTGCACTGCTACTCAAATCCTGAAATTTATACCTAATATAGTTTCCCTACAGTATCCCACCAGGACTTGGTTACATGCCCAAACACATGATGGAAGCATGTCTGTCTCAGGGCCTGTTTCCAGTGTCAATGAGTACAGTATATGGTATTCTAAGGAAGAAAAAAAAAAAACAACTTAGGCTTACCTGAAAGAAAATGAATCGACAAATAAAAAGTTACAGAGGGTTATAGAGGGGTCCAAATTGACCGAAGACAATATAATCTAAGCATTAGTCAATAAACAATACAGGAGTACTTTGATTCACCACTATCAGGGGAAAAAAAAGATAAAGAAAGAAACACAAAAATATTCTGTGGTCTCAGGTCCTTGATAAGCTATTAAAAAATCTTCAGTATGGGGAGGCATCGTTTTTAAATCAGAAGCCCCACCACAGCTGAATTCATGGGAATGAGGTTGTTGGGATACAGTCATGCATTAACAAAACTGAAGAGGTAGTGTGACTACCTCACATATCTGGTAACATGAATTCATTAAAGAATGGATTATTTTTAATCAGTAAAGATCAGTTCCCTGAGACAAATTAATGCAATTTTATTTTTCCAGATTTTGATTCTCAGATTAGCAGACACTATGCACTAACAACAAGCACTTCCAGTTTATCTAGAAGTATGCTGACTAGATTTGAAAGCAATCTAGAACAGATACATAAAAGAAAAAAAAATGACTTTTCTGCATTCACTGATTTTAAGAAAATGTAGCTTGACTGCTTGACTAAGGGAAAGCATAGTTCAGGAACACAGTAGTGATTATAGTCTTTAAAATTCCAGTTCCTGTAACAGGAGCTACAAGCCCAGCCAGCACTGCATGAAATAACTGTCACAAAGACAATGTAAACCCAGCAGACATCAAAGTAGTCCACTAATCCCATTTTTTATCCAGTGTTTACACATTTGTAATATATGATGAGGAAAAGCCAGTAAAACGTTGCATACTTACTTGGATCAGATTTAGAAAATGTATCTCTGTCCAAAAGATTTCTGTTAAAAAAGGAGAGAAAAAAGTAATCTTATTAAAAAAAATCAGATACCAATGAAGATATATTTAATGATATTGATCGAGAAGCTGTTTAGTTTTCTACCTTTTACTTAAAGTCAGTCAGTACTACCAATTGAGTCTTCTCACCCTTCTTTTTCTTATGTATTTTGGATTTGACCAAATCTTAGCTTACATACTCTGGTGTCTTGAAGTAAAAAGCAATACATAACAAGCATATTAACATATATAAGATACATCAGAAACAAAAATAACTATAGATCAAAAACTTCTACCACAGACTAACATGCTAGCTGAACTAAAAAAAAATTGTATACTTTATTTATTTAAAAGAATGGTTATGACATCTCAGAGCCATTACGAAATATCTAAAGAAACTGGTGTGGATGAGTAAGGTAAAACAAAACTAACAGACAAACAGGAAATAGGAAACATGAAACAGAGGCAGGAAAATTCTAAGTGCCCACAAAATACATAGGGAAAAAGTTGGAAGAAAAATTTCTTTGCTACAAGGCTAATATCACAGCCATGCTTCAGCTAGTCTCCTCATACACAGATGAAGAGACTCATTATTACCAATAGCTCTAAAGATGAAGGACTGAGCACAAAGCCATCGTCAGAATAGTTACTAATATTTCATCATTCTAAATTCAAATAAATAAACAAATAAATATTAAATATTCTGACCAGCCAAAAAATGGTCTGAAAACAGAATAATCATTGAACAAGAAATAGCTATTAAACTTAGGCAGCTAGTTTAGGCTTGGTATTACTTAAGAACAAAAGAAAATGAATAAAGAAAAGGTAAATACACAGCAGCAACACTGAAATGGTTCTAGGTATCACAGCAAGCCATGACTTAAATGCAAGTCAAAATTCTTGTGCCTTTGTGAGGAAAAAAGGAATGAACAAATGAAAATTGCACTTTGGAAACTTCTCAATCTAGTCATCTTGCCTTCTTAATACTCAACACTCAATTCAAGCAATAAGGCAATAAAGGTTTAGGCAGAAATAATGAGAAGTCTGGAATACGCCTATGAAGAAAACACTGCTATATATTGATGCTGATCCCCATGTAGGCCGAACAAGGAGAAACAGGATTGGCTGTAAACTGAATTCTCTGCCCTTCAAGTGTATAAGTTGAACTTTATTCAACTGCTTTACCATTTTTCTTGGTTAAAAGTATCCAGACATGATATGAAATCTCTGCCACTGAGTATATTTAGGAACAAGTTAGGAAGCCACAAGTCTTACCAGTTCTTTGAACTTACCCTGGAGCAAGAGACAGATTAAACAACCACTTCACGTCACTTATAACTTACTATTTTTAATAATTACTGAGCCTCTCTAAAGGTCACTATTTATTACTTTCATTCAGATCTAAATCACGTTATTTTCATGCCACTGCACATCATTGAAATGCATACAAATATGTTGCTAAATACAGGTTTTCTAAGCAGTGCATTTACAGTTCAACAAGGAAAAGATACTGTGTCACCAGTTCAGGTATTGCCAAACCCACTGTTCAGAACAGGCAATGTGAGCAGGACAGCTTTAAAAGAAGCTGTCACTTATTTAAGCCAGATCATTAAAATTATTATTTGTGAATGAATCTAAAGTCTGCATATACTACTTCTTCAACTGAAATTGTTTCTACTTCCAAAGCACAATTCCTATAAACCTTGAAAATTTCAGAATTAAGAGTGACATGGAAAAAAACAGCACTTCTGCCTCCCATGCTCACACTTTGAGCCACCAAGCATTTGCTGCCAGGGACCTAATGAACTAAGAACACTTCCATACAGTCAGCATCCCTGAAAGGACTGTAAGGATTGAGATATCAAAGTCTGACATCATAATTCAGGTCAGTAAGCATCACTAGTACACAGTTTTCAACTGATACAGCTTGCAGTATCTTCAATGTGATCCTTTGTACATTTCACCATAAATAGAAAACGTCTTCAGCAAAGTTTGCAGGCACCTGATTTTCCAAACTGTTAATAACCAACTAAAACACCAACACAAGAACTAAACACACTCATTGTTCAAGCAATGTAGGCTTCAAAGGGAAATTCAAAAGCCAACACCAACAGGAAAAAAAGGTCTGACTTATTCAGCTAACAGCTCAGGCTGCACACTTTCTTTAGTGTATTTTCATTTCAGTGGGAAAACAATCAAAATGCTCCTTTAAATGTATGACAACTGCAAGTTGCAGAAACACAGGACAATTTGCAATCAAAAGAAATGCTAAGAGCAAAAGGAGAAAGAAGGTTGGATATACTTCTAGAACTTCATGTAGTCTTTAATAGTCTGAGCAGAAAATGTTTTGCTTACGAAAGCATTCTCTTGGATAGTACTTTATTTTTTCAGGAAAACTCACAAATTCAAAAGCAAGAGATGACAAAAACTTCTTACTTCCTCCTAATCAAAATATCCAGAAAAAAAGGTCTTCTATTTCAACTGACCACAATGAGTAAATCTGTATCACTATGATAAACAGTGCAGAAAAACAATGCAAAAAGAAAACAAGAAATTACTACAGATCATGAGGACTTTTTTCCCCTCTGGAGAAATACATACATCAAACACCTACAGTGAAGAACTCTGTGAATATCTGTGCAGAAAGTGCTATCCTACAGTCACAGATCCTGAAGGAATTCATTTTGTGCCTTCCAAAACACTCGCAGGAGCACAGATGACTAAGGGAAGAAAAAACAATAGGAGCCATGGCAATAACACCTACTTAGTCTGCTATGGAAAGTACAGAGGAGATTAGAAATACTGGAATAAAGATTTCTTTATCTGTATAATGAGAGCAATTTCCCAATGGGGGGGAGGGGGGAAAGTAATCAGTAAAGAAGAAAAGTTAAAATGCCTTGTGTGGATTCACTTTGTTCATACAGCTTCATGAACTCCATAAACATGTCAGTATGTCTATGACAGCGCTTTCCTTCAAAAAATTCTGTACTACGTTCAGTGTAAAACTGGAAGATCTCAATTATATATCAGACTCTTTAAGATCCACTTAAAATTGCTGAACAGAAATCATTGCTATGTGGCTTTGTGTGATCTGAATGTAATATAAATATACATACTACATATATGTTGAGAAAGGGAGATCTACCTTAAAAACTAGTGTTTACTCACCTCATTCACATATAATTTGCTTCTATTTTGACTTTTTAAATGATCAGTATACTACCTTCCTGTTGTGCAAGCTTTTAAATTTAACCCTTCGTTATACTTAACTGCTACACAGAAGTAAATTCAGTTCCTCCAAAAGAAATTACAGAAATCTGGCACTGAAGAACAAACCACCAGAATTACAGAACTGAATACTTTAATGTGTGTTCCTCTGGTTTCAAAAAACTGTATTACTGGACAAATACATGTTTACACACTGTTTTAAACTGAAACCCCTGGTGATAAAATCAAGATTTACTTCAGATGGATTTGTTAGAATCCCTCCAACTGCTAAAGCTTTGTTTCTCTTCATCTTTAGATTAGATTTAAGAAAGCAAAGTGCCCAGGGTATCAGCAAGGGTGGAGTTAATTGTCTTCAGAGAGCCTTGTATGGTACTGCATTTTGGATTTTCCATGAAATAGTGGTGATAACATACCCATGGTTTGTTGTTGGGCAGCGCTTGCACAGGATGAAACTCTTTTCAGCTTCTTGTACTGCCTGCCAGTGAGGGGCTGGTGTTACTCAAGGAGCTCATGTAGTTCTACGCTCTGCATGTGTCACCAGAGCAGCCA
This sequence comes from Lagopus muta, assembly GCF_023343835.1. NCBI lineage: Eukaryota > Metazoa > Chordata > Aves > Galliformes > Phasianidae > Lagopus > Lagopus muta. The sequence continues at coordinate 15,153,685 of NC_064433.1, read as the reverse complement.
TGACACCATAGAGATGTTTTGGCTACCACTGAGCATGCTGGCACCGCATCAGGGCTGGCTCCAACACAAAGCCATAGGCTGTAGGTGGAAGAGAGGAGGAAACACAGCCACCAGAGCTTACCCAAATCCACCAAAGGGATTTTCTGTATGTTATGATGTCATGCTCACTAATAACAGCTGGAAGGAGGTGGGAAAGGAGAATGAAGGACTCCGGTTACGAAAACATTCGTCTTCCTAAGAAATCAGCGCACATCCTGAGGCCCTGCTTCACAAGAAGTGACGAAACTTTGCTGACTGGAAGTACAGGATAACTTTCTTCCTTTTGCTTGCGTGCAACCTTTGCTTTCTTTTCCCATTAAAATGCTCCCGTCTCAAACCCACGAGGCGCTTTTTTGTTTTGCTTCTTTTTCCTCCCCCTCTTCCCCCACCCCTCCCCACCCATGTAACTATGATGCATGACCAGCCCTGCTTTCCTGGAAATAGCTGAGTATCTGCCTCCAGATGGGAAGTGGTGAATGAATTCTTTATTTTGCTTTGCTTGGTGTGCAGCTTTTGCTGTATCTATTAAATTGTCTTTATCTCAGCCCACCAGTTTTCTCACTTCCACCTCTTCAACTCCCCCCATGTCCCACTGAGAGGTAGAAGAAGCCAGTGGCTGTGTGGTGCTGCACTGCCTCCCAGGAAACAGCATTTGGTGGTTTGCAAACACAACACTGAGTTACCCATGCAAAACTGATTATTAATTTTTAGAAAGCATGTATTCTAAATATAATATACTCTTATATGAGCATACATCAGTTTTCTTTTTCACTTGAATTACTCCGTGGGGAAGCTTGTATGATGTTGCATTTTGGGATTTTAATGAAAACTGTGGTGATAACACACCCGTGGTTTGTTGCGGAGCAGTGCTTGCACACAGCCAAGGACTTTTCAGCTTCTCATGCTGCCCTGCCAAGGAGGCTGGGCATTAGTCTTCCCAAGAAACCATCACACACACTGAGCCTTGCCTCCCCAGAAGCAGAGAACACCTGCCTGCCAAACGGAAGGAGCAAATAAATTCCTTGTTCTGCTTTGCCTCCATGTGCAGCTTTCACTTTACCTAATGAACAGCCTTCATCTCAACCTGCATTTTTTTCACTTCTGCCTTCCCAACCCCCTCCCCCACCCCGGGTCAGAGGCAGCTGTGCAGTGCTGAGCTGCCAGCCAGGGTTAAACCACAATAACAATTATTAAACAAATTGATTTTTATTCTTTTAATATCAGGCCCGTGTGTCTTTTTTTCTCAAAGAATATCCTGACAAACAAATTTCCTCTTTTTTTTGTTGTTGTTGTTTTGTTCAGAACTGCATCAATTTCAATGCTAATTTTAATCTGTTTTACATCACAGTAGTCAATGTCTCTCAACCTTAATTGCTACCACTGGACTTCCAATGGTCAGCCCTAGGAAAGGCAATACACGATCCAAAGAATCTACTTGAGTGAAGAGCCCACTTGACTTCTTGCAGAGTAATTTATTCAATATTTTTTCACTTGTAATGCTAGCTTAAGTAATCATCCTTCCCTAGCTATTTATACTCTCCTATATTGTCAGAACACAATAAAAAAGAAGCTATTAGCCTCCAGATTCAAAATGCCCTGGACCTAAAAGTAGATTAGACAATTTCTCAGAATTTTATCTCCTTGACAGAATGACTGGTTCTTTTAGAAAAGGCTTGGAGGAGAGAAAATGGTGGCTCTCCTGACTAAGAGGCAGTTAGCATGATCTGTTCTGATTACCTCCACTCTTTGGGGCACCTGAAGGTCTGGAAAGAACACAAACATATCTCTGATAAGCATGCTTAAGAAAACATCCACAATACTCCTTTGAAGAAGTCACTGACTCTTCTCGTTCACAAGAAGATGAAGAAGTAATTGTCAGCCTCCAGAGTAACATTAATCATCAAGTTACAAATATACTGATTCAGAAGTCTTTCTCTTTGGAGAAAGAGGGAAGCAAGGAGCACAGCTGGAGCAGCACAGCTTCCCTACATTTTTATGACTACACACAAAAAACATTATCTGACTAAATGCATAAAAACAGTGCTAGGACAATACCTTTATTAAAACTGCTGACTGCTCTCAGGGGTTAAGCCAACAATAAAGATGGAATTACCAAATTTCTGTACTTATGTATACAGTAACACTGGTTTTGCAGTAGTTGTCTGTGGAAACTGACAGGAATGAAGAAATAATACTCGTGCAGATGAAGCAGACCTGCATGAACGTTGAGTTGTTCCATTTTAAATAAATAAAAGTCCATTTATGAACAGTCCCAGTTTTGGCTGGCATGAGCAAACAGCTCACATCACAACCTAACTTGTACACAACCTCCTTCAGTACCACACCAATTATTACTTGAAAACAACAGAATGAACCTGCTACATTTATATTTCTAAGGCTGGGCATGCAAACAGTCTCTGGCTCTGAACTTTCAGAGACATAACGCAGAGGATGACACTGAGGACCCCAGGCAGTCCAAAGCTCTGGCAGCTCAGTCTAAGGTCAGCTCATTGGTCCTTCTCCAGCTACTTTTATTCAGTTGATACAAATCCATGGAGATGCTGCTCTAGTTTAGATGTATTTTAATATAACTATAATAATGTATAAAGTACAAAAATTGTTTTTACGTAGTTTTTTTCTGAAACAATCCTTTAAAGTGTACACATCAAAGAAGTCATTTAGAAAGTGAATCTACCTAGGCCTTTGACACTGTCTCCCAAAATATTCTCCTGTGGAAGCTGGCAGCCCGTGGCTTGGACAAATACACTCTTGGCTGGGTAAGGAACTGGCTGGAGGGCCAGTCCCAGAGAGTAGTAATGAATGGAGTTAAATCCAGCTGACAACTTGTCATGAGTGGTGTTCCCCAGGGGTCAGTGCTACGGCCTGTCCTCTTCAATATCTTTATTGATGACCTTGATGAGGGCATTGAGTGCACTCTCTGTAAATCTGAGGATGACACCAAGTTGGCTGGAAGTGTGGATCTGCCTGGGGGTAGCGAGGCCCTACAGAGGGATCTGGACAGGCTGGAGAGCTGGGCTGAAGCCAATGGGATGAGTTTCAACAAGGCCAAGTGCCGGGTCCTGCACTTCAGCTACAACAACCCCAGGCGACACTACAGGCTTGGGGCAGAGTGGCTGGAAGACTGTGTAGAGGAAATGGACCTGGGGTATTGATTGATGCTCGGCTGAACATGAGCCAGCAGTGCACCTGGGTGGCCAAGAAGGCCAATGGCATCCTGGTTTGTATCAGAAACAGTGTTGCCAGCAGGAACAGGCCAGTGATTGTGCCCCTGTACTCAGCTCTGGCGAGGCCGCACCTCAAGTACTGAGTCCAGTTTTGGGTCCCTCACTGCAAGAAAGACATTGAGACCCTGGAATGTGTTCAAAGAAGGGCAACACAGCTGGTGCAGGGTCTGGAGCTCAAGTCTTATGAGGAGCCGCTGAGGGAGCTGGGAATGTTCAGTCTGGAGAAGAGGAGGCTCAGAGGAGACCTCATTGCTCTCTACAACTACCTGAAGGGAGGTTGTAGTGAGCTGGGGGTTGGCATTTTCTCTCATGTAACTGGTGATAGAACTAGAGGGAATGGCTTCAAGCTGCGCCAGGGGAGATTCAGGCTGGACATTAGGAAATAGCACTTCTCTGAAAGAGTGGTCAGGCACTGGAATGGGCTGCCCAGGGAGGTGGAGTCACCGACCCTGGAGGTATTCAAGGAACGTTTGGATGTTGTGTTGAGGGACATGGTTTAGTGAGAACTGTTGGTGACTGGTGGATGGTTGGAGTGGGTGATCCTGTGGGTCTTTTACAACCTTGGAGATTCTATGATTCTATGAATTTGTACAATGAATACAATATTCCTTCTCAGCCACTGTGGGATGGGGGAGGATGCATTACTTACACAGGCAGTGAAAGAAAGAAAAGAAAATGAGGAAAATTAATAGAGAAAGCTTTGCTACAGTTAAAGCTGTTATACACTTCCTACTACCCTTCTCCGCCTTCCCTTATATTACCTTTCTGAGGTCTAAAATAGTTGGTTTCAACTGTGCAAGGGTGATACAGTGAGTCACCAGTGAGCATCCCGCATCCTGTCTGGGGAGGAGAAGTTGGTAGTAGCAGTGGAGGATCAGATCATCTCAGGAAGATTATGATGTTGACGGTTTCCTTTTCCAAATTCTGAGGGTCCCCACAAGGGGCTACTTTTCCAACCCACTGTTACACCATGATCTCTCTTTGTTGGTCTCTTACTCCATTTTGCATTCAAACTTGCCATATTTGTTACACTTGTTTGGTTCTTGCCCTTTGGTTCCACTATAATTTCAGAAAATAGCTTTGCCCGTATCCCAAGTCTGCTCTTCTTTACAAACCACTGGAAAGGTCTCCACAGGTATCCCATACCTCCGCTTTCCATCCTCCATCTCTGCTACTCTGCCTTGCATCTTGTGTTCCCACGGTGCTCCTCTGCACTATATCATCCTGTGACAGTCACAGATACCTTATTCTGCACTAAACAACCACTTGCTACTGCTATCTATAGAAGAATAATAGCTATGTCGTGTCATTGCACAAGCCAAAGAGAAACCATCTAAGAGGTAGCCGCCTGATCTTTAGAAAAACTGCCAAGGAAATCCAAACAAAACACCAAGTAGGCAAAGACAAGTTCAGACAAAACCTGACAAGTCCTGAGACTTCACACGATACAAAACTTGGTAACTGGTCCCAACAGTGGCAAGACTGCATCTACAGGGCCACACATCGGCCTTAAATTTTACAGTTAATGTGTGCTTTGCCTAAAGTTCAAATAATACATGCACACACAGGAAAAACAAACTATACACTCTACCAGGAATGTACCTCTAGGATTGTTTTGATGGAGGCCATCACCCATTTATATGTTTTTCTTGAAGCCAGATGGCTGTCTAGGTGGTTTCATTTCAAAGAAAAAACTTGCAAGATCAACCTCTGTTGCCAGCCATCCATAAACATGGATAAACAGATTCTGTAACCAGTCTGGACACATACACACAAAACTACAGGAAAATGAAAAGCAGACTTAGAATCAGGATGAATTTTATATCCTCTGCTCTGTACTATATGGAGTTACAAGCTCAAATAATTTATTATATCTTTTGTCATTGCATCTTTCTGCCATACAGATTTCTAACAAAAAACAAGGAAGTAAATATACTGGCTGGAGAGAAGAGAGCTTAGTAGAGATCAGTCCTTATGACAATCAAAGATAAAATCAAACATGCTTTGGATACCACAACCAGTAGAAAGGAACTGCTTAAGATTTCAGACTGTCAAGCAAATGGAAATTCAGGAAAAATCCTGAAGCAGTACGGTTTGTTCCTCCATGCCAGAAATCTGAAATTAGATTATTCTCATAAATGAGAATAGGATTTGTTTAATTCCGTTCATCCCATTCATTAATATTAAATTTCTGTACAAATTGTGAAACTGTATAGAACTGATCCAAACCAGGCACAGACAGCCAATCGTACTTCTGAACCAATCATAAGGAGTACACTCTGCCTTCCTGCACATTATGCCTGGCATGGGAACACAGAAAGTGCAGAACCCGTCCAGCACAAACACAGAATGATGAGGACAGTTCACCAGATTCTGCATAAAGCTTAGCAGACCTGTGTCAATGTTTTGTGAGAATTTTACCATCCCTCAGATAACCGTAGTATCATTGACACAGGTCCTGGTTTCAGCTGGGACAGAGTTTGTTTGCTTCATAGCGCCTGCTGTGATGCTACATTGTTGCTTTACCCTTGGCCTTATGACCGCACGTCATAAAGTGATCAAACTACTTCACTTTCCTATAGATACGCAGAAATTACTCTTAGGAAGATAATTCTGTTTGACACCTCCTCAGTAGGTAAATAAACACTAACACAAGGCATGATGAAATTTTTTACTTCCTTGTAAGATAGGGTTTCATAAAGGCTGTGGTTTAATCAGGAGACTCCAGATTAGTGCACCCAGTAACAAGTAGGAGCAGAGATTACCATTATATTAATCATGACAAAAACTGAAAAGCTTGAGATCCCACTGTGCATGTAACTTCACTGAGAGCAGGGAAGATGAGAACAGACCGCGACACTTCTCCAGTGTTTTATTTGATCGTAGTCAATGAAGAATATGACAGACAGGGTCACATTCCGGCAGACACGAGGGCACGCCCAGACACCAGATGAGCAATCTCAAACATTCCTGCTACTTACTTCCCCTTAATGCAGCCTGAAGCTTACCTCAAGACCAAACGAGACCACAAGTTTCTACCTGCAGCCACTAAGTGTAGATTCAAGTCTAGGCACACGCCTATAATCAGTGCGCTGTGCAAACGCATCTTTGGAGAAAGAGAAGCTTTTTGGCTGGAAAACAATAGCAGAGTAAAATATGAAAGAACAACCCATATTCTCTTTCACACATCAACTGGAGAGTCAAGGTCTTGATCCCATCTTCCACCATATGACAATCATCCAAAGCAATGCCAGTCTGCAATTTAAAAAACAAAAAGCACAGCAGGTCTTTATCACACCACGAACACATGATGGAAGGAGCTACTGGGTACAAAGGGAGATGACTGCAAGACCAACTAACTAGACAACCCTGGACTTCTGCCAATACCGGAGGATCCTCCCAGGTGTCACTTTTAAGTTGTTCTGCTACATTAAATCTGGCTCTTGAGCCATGGAATACAGTTCCCTGATAAAATAATCTTAGAGCCTTACAAACCTGTATCTTAGAAGAGCTGGAAAAAGACTGAACTTTTTCTTTGATAGACGCTGAATAGTAATAATTAGAAAAATTAATTTCTTGCTTTTCTAGCGCTTGTAAAACTACAGCCAGTAGTTGGCTGGCATTCAATAAACAATGAGTATTATACAAAAGGTTTTCGGTCATAAAGAAACCATAAGAAGAGTATCAGCTAACATCCAAGACATCTGTTGGATGCATTTTTCACACAGTATTACCCATCATATGAAATGCACGTCTCCCAGAGGCTGCCTCCAGCCCCTACACCAAACTGGCCTTAGTGCAATCCCACCTGCATAGTACTGACACCCAGCTAGTCTGATCACATGGACAGCATGGGCATGCCAGGCACTATGAGTTAGGAAATGCCAACAGATGAACCATAATAAAATGCAAGTAGAATCTGTATCCTCGCTGAAAAAAGTAATACAGTAAACAAAAACAAAACACAAAAAACACCACAGAAGTAAAAGTATTGACTAGAATCTGAAATTTCTTTGTGGCGCAGCCAGACATGGAACCTAACACCTTGCACTGCTTCACCTGCCCACCAAACTGCAGCATCTCTACAAACTGGAAGAGGTTCCCACATTTACTATAATCAAAACAAGTATTTAAACAAAAAATACATATACAAAAGACTAATGATCAGCTGGTAACTACTGATGTAAACCAGCAACCAAATTGGTTCTACAACTCTGTAGATACCAAGGGAAAATTAACAACATGACTCAAATAGTCTTTAAAGCATTTCTCTGCATATGTCTGAAAATAAACAGTTGCTAATCTGAAAGAATTTCAGCATTTGCTGAACTTTGCATGCTTGACTCTCACTGTATTTCACAATTGTGTTTAACATTACTTTTCCAGAGCTTTAGCCCAGGAATATTTTTACAGATGAATCACAACCATGTGTTAATGGTTAATCTCTGCCCCAATCATTCCATGCTCAGATCTGAAGCATGATTTTGCAATCAAAAGCTGTCACTGCAGCACATCAAGAAGGAATCACCCTGGAAATTCCTACCCTACACTTGACATCAAGAGTTATCAGGATTAGAACACGTTTTTAAAAGTTTTTCTTTCCCTTGTTTAAGCAAAACAGATTTGGCTTTTGAAAGTATGTCAAAGATACATACAAAGAAATTAACATGTAAACAATGTCCTAAGGTTAGTTATAATTAATGTCAGCTATGATCATCTATGTCATACACCTGCAGTTATTAAGCACTGGATGCATTTTCAAATAACTATGAAACTTAGGCTTGAAGAAGATGCTGCAGGCGGCTACAACTAGCCCTTGGAATAAGAAAAAAAAAAACAAACATGCCTTTATATATGAACTGGGTCAAAAGCAACATTAAGAATTCTGACATCTGTAATTTTGATAGGTTATCTGAAGAACCTAAAGTAATGCTAGGGGTCCTGTTTGCTTTAACACCTAACAGCATCCCTTCTGTGCAAACATGGGTTCTGTGCTTGCTGCAGGTAAACTTTGTGGAGATGGGCTGAACTCAGCACCTTCACACCTCAGCCACTGACAGCTCCAGTATTCCAAATTCAACCTTACTATATTTGTGACATTCTCTTTTTTTTTTTTTTAACGATAAAATGCTAAAACATGCTTATTAAGGGAATATATTTAGTATGTTTACCAAAAACAAACGAACAAACAAACAAAAATGCCTTAGTAAATACACAAAGGGAAGAGAGGGAGTGGTCTGACTGAAGTTCCGAGCCCTGAACGTCTGTCCTCACAGCAGCAGTGCTAACAGAGGTAATTCCAGGCAACCACAGCAGAAAATGAAGCAGAGCGGCACAAACTTTGTCTCATTTCCCATCAGGAAATAACGACAGTTCCAAGTTATCTGCCAGAAGCTGCCAGTTCTGCTGGCGAGAGGAACCACCGCTCTTCAACTGCTGGGGCATATTTAGAGAGATGGCAAAACCAGAGAGAAAACAAACATAAAAAGATCACAAAAATAATAATTCCAGACCGCTAATGGAAACGAGAGAGAAAGCGCTATTTCTGAAATCCCGGTAAACAAACCGGGGCCAAATAAACGTGGAGGAGCAGAACTGCACACACTGCGTCCCGTGCTACGGGTGGGCATTTTTAGCAGCAGCGGTCGGGCAAAACGTGGCGAGGCTCCGCGCCAGGTTTCCTAAGAGTTTTGCAAGAGAGCCTTACAAATATACTAAAGGATTACTCCGGATGGGAGTTTTTTTCCTTCCCCTCTGCGGCACTTGGGACAGCTCCAGAAGTTAAACGCCAGCTGAGAACGCAGCGCTCCCCGGCTCGGCTCCACCGCCGGGCGCTGCCTACAGCCGCCGCTCCGTGCCCGGCCGAGCAGCGCGGCTCCGGGGCTGCCCGAGGCGCGGACCCACAGCGCGCCTCCGCGGGAGGGAAACCGCCGCAAGCTCCGCGCCGCCGCCTCACCTGCAGGACACGGAGAGCTCCACCTTGGTGGCCGGGATGCTAGAGCTGAGCACGTTAAAATCCCCCACGGACGCCATGTTCGGGAACCCACCGCTCCTGCCCACTTTCTGCTGCCCCGCCGGCTTCTCCAGCCCGAACATGAGGCAGCGCGGAGGGCGGCCGGCGCCGAAGAAGGGAGGGACGGAAAGGAGGAGGCGGCGCCGGGCGGCCCTTCTGCGGCGCGACGGCCGCTGACCGCGCGCGGAGTCCCGGGCGCTCCGCTCCGCACCGCCTCGCACCGCCGACTGAGGAGCGGGGCGCTGACGTCACCGCGAGCGGGAGCCGCCTGAAGGGAGCGGAGTCCGGCTGCTTGCCGCCCACCCGCCGTTCTCTGCCGTGCGCCGACGGGCCCGTCCCGTCCGGTCCCGCGGCCGCTGGCCGCCCACCCTCCCGGTCCGCCAGGGAGAGGATCTCCGCGCCGCAAGCGCCACAACGGCTCCGCACGGGAGACCGCTCCGTGCCCAGCCGGCTCCTCCGCTCGCCTTAGCCCGCTGCCGGCCCGAATTCGTGGCTCAGGCGGACAAGCCAACTTAAAAGGAAAGGCGAAGCTCTCTCCTACGAGGAGCGCCCGCTCCCTCACAGCGCTCCGCGCCGCCAGGGGGCGCCGTTCCGTCCGGCGCTGCCCCTCAGCGCCCCGCGCCGCCCTCAGGCAGGTGGGAAAGTGCCGGGTTTCTGCCGAAAAAACAGTTACGAGGCTCTGGAGTGAAAAGATGTGCTTCTGCCTTGGTCTTTATTTACACTAAAATGTGAATGTCGTGTTCTCGTGCCTCTGTCTTTCGTTAAAAAACATTAATTCCGCCATACTGAATCTGTTTAAAATAATTCACAGTAATTGTAAAAGTTCGATTACCTTCTGTCTCGCATCATTTTATGTTTCATTTGCTTTCAATTCCATGGTACACAAGTGGCTCCAAACACTCATATCTCATGGCACTTCTGTGGGAAGAAAGGAGTACAATCCCCACCTTGGATGGGAGAGTAAGGCACAGACAAGGGAACCTCTGTGTTGCAGTCACCTGTATTTACACAACAGAACTGCATGAGTTGTGATTAGATGATACATCATATTTACACAACGTGACTACATAACTACAACTTCTGCAGCTACACGATGTGTAGGGAAAGTCAAAGATCACAGAATATCAGCCCAAACCTTTACAAATGTTATCTACCTTGGCTGTTCATGGCTCTATGTATAGAAACAAGGCAGTTTTCTTTGTTCACTTGTGGGTCCTCTGAAGCCACAAACATTGCTTTCCCCCTGTACTTGGCTCCAGTGAGGCCACACCTCATCTGCTGTGTTCAGTTATTAGCCTCTCACTAAAAGAAAGACATTGAGGCCGGAGAAGGGCAGTGGAGCTGTGAGTACATCAAAAAACAATTAAAGGAAAACCTGACATTAGCCACCTTCTCGTCTCCCAGCCAACAGACAGAAGAGCGTGCACAGAAAGAAGTAAGGTGGTCCTGTTCACAGGGCATATCTGGTGGCAGAAACCCAAGGAAGGTACCACAGACATCTCTATTCAAAAAATTCCAACTTCACACCCTGCTCAATCTTCTGCTTTTTTGCTTTCAGGAATGTGTGAGCTCAATTCTTCTTCCTTCTCTTGTCCATTTGTTGAACGCAGAGCATTGCTCATTGGGTATCACCATGGTATTTCCTCTTAAATCAGCCTGCTTGAGGTATTCAGTGCAGAAAAGAAGCCACACGCTTTCGCAAGTATGCTAGGTGTGTCTGCAGTCAGCCGTGCCAGCAAGCCGAAAGCCAAAACTGCCAATAAACAAAGCAAATTTAGTTCACTCTTATCTTGTTCAGTACAGTGGTGAGAAGGGATGGGTGAAGGATTACTGATACTCCGAGAGACTAATGCCAAGTAGGGACAGGGTGCTAGGGGACTAAGAATTCCTCAAAGACCTTTAAACTCCTTTTCAGCTTTATAATACTGTTTGTCACTCTTTCATAATCGACTATAAAAATCTCAACTTCAGCAGAGGAGCTCACAGGGCAAGGGATGAATAACTTTAAAAACATGAATAGATATAATATAGATATAATACATTGCTGTATACTGTATGACTGTTGGCACGGATAACTGAAACGTATATCATGTAAGTGTAACGTGACCTTATATTCTTCCCTACTAAGCCACTGTAGATCGCTGCTGAAGACAGGATATGAGGTTAGAATGAAGGCTTTCTTTGGTGATGTTATATTTTTATGTTACCTGATTTTAATCTCCTAATTTGCTTACAAAAATGGAAATGGTTGATTCCATAAATATGGCATTCAATGAAAATAATGGGGGAGGTAAGGCAATTCATGTCATCAGTATTGCTAGGGACATATTCGTGTTCTTTCATCACATTTACCAAGGCAGAGATATTTTTCTTTCTAATGTTTCTGCTTCAAGGAAGAACATAGTTATCAAGAAAGTGATTTCTATGGGAAAGTTTGGAACTAAAAGCTAAGCAAAAGACAGTTGAAAGATATGCACCGGTACTCTAAATATACATTATTTTAATTCCAGAGAGGTACCATGTTTTTGCTCATTCTTAAATGCCATTCTTAAATGCCACTGAGGTCTGGTGACTATGTCTACAGGTTAGGACTGTATACTCTACCTGGAATTTGCGTACAAAATAGCTACCAGATTACAGTGCAAAAGAAACATCAGGGCTGTTTGTTGTATATACTATGCTGACATTTTAGTAAGGTTATTGATTCTGAATATTTTGGATTGGAAAGCTGGACATTTTCCTCTTTTGTAATCATTAATTTACTATTGTCAGCCATTGCTTATTATCAGACAGCTACACATCTTGTTTCACTACATGCAACCTAATTTTAGGAATGAGGGACTTACTTGAGGTAATTACAGGATGAACAAGCTACAGATTCCAAAATAACTCTAATGTGTAACACTGAATTATTGCTTTAGAGCATTACTGTTTCCAGGTTTCAGCACTGTAACTGAACCCAAATGCCACAAGATGCAAATGCTGATTACTCTCCTCTACTTCCTCATCATTCTGCCTTGGCAATTCTTAATTTGACATCTCAATAAAAGTTTTATCACTTAATATTCAGAGCCCTAAAAACAAAAACACACACAAAATCTATATAAGCTATTTTGTCGACTCAGAATGGCATTTTTTCTTCTGCAGATGTGAAAGAATATGAGGAAGAGCTTAGAAATGAGCTTCAGCATTACTGGAGCAAAACAACTGCCATTCTAACATACCACTTGCACGACAAGCAAAACACTAAGTCCAAGTTTGTGATGAATATATGTATTCCCTGGTTCTTCTTCAAGTATTTGTTGAGTAATTCTTTTGATGAACATCCTATAAACACCATTTTTTTTTATCCTTGCTGCCATCAAAGTCTTTCTTTCAAGAAGTGAAATAAGGGAGTGAACTTACTTAGGTGTAGCTTGGTCCTTTCTGATAGCTGAACATAGCACTGAAACAATGCCAATGTCCTAATATAAAATTCAGTTTGAGGACTTTTACATCTTTCTTTCCAGGCTTTGATTCCTATGCTTAGCTTTCTTTCGTTTCTTTGCTGACATTGGTTATTTTAGTCCATTGAGCAAAGACAAGACGTTTAGCATGGAACTATCAGAAAGCACCATGGCTGAATCCAGATTACAGGCTTTAAAAACCACCCATAATACAATGTGCTGATCATTCTTCTAGCATGAATTATCTTCTACATAATTTTGTAGTCTGCTTTTAAAATACACAAATACTGATGAAGCTCTGTTTATGTAACACTAAGATCTAAAGGAGGTGTCTGACTTAAGGGGTTGGCGTAAGGAAGAAATCTCCACTTCTTCAAGAATTTCCTTTAAATACTAGTCCTTTAAGGGCACATGTCTGCACTTTCACAGATGTCAAAGAGAACACATTCATTAGTAAAAAAAGTATCTAGGCCTATGTATCAAACCCTTTGAAATACATCCCTGCTGATTGCAGGTGAAATGAGCACTTCATCATAGATTCCTTGGACTATTTCAAGCTTGTTTCTAGTTTGGTGAAGGCCAGAAGAGACAGGTCATCAGCAGCAGCAAAACTGTTAATCATAGAATCACAGAACCATAGAATCATTTAGTTTGGAAAGGACCTTAAGATCATCAAGTCCAATCATACATGTAATACTTCAGGTCCACCAGTAAAACAGGTTCCTAAGCACCTCATCCACATCTCTTAAATACCTGCAGGGATGGGAAGTCCACCATCTCCTTGGGCAGTTCATTCCAGTGCTTGACCATCCTCTGTGTGAATAAATTCATCCTGATGTCCAATCTAAAGCTCCTTCCTTCCACATCCTGAGGAAAGCACTCTTCCATAGAATTAGCACAGTCATGCTAGGTTATATGCTAGCAGTAATATGAAATCCGGTCACAGTTTTCAGTCTGTTGAAAAGCTCTTCAAAAGGCAAAGGCCTCCAAAGCAGTCTCAAAGTTGTCTAGGAGTAGTTGTGTAATCCATTTCATGTCTTTCACTTGGTACTGTGTAGTCGTCTCTCTCTATGTGGATTTCAGATCTAGAAAGCACATTTTCTGGACCTCATCTCAGAATGAACTGTGCACCTCAAGTTCTAATAATGTGCTTTGGAGTTTTTTTATTACTAGTTTTTAGTAGCCAATGAGGTCAGGTTATTGTTTAGATTTCAACATGAAGGATAAGTAATTATACTGATTAAGTCTTTTTGAATCAAAAAATATATTGATATACCCTTAAATTAGCCATGGGCTGAACTAATTTTGTTTGTGGACAAGTTGCCAGAAACATGTAAGGATGTGTTTAAAGCTGTTTTTCTGGAAATACAACTCATCACTATCTTATGGCAGCAGAAAATTTAAGGTACTCCTAAAGCAAGTGTTATTTAGTGTGACAGCAAGAGTAGTGACAAAAGGATTGTCTGCACGCAGTTTGTCTTGTGAGGTCTAAACAACAGTCAAAGGCTTCCCTTCAAATCAGGCAGTGCCAAAATGAAACCTCAGTATATTTATCACAAGATCAGCTGAGCACTAGAAGTATCTTGACTCCAAAAGAGTAAATCTTCTTCTTCCTCTATGGTCACTTCCTTTATTCTCAGAATAAAGAATAAAACTACCCTGGAAAGACTGGAAGTCTTTTTTTCCATCCTTCCCTGCCATGACCGCTCACTTCCAGACTTTCCATATTTCAAAGAAATATCAGCGGGATTTGCAGAACATATGTGAGCACTACAGATCTTTTAGTAATAATATACTATATAATTTCTTTCTCTGCCTAATCTGTACTCACATTTTTCCCCGAGATTGCTCCCACGGTATTCATAAAATCACTGCCACCATTAGGAAACACAACTTTGGAGGCAAAGCCTTTGTATATAACACTTGCTCTGAGAATTAACTTATTCAGAAGAAATTAGCACACTTAGCCTCTACAGCTCACCAGTATGTTCTCCAGTTATTTTATTCACTGAAACTAAATACAAATGCCGTCATTTTTAGAAAAAATAAATAATAATAATTTCAAAAAATCACTGTAGTAATTCCGAGCCCAGAAACAGCAATATCCAAACTGCTACATTTGAACATCAGTCTGGTTGTGCCTTTTATTAATTGTGCACAGAACTTCACGTATTTCCTAATACCCTAGATGAGACTTCAGCTCACACTGAAGAAAACAATATCTCTGCCAAAACTGGAGCAAACTGTGTCTCTGAGTATGGACTCCACCATAGATTTCATCAGGGAGCACTGGCTGCTGGTCTATTACCTTCTTGCAAATATTCAGACAAATGTATGCACAGTGAGGGTGATAAACTAATCCTGTTAAGTTGTATCCACTGCTTATCAATACACACAAATATATAATCTGGGTTATATATCAGTTCACACATCATTTCTGCTTCCAACAAAGATCTGTCAGGATAGCAGTGTACATTCGACATAGAGAGCAAGAAGAAAAACCAAACTTGTATGACAATTGCTTTTTAACACTTTCTTTCATGAATTTCTTCTTGTAATCCAACACAGTGAAATTTTTAATATGCCTGCGATCCTACTCATGCAAAGTTTATTTGGGGAAAAAAAAAAGAAAAAAAAAAAAGCAGAGGTGCCTTTTGTGTGTATTTTTTCAAGGGTAAATGGAATTTAAACATGTTGCCAAGCCCCTCCTATTTTTCATGTAGTTGGGCTTATGATAAAGGTCTGTCACAAATTCACCTTGAAAGCTTTATTGCAATTTTATATTTATTACCTCATTCCCTTCTCGATTCTCTTCTTCCCAAGACAGAACTTTTTTTTTTGTCTGTGGGGGCCAAAAAAACAACATATGCAATTTTTGCATAAATAGAACATTACCTACTACTTTCTTAGAGGAAAACTTCACAGCTTCTTCAGGTTCTTTGTCACATTTGATAGTCCACTGTTAGACATGGAACCAGAAAGCTCACACCTCTCCCACGCTATGGGATGCTATCATCTGGAGCCTGGGGAGGGAAGAAACTGCATTAGGAAAGATTTTGCAGTATTAACGAATGGTCAAAAAGACAGTGTGACTTACAGTAATTTCTTTCAGCAACTCATTGAAATATCTGGAGAGGAAATAAGTGAGAACTTCAAAGAGTTATTTCTCTTTCTTTCATGGAAACCAAAAAGCATCTAAGATGGGCAAAATGGCATTTTTTACAATGTTACCTATTCTCCGTTGCCATTTACTCTATCTTCCATGAATTATGTTATTTTCCATGACATTAAAATACCTAAAACAAACAGTTGACAGTATGTAGACTGACTTTTGAAAACACTGTCCATCAGAGTTTCCTCATTTCATGGCAATGTTCAAGCAATTAGGGTTTTAATGAAGCTGAAAATTTGTAGCTCAAATAGTGTAATGAGTTTGACTATCTTCCAGAACAACTATGGCATTAATGTTGGAATGCATTTAACCATACACTTAAAATTCATGACTGTGATGCTAGGCAGTAGCAATCTTCCTGACTAAAGTAAAGTATAAGCCCACATTTAAAATCTTCTGAGTTTGAGTGATTTCTTCTACTATTTCATTGCCTGTATAAAGAGTACTAATTTGATATTTGCTTCCTCGTGTTGCTTTCTATTATCTCAAAGTACTTATTCACAAATTATTCAAATAAGCCCTGATACATTGCTTGTTTTCTACTTCAAAATATCACTTAAATTTGCACAATGTTTTTCAAAAGGGAGGGAAATTAGATTCTATTACTTAACAGAATATGAAACATTAAACAGTGCCATAGTCTGAATTGTGCTGGTGTCTTCTAATTCTGTATCTGCAATAAATGAGAACCTTTTGTTTCTCTTCTTTTCATAGAGACTGCCTTCTGGTAAAAATATGTTTCTTCCTGAAGTGACATCATACACGTTATTTATCTAAATGCAGAATAAACAATGATCTTTAAATAACTTGTTCGTATGGGGGCAGTGACCAGATAACAGCAGAACACATTCCAGATTCATAGTAGCAAGAATTCGTAGAATCATAGAATGGCTTGGATTGGAAAGGACCTCAATGATCATGAATCTCCAACCCCCCTGCCACATTCAGGGCTGCCAACCTCCCCATTCCATACTAGACCAGGCTGCCCAGAGCCCCATCCAACCTGGCCTTGAACACTTCCAGGGATGGAGCATCCACAACGTCTCTGGGCAGCCCGTTCCAGCACCTCACCACTCTCCTGGTAAGGAACTTCCCCCTAATATCCAACCTGAATCTTCCTTCCCTCGACTTAAAACCATTTCCCCTTGTCCTGCCATTATCTATGCTTTCAGAGTTGACTTCCCCCCTGTTTGTAGGTTCCTTTTGCCTAAAGAGCTAAAAAAACTCAAAAGCTGCAGTGAGGTCTCCTCACAGCCTTCTCTTCTCCAGGCTGAAAAAACCCAGCTCCCTCAGCCTGCCTACTGGGGGCCCCAGACCTGGACACAGTACTCCAGATGGGGCCTCACAAGGGCAGAGTAGAGAGGGACACCGTTTAGGTAACCTTAGTTACAGTTGTGTGAAGTTATTCTGCAAAAAGGTATTGTCCAGCTGCCAGGATAACCAGCATTTATCAAAGCTGAGGCAGTAACATCATGAACACTTTCCTTCTTTGTGAAAAAATGCAAAGCAAAAATAACTGGCCAAATTTTAAATGTTCACATAGATTGCATTATTAACTTTGCTCAGAGCTAAGCTCAAAACTCCATTAAATAAAACTATATATAATTTATTTGAACGGTGGTCACTTGTTTCATATTTACATATTAGATTTATGTATCAGAAATTAACTACAAACATTGAAAATGAAGTTTGTGAATTCTAAAGTTCTAAAAATGTAAATGAATTTTACTTTGTATGACGAAAAGGAAAATTAGAAAAAGATTCATTCTTAAAAGTATTGGAAGTATAAATCATTGCAGTAAATTAAACACTGTAAGTCGAGTTCATCCTTACAGGAACTCAGCAGAACAGAAGTGAACAATGAATTAATTAACCTTCATAAAATTAACAGATGCTTTAGTACAAATTAATATTTTACTTTGAATATTAACTTCAGGTGCTTAGTGCTTTACATTTTTCCTGTAGATTTTCATTATGATAATAGTTAGCATAGATGCGTAATTAAATAGCACATTTAGAACACTAATTACAAACTGTACTTTTACTCTCATTTATATATTTCCTAAGAAATGTAAACAACTCTTCAAAAGGTCAAGACATTTTAAAAGTTTATATCTCTAAAGCATTTTTATTTTTAAATGCCTTTCGAATAATATTATTTGTGCTTCAGTATTAACCTTTATGAAGAACAAGCTTGAGTTCCTAACACGAGTAAATTCTTTGCACATAATTTCTGAAGACGTATTGGTCATTGAGTCACAGCGTCACAGAACGGATTGGGTTGGAAGGGGCCTTAAAGCCCACTCGGTCCTAATCCCTGCTGTGGGCTCATGGCCATCCCCCAGCTCAGGCTGCCCAGGGCCTCATCCAACCCAGCCTCTACAGCTCCACAGTGGGGCACCCACAGCTTCCCTGGGCAGCTGTACCAGTGCCTCACCCTCTGAGAAAATGTCCCCCTGACATCTAAACTGAACTCCTCCTCTACTAGCTTAAAACCATTCCCCTTTGTCCTATCACTATCAGACTATGAAAAAAGTTGATCTCCCACCTGTTTATAAGCTTTCTGTTAAAGTACTTGAAGGATACAGTGATGTCAGTAACCTCAAATTTACCTTCTACAAGTCTACAAGACTTTGCCTTTGGTTAGCATTGCCCACTAAGCCTCTCTCACCACAGGAACTCAGTATGGCAAGGAAAAGCTAGGAGTCATGCTTCAGAACTTACCACCTCTTTTAAAATTAAGAAAAAAAAAGTTTTACCTAAGTATTCTGTATGATTCTGTATGATTCTAACATGTTGCCGTGCTAACCTTCCTACTAGAGAATCTAAATGATGCCAGTTCATTATTCTTCATTATTATCTAAACCTTCGTCTGACCTCCAAAACTCAGTAACTTTTTTTACTTACTGCTGTAGAAGTGTGTCCAAATTTAAATCTGACAAAAATCTGGAACATAGCTTTACATCGTGAGGCCATCTCAGCATGGCAGCTAACATAGCAGGGAAATCACTATTTCCTATTATCTGAAGAATGGCAACCTGCTGGTTTTATCACAAAATTATGGGGCCTTTTAGGTTGGAAGTAACCTCTATTTCATCCAGTCTGGCCTCCTGCTCTCAGCACGCAGCCACTGCTTGCCTTTCTGAAAGCAGCTGAATGTCACAACACAGCTGTGTGACATGTGAGATGTGGATTTGAGTATGTCTTATAAGCTGATTCTAAATAGCCATCTTTTCTTAGTGTCTGTGTGTTCCATTTAAGAAGTGTGGACTTCTAGTGCAGGCTTTAAAACTCTTTTTAGGGACAGAATCCTACCAGGTAGGCACTTCAGGAGGTAAGTTTTAGGTGTCAAAGACTTTTCTGGATTTGGTACATAAAAATCTGTCCTGACTGAAGTCGTGTGAAACAACTAGATCACAGAAGAGAGCTGAAGAAAGCAGCATACAGTTATTATTAGTAATTCTCTGAATTCCCTCTGTGCTTTGCTCTGTCTTAGCACTGAAATCGTTCCTGCCTCAAAGGGATTAAATTAGGCTAAGGTTCAAC
Organism: Lagopus muta; assembly: GCF_023343835.1. Classification (NCBI taxonomy): domain Eukaryota; kingdom Metazoa; phylum Chordata; class Aves; order Galliformes; family Phasianidae; genus Lagopus; species Lagopus muta. The sequence continues at coordinate 15,134,224 of NC_064433.1, read as the reverse complement.
ATGTGAATTTTAGAGATAAATGCAGAGGATGGGCAACAAAGAGCACACAGAAAACAAATAACACCAGATAATTACTTCAGTTGATAAAATCAGTGAACAGGGACAGTGCAAAGTTATTTATCTAGGTTTTACTAAGGAGATTGATATAATTGCTCATCAAATGATATCTTGATTAAAAAGTAGCGCTACACAAAATGAATGCAGCATGTGCTAAGAAGATTTTAACTCAGAAAATAATGCTAGAGAGCTTTATAATGGCATGGTTTGGGATCAGTTCTGTTCAGTGTGTTTCTCATTTACTGGGAAACTTCACAGATACAACATAATGGAGACCATTAGTAAGGAAAACAAGTAATTCTATCAAGTGATTGTTCTATCAAGTGATTAGGATTTTATTGTAAAACAGGTTCTCTAGAGTAACGATGTAATGTAACTGAATGCAAACACATTCCTCTAGGACTCAAAGATACAGATTACACACGTAATATGCAGAGCTGTTTTGTAGAGCAGAATTTCAGGTGTGGAAGTAGAGACTGCAGCTGAAAACAATGTATAGTGTGCTAGAGTAGGGGAAGGTGAGTGCAGTCCCAAGCACTTAAGATGGGAAAATATTCCCCCTCAGTAAACAGTATTTTGCACACACTAGTTTTAATAATAGAAGGTTTTAAAGGACTGAGAGGAAAATAATTTGCAGCAAGCAGTACACTTGCTGCACACCAGCCACAGCCCTCCTCCCTTAGTCATGCCCACATCTCACTGTATAATCATAGAATCATAAAATCATAAAACCACAGAATCATAGAAAGGTTAGAGTGGAAGGGACCTTTAGTTCCAATCTAGTTCCAACCCCTTCCCCTTTAACCCAGTGCTGGAGCTGATATCCTCAGAGACAGTGTAGCTGGTGTCCTGTTAGCTTGCATTGTCACCTGCCAGAAAGGACTTTGCAGCGTCATCTCTCTGTTTTGGGAGAAGCCATAAAGCACCTCATGCCCTGCACTTTGTGCAGCTGGTTGCTTCTCTGCCAGCTGTGCTCTGCCAGCTGTGCTGTGTGCGGGTTGCTCCTCCCTGCCACCAGCTGGCACAGCAGCTCCATCAGCAGTGGGCTGCTCTGGTGTCTCTCTGGATTATTTCACAGAGAATTCCCTGAAGTGTCTCAGCTCTTAGGAAAGGCTCAGCGGCGCGTGGGGATGCGATAAAGTCATAGCCACTGAGAGGAGATTCCTCAATTACTGCCTTAGTGAAAGCTTCAATCCCTCTCCTTGGGTTTCTGTCAAATCTCTCTCTCAAGCAATTTACTGAAATGTGGAAGTTGCCCAGGCTTTTCATTTCCCAGTGCCTTAGCTGATTTTAACAGAAATTCTCTAAATATCACAAAATACTTAGGAATTTTATATCTGTTAATTCGTAATGTGTTGTCTGACATATTCATCAGCTCCTGTTGTCCCAGAGGGATTCAGAGTGGGCACAAAATCCTGCTGCTCCCGAGGATGGCCACACTGCTTTGAACTTCAGTTCAAAGGTTCAGGCTTATCCAAGCAGTATGACAGGTGAGGTGTCCTTAGGTATGTATATAACAACAAACAGCATGAATTTACCCTTAAATATTGCTTCAGATTGCAGGATTTTTCTCATGTGAATTATTAGCTCTGCAAGAAACACTTCCAGATAGATGGTTTTCCTGCAGCTTCAAGGAAATGCCTAAAGCTTTAGAGTTTTCCCATGTGTTGCATTCACTGCAGGACTAAAGCAACAGGGAAGGAGCAACCATGTTGGGCTGTATCAGTAAGACTGATCACTTGCTTATTTTTGGCTAGATGTCAGAGTTTAAGGAGCCACTTAGGCCACAGAAAATTATGGATGACCTTTAATCTTCACTCAGCAGATCCCTCCCTGTCTTAGGAAGCCTCTAGCTGAACCAAACCAAGCAGACAGGCATTGCTGTCATACATCCAGGATGTGAGGACCTCCCAAATGTAGCATTTAAATGATTTGCCTTGCTCTTCTCTTCTTCAGATCACTTTTACTTAATTTCTTTTCAAAGGAAACTTCAGGAGACAGACATCACTCTACTAGTGTAATGGGTTACATGTTGTTACATGTTTGGTTCCCAAAACCTGGCAGGACTGGAAGCAGAGCCACGGCTGGATGGAGAGGGAAAGCCATCACACTGCAGCTCTGCAACCACCATCTCACAAAGCTAATGGGGAAACTGCAGCCCCCTGTCCTGCCTCCTGGACAGCCTCGCCCACACTTTGTCTGCTTCTTGCATTCATTTCCCTCTCTGTCTGTGGAGGATACTGTTATGAGTAGCATAAGCTGTTCTGTCCTTATCACTGCTGTTTCACTGTTATGATATTCATTGTTTTTCTACACCTTTCATAATGAAAGACATTATGTAGGAGACTATGGGCCACTTAAATGCTTTGCAAATCTGGTTTGCCCAGGAACTTCCAGAGAGGAGATCCTGGGAGCAGAGCTCCACCTCAGGATGTAGCCCTCCACCTGCACTCATCAGGGATCCATCTGAGGAAGAACAGTTTGGATTGGCAATCCAACCACAGCCTGGTGCCCGATGATCCTCACAGCTGCCATTGAGAAGCAGCAATACCTAAGGGGTGGAAATATCCCATCTGGGTTGATCTACAGAGCAGCTGTGTGCCTGGGGCTACCGTGACCAGTGAGACCCAGCAAATGCTAGCAGTGGCATCTTTTGAGCAGGAAGAATCTCACTCTCTGTACCTTTATTTCCTGTGTTCAGCAAGACCACAGAAAATACAGCACTTACCAATAAGCCTATAGCAGTTTCTAGTCCCAAGTGGTGCAAAACAAATAGCATTAAGAAAAGAAACTGTAATAGGTTTGACTTGTTAAACACATACAAGCATTTGTTGTGTAGGAACTAAACATAAAATTCATTGTAATTATGTCAGTGATAATAACAACTACATGGAAGATTAATTTCTTACTATCTCTAAATTAGCATTTTCTAGAGATGGAAAAAGAAGAAAGCATGGAGAAAGCATTTATGCTTGAAGGGGTGGATTTTGAGATCTACTTCTAATAAGATAATTATTGCTTTTTAAAGTTCAGCAGGAGATATACTTACAGTGCTTAATGATGGCTCTATTAAGAACACAGAGCCAGATAAACAACAGTGTCTTGCCTTACGGGATGTATAACTAAAGGGTGCGATCTAAACCAGCAAAGGAAGGAACAGCAGAGTAGGCAAAAGTGAGAGATAAACTGCTCTACTTGGAGGCTGAACACAGTAAAACAAAGGGCTGCTAAAGAGCATTTCAAGTATGTTAATTAAACTATGTCACCAGTACCAGTACCAGTAATACATAAGGTACTGTATATTTTACAGACCTGTGAGCATCATTAAAGCAAAAAATAAGTCATGTTTAAAAGGATATCCTTCACAAAGCAGTGTCTCAGTACTTGCTGATTTGACCTCTGCCCCTCAAAACAAAGTGCCGTAATGGTATTATAGATGTAACATTAGGAATCATAAAAGTTGATTTGCTATCCCAGAGAAATTAGAATTAGCAGGCTAAATTAATAAAGAAGAAGGAGAAGCACTATTTGAAGCAGGAGTATGTAATACTCTATTGGAAGCTCTGAGTTCACCTCACCTCTCCCATAACGAGGCTGAAAGTTGTTCAGATTTCAGAAATGAGTTTTCAGAGGGGAAAAAGGCAATGCATTATGCTAGTCCTTCCTAATGGGTGAGGAGAAGCTCAGACAAAATCAAGAAGGCAAACTTCTCTGTAAATATTTTCTTCTGATTTCTTCCCAACTCTTCTCACCATTTTTATTAATTTGTAGGGAAAACTGCAGACTGATTTTTTCAAGCTTTATGAGCTGCTGAGAGCAATTTAGCCTGGAAGCTGATGTTTACCTTTGAAATCAGTACAACACAACAGCAGCAAATTGAAGAGTTAAGGCTTGGGGCTGAAAAGTCAATATCTACCCCATACACTTCATGGCAGATTTATTTCCATATAGCCCAAATGCTCTGCGATGGCTGCCATGCATTGTGTGCTATCCTAGAGCACCTGCTCTGTTGAGTTTCATGTGAAAGAAATTCCTTTCATATGCTGCCAGACCCAAGTGTAGTAAATGGGGACCAGCAGGACGTTCAGTTATCCCAACCAAAATGCTGATACAGGAGAACCTATGTCACAAACATCACTTGCAAAGGAGTCACTGAAATTCTCTGGGTGACTCAAAATATTTAATTCAAACCCTCAGACAATTTCAAGTTCGGAAAGCAGGCAAAAAATTTGTATAATGTGCGTCATAATTCTCTTTTAAATTCTGTGTAAAACTTCCTGTTATTCTATTTTTATGACCAGCTTAACATGAACATTTAATGTGCAAGTGTATTTTACGAGTATATAAATAGCTGCTTTTTCAAAACAAGGCTCAAATGTGTAGCTGCAGGTGATTCACTGTGAAGGAAATTCAGAAGCACTTACAATACATAAAAATATGGTTGTCTGGTAAGTGTACACAAAAGAAGGTTCATCCATCTATGATGGATCTCTTGAAGACATTTCTGTCCTCTTCAGATTGTTGCTTCATGGTTTGAAGTTCCCTTTAGATGCTGAAAAACAAAAGGAGCTCATTCAGACTGGCCAACAGACCCCAGCATCTCCCTGTAAGCCCCGGTTTTACTTTCATGGCTTTTCATCTCCACGGTAATTGTACACATTGTGAGTTGGAGTTTCTCAAACGCCTTCTCCCTTTCTACCCTCTAACCCTTTATCATCACATGAAACAGATTGAGAAATAATAAAGTGCCATGTAGTTCGTGCATGATATTATTCTCTTTTATGTATTACAAAAAAAAAATAATAATAATTGTTTCTTCTCTACCATAAAGTGCAGTACCTCCAGCTGCTTGATCTAAAAACATTTCAGTCACAAGGAAGTGCTCTTTTGTCTTTACCAACTTGGCAGTGGCTCCTAACAGTTATCCTTTCAGACTTTTCCTATTGAAAAAAATAGGGGGTTATTGCATGTATCTTAAAAATTATTGTGGAAAGCTTTATATGTGTGCACACAAGTATTATATAGAGACAGCAATTATCATGCTTTTTATCCCAGTTTTCTCAGAATTATTCTCCAGTATGCATAATCAAGTGGTGAAAGAAATGATCCATACCAATTCGAAGAGTAGAGAACCGTCTCAGATAAATGTAGAGCAGGAAACCATGGCAAGACTGAGCAGATCCCAGTGATCACGTAGGGATGAAGATAGGCATCTGGAGAAGGCAGCTAGCTATTGGCAGCATATTTCTCTTGACAGTTTTGGTGTTGGTTATTTGTAGATCACAGGTATCCCATGAAAGAAACATCTCATTGTTGGACATTGTTGTCTAATCACTCCTGAGGATGAAAAGCTCAGCCAGGAACCAAGGAGACACCAAGGAGTAAAAGAATGGGGGGTGAAATACTGAACAGCCTTTCTGGTGCATCTGGGTGTGAGTTTGATAGCACCTTAGAACACTCTGCTCTGCAGAGCTCTGTGGGCCTTGCTCTGTCACAAAGCACAGTGATGTAAGGGAGAAGGTTGAATTTCACAGCATTTTTCCATTTCAGAAGGAGCTCCTTCATGCAACAACCAACCCCTGGGTTTGCAGCAGTTTGTACAAGGTCAGTGGCATGTATAGTTTGAGCACTTTCCCATCATTACCCTTACAGACGTGTGCTCCCAGCAAAAAAAAACCCTGGGGGTCTCCTTTCCTCAGAGATGTGCTCACCTCGCCTTCCTTTCACAATCCTCCAAGCAACAGAACCTTCAAAATGAATTAAGCATTCAAAATATATTACAGATCTGAACTCAGCTGATTATACCAATAGCATTTTAAGATCTTAGTAACTGTGCGGAGGCCTCTGAAAGCACTGACTTGTCACAGAAATTCTAGTGTTTTGAAAAACCTACAAAACACCCCTTTCGTTATTCATAACTGCAAACCCAAGAGTGATTGCTGTGATCAGTTGATATGACACAGGCTAAGAATACAGTTTTCAAAAAATCCTGAATTATTGAGCAAGCGTATTTCTTTCAGAAAAGCATTCATTTTTCATTTAAAAATCTCTACTACAAGAAAATTTGCCACAGCTCGTGACAAGCTGTTCCAACAGTTAAAATGTCAGCCCCAGAATTTGTCTGGTTTCATTAATAGACACTGGAGCTCACCTTTGCTATTTTAAACAGCTTCTGACATCAGATTTTGGGTCCTTGGTGCTCTCACTGGAAGACACGTTTTCCAGACGTTCCAAAAGTTTTGTGTTTTTTCTCTGCATCAACATGGTTTTTTTCAATATATCCCGTGAATTTCTGGCACCAGATTGTGTGGCAGCAAGGTAGGACCAGTCCAACACAGAAACAAACATTTCTGCCTTCAGCTATCTGTATGCCTGAGATTGCTCTTCTCATTTTTTTATTAAAATTTGCATTGGAAACTCATTACCCAGTAGTCATCCAACAGGACTCCAAATGTTCTCTAATGTGTCTTTGCTCTACCACTGCCCCTAATGTCACGATCTTAGTGGTCAGTGTGATTATCTCTGTCCTCTTTATGGTTCTATACGGAAGAAGCCTGGAATTAAGTGGGTTTTGAAACAGAAATTAAGATTTTCTCTTTACAGAACTCCTTGAAGTTCAGAAGGACTCAGCTTTTGGTTCTTGTAACTAACAAAGGCAAGCTGGAGAAAGAAGCTGGCTGCTGTCACTTTAAGTCCCAGCCAGAGAAGTTCTCTCTCCACTGAAGATTTATATCTGTAATAAATATAATCCACCTATACCAACACTTGGGAAATTTCATTTTTAATCTAATCTAATCTATAAAGATGATGAAATATTTGGTTGCAGATTCTTGGATCCAGTTCATGTCACTTGTAGCACCTACTCTGTTTTTTTGTTTTTTTGTTTTTGTCAGACTCTTTATCCTTCTCTCAAAAACAGAACAGAAGGAAATTGTCAGGATGGGAAAGAACATGAAATACAACCAGAACTTCAAAAAAAGAAATGTAGAAGATCCACAATTATACATACAACTCAGTGCTTGGAGAGGATAAATAGCCTGATAAACACATGCACACACACACAAGCACAATTTTTCTCTGATGGTCCTAAATCAAATGCCAACCAATGGCTATATTGCTTACGTTTATGAAATAAATGTGTGTAATCAGAGCCCAGGGTGAATGGTTTATAGACTGGTGATTTCCTGATGTGTTCACTGATGCTACAAGGAGCCAGAGAACAAGAAAGTAATAAAATCCAGGTTGTAATACAAGCATGAATAGCACATCGGTGCTGTTAGGAGTATATTTTTCTGCTCTTATTTCATTAAAAAATATGTGAAATTGCTAGGTTAGTCACTGATTTCACAGAAAGCCAGCAAGCATCAGCTGCCATCATGTAGTTATGCTGCAAGGTCTCTCAATGGTGCTCGAGCTCCTGCAGCAGACCCCTCTCCCAGTGTTTGTCACCTTTTATCCACACTGTCAGGCCGATTAGAGACAAACTCTCCTCACTAGACACACACATGTGCATCAAAACAACCCAAAATCCTGTACTGTTCAGCATCAGCTCTCCCTCTGCACATCCTGAGCTGACATCCTCAGCCCAGTGTCTTCTTATCTTGTAGAGGGAAATATAGGGGTAGAGAGGGGTGCTTCTTTTTGTCTTTGCAAAGATCATGCTTAAGGGGAAAGTCTGCCTTAGTTTTCCCCATCTGTCCCACACTGTCAAGCTATCTGTGCCAAGCAGCACTGAGCTTTCTGATGTGGAGCTGTGTCACAGTACAGACACATCCTGAGTCTTCAGACTTACGCAGCAGGTGCTATTTGAATTATGTTTTACAGCCGTGTGCTAGAAGGATGGTTGCCACATCAATTGCCTCAGATCAGCTTTCAACCCACTGCCCATACTCTGATCTTCCTCAGTCATTTCTCACCGTCTTCATCTCTGTCTGCCTGTAGCATCTGATCTCACTGCAGCCAGCAAATGCTCTAAGAAGATCTAGGCCTTCAAATTTCACTGCAAGACCCAGTTCACAAAAAGCAACCTTTTACCAGTCAGACACAGATGTGTTTATTCTGCAGTGAGCAGGAAATGGGAATTTACTTCTGCATTGTGGCCCTGGATAATCCAGAATAAATGTGTTCATGTAAAAACACCTGGATGAACTCTGCCATGCAGTACTCAAGCCAGATAATTGGGACGATTCTCATTCTTATCAAAAGACTTGCACTAACGTTAGTAGGTTAGTGAAGAGTTTCCCATTGAAAAGTAAGCAGTGGTGAATCCTTCGAGGGGACAGTATGCTGTGGCTGAGACTTTTTAGTGGTGAATTTTGAAAGACAAATCTGTGTTTTCTGTACTTCTTGCAACGTGAGATGAGAGAAGGAAGAGTCACAAACACTTTGAGAAGCTTGGGGAAGTCTAGCCTTCCTGCAATTCTCCGAGAGAAGTTTAACTGCTGGGAAGGGTTGTGCCAGCATCCTACACTGGATCCCAGCCCATTTGCGAGTTCTTTACTAGAGTAACTGTCAGCTGTGAACGCTCTTATTGTTGCAAATTGAAACTCGAGTTTCCTTGAATAAATATCAAAAAAGGTAAAAATAATGCTATAACTTAGAGCTAAAAGTGTTGGAACAGTGGAGTTTGTGAAGTTCTGATCCAGCCATAGTGTACATCCCCTGCCAGATGTCATTGGAGGTGTACTTTGGAGGGGAAGCAACCGTGTGTGTGGTAAGATACCCCCACTCTGGAAAAAGTCTCCAGAGAGAATCAGATTCTCAAAAGAAATTCCCCAGGTTTTCAACCAATTCTGTATGTAATGGCTGGATCCCAAGACGTACCTAAGCAGTGTTTATGACTGTACTGGAGCATGGATAACGAAAGCAAGTGGTCTCTGCAGCTGTAGATTTTGTAGTCTGGGATTATTGCCAGATGTAAAGCAGCCAGTAAATGGCAGATTCTATTTTATATCATAAATGGAATTAACAGCAGCACTGCAGAGACTATGAGCTGGAGGTCCTCATGATCTTGGGAGATTGTTCCCAAGCAAGCCAGAAGCAGCTGAGGTACAAAGCAGACCCATGTGCCCCAGCCTGAGGAGAGATGTGTTTCAGAGAGTCATTCTCGGCCTCTCCAAGGACAAGGCTATGTGAGTTAAACTGGCTGTCCAGCTGTTAGGGCTTTTGTTTGTTTGTGGCAATGCTCATTAATTACTATTAAAAATTGTATTTAAAAAATACTGAATTACAAATAATACACAGGAAAAAGGCAGACAAAAGGTGCGTCAGCTACATTTTAATGGCCAAATTCTTCTTTATGTTAAAATCATCTGAGGTCAACATCTGAGGGCCACGGATGTCAGCATTTTCTAAATATTTTAATAAATTTCCAGGTTGAGTTCATGAGTAAGTGGGACAGAAATCCCCAAAATGAGTTTCTGTGGAAAAAAAAGACAAAAAAATAGTGAACAATCTTAGGTTAACTTAATAAAGACCATCAGAAAACAGGAGATACTGGGCTTAGGCCTTCATGATTCCCTCAACCACACCCAATAGGCAAAACTGCTCATCTGATGGCAGCATCCAATTCAACATCCCTTTTAGAAATTCAGCAACATCTTAATATTAATTAGTGACATGAATTAGATATTAAATTATGTATACGATACCTGCCTCTCTCTCAGTTCTGTGTTAAATTTGGTATATTTTATGCTACCCACATAATTTCCATTTTCACTTCTTCACCAGTGTTCATCATTACACTTCACAATTCATAATCTCTTAAAATGCATTATATCCATTTGAACCTCTTAGCTATTTCTTAGCCCTCCCACAAGTTCACGTTAACATGACTCTGAAGAGTCCATGCTTACATCACCTCTTCAAAGAGAGCAATATTTTCATCTTCCCTCAGGAACAGACCTCCACGACTACTTGGCCAGCAGGAAGTCCCCTTCTGGAATTATTTGCCTTGTACTCAAACTCAGAGCCAGATTCAGACAAAAGTACTGCAGATCCATCCAAATCTTAACCAAAAAAGCACTGGAAAAACAGAAAGGCTGCCCCAGCCTGAGTTTCTGCTCCTCAGCACATGAAACATGGAAGAAAAATGACAGTGTTTCTATACAAAGGGCATTTCATTTTCAGCAGGAGCCTGATTCACAGAACTGCTCCTCCAGCATTGCTGCTGTGGTGACAGGAGAGTTCGTGTGGCTTTCAGGGCACAGTACTACCAGGGGAAAAAAAAATAAACAATCCTAATAATAGGAGGATTCCGTGGCATTACAAATGTCAGGGTAGCACTGCATGAACCAGAGAGAAGGTGGCTTATTAGTAAGCAAACTGCTTCTATTTATGTACAAAAAACTACGGCTCAATTATGCACTTAAACAATACTTCTAGGCAAATTTGCTTTCTGTAATGCAAAAGCAATACAGTAGAAGCACTACTTCCTACTATCCTCCTTCAAACAATCTTTGTGCTTGTTAGACTATTATGCAGCATGTAATCTCATTAAGCCTGAGAGAAAGCAGCAAATGTGACATTTAGAATTCTTTTTTTTTTTTTTAATTTCAGGAGTTGTAAGTTTTCATATCTAAACCCAGGCTGCTAATGCTTTTTGGGTTGGTTTGTTTGTTTTTTTAGAGAGATTCTCATTTGAGAGGTTTATAGGCAACAGCATTACAATGGCTATACAGGAATGATGGGAGAGGCTTGACTACATCTCTTACAATAGTGAGAAGAATGTATTTAACTTGCCTGGGTTACAGTTTAATTTAAATGTATTAAATTTTGTTCAGGTTGGACTTCTGCTCCAGCAGCTTGGTGACTTTTTTCAGTGGTATTTGAAGTAATCACAAAGTCACAAAGATCACCTTTTGTGCTTTAATCAAATTTTAAATGATACTTCTGTGAGAAGCTTTATGCTCTTTCTTAATCATCTTTTTTATGTTCTGCTGTTAGTGAGCAGTTATCATCTGGATCTCTGAGACTGGTGCTTTCGAGCATGTCTCAATGGAGTGTTTTCTTTACCCTGCCACATTTATGTTGCTTTCAGCTTGCTTAGAGGCAGTTTGGCTGTTAAACAATTTCTTCCCTGGAGGTAAGACTGATTACACTTATTTTATGACATTGTCTCTGAAAGTGAGTTTTTTATGATTTTCCATGGCAGAAATTTATTCAGCAATTTTCTTCTTTTACAGATTTCTTCAATAAAATAGATGTTAGAACCAAGTTCATATAATGAGGATCACTCTTTGATTACAAATAAACTTGAATCATTAGGCCTAATAGGTAGAGTAAAAGATGTAATATCCACAGCTTGTTGCCTCAGCTCTGCATCTTAGAGCAGTGAGACAGTGATCAGCGCTACGCAGTGCCGGGAGTTCTCTAGGCTCAGACCTGAGCACCACATGCATTTCAGCTGTGACACATAACTGGTGACACATAGGGAACAAGTGACCAGAGACAGGGAATTTTACTTGGTGTTGCTCTTTTTCTCTATTCTTCCATGGTAAAGGAAATTGAAACTGTGTGTTAGGGCTGTCCTGCCCATCCCCTGTGCAGCATTTCCTTGCTGGCACTAAAGAAGCAGCTCAGTACAAGCAAGCCATGGACACTGACCTGGGTTGCTGAGGCTGGAGAAGTGATTTTTCATTTTCAGACACTGAAACTGCAGCTGCTGTCTCACTGCTGCAACAACTTCCTTAGAAGCTCAAACACATGGCAGAGGTTTGCCTTTCTTTCCTCTGATGGCAGGGGGGTGCTCATTAGAGCCAGCCACTTTGCATTCACTTATGGATGCCAAGTATTTGTACAAAAGTATCTCCGCCAGCTCTTTTCAGTAACCGATTAATAACTTTGACAGGTTTACTTATTTTATCAGAATGATGATAACGCCCACGAAACAGGTAACATCTCTCCTAGTTTGTGGAAGTATATCTTCTTTTCATTATTTTTTAGCTTAAAAACATGAGAAAGAGCGTAGCTGTAATAACAAAGATTTACGCTTCCCATAACAACTTTTTCTGTAGCGCCTTTTTTTTCTAAAATTCAGACTGTTGTACTTAATCTCCACTTATACTTGCAAATGTAGAAGTTGTTGATGGGAAATATTGCTACTCATCGACTATTCCCACTCCCCTAAGATTTTTCGTAATTCCTCAGCACAGCTCTTACCCCATTCAGCTCATAGGAGAAGGTATCACTACGGACAGCCCTTCCGTTCACAGCCACAGCATGAGGTCTCAGCTTCAGGCCAAGAATGGTGATTTTGTTGTACTTCAGAGAGTCAGCTCCTTGGTAACCATTTTTAAGTATTTCTGTCTTCAGGTGTCCCTTCAAAAAAACCACAGAACATTTTAGGACTATCACATCTCTTTGGAAGTGACCTACTTGTGTGCCACTACTGTTGTAGTATCACTTTTGTCAACCAAGGTATGTCTTCCAGTGTAGAGAAAGAAGTCTGAGAACATAAAGGAAAATTTTCACATAGAAGGGTCTTGTGTATCATTGCAAGCTAGCAAGGAAAGAAACAAAATAGCATTTACAGCATTTATTTGGAATCTTCTTGGGCCTGTTTTCCTACTTGTAATCAATACAAATTTGGTTCTTGTACCCATTTACAGGGCACAGTAGCACATGCAAAACCAAAATCCAGATACAGAGATTCAATTAGTGACCTTGAGATTGATTTAATCAACATCAGCAACTGCTTTAAATGATTACCATCTTTCACAAGCATCACTTGCTAGATATTTTGCCTCTATTCTATGTCCTACATCTCCACAGTGCCTGCTAGGAATTTTTGATATACATATTCCAGACCCAAGGACGCTGAAGGAATACGTGTTCAAAGAGCTGTGTTTGTTCTGCTTCTAATTCACTGTATATCATGTGTTTAGGGATAAACCAAGAGGATGTATGAAGTCATTAAACAAATTCATTTGGATCACCAGTGACATTAATTACCCATACAACAATAAAGAGGTATCATTGCACTTGTTAGGTGACTGAAGTTGTTAAGGAAATACAGATGAACTACACTGCTCAGAAAATGAAGAACCGCTATGCAATCACAACTTTTTAAAAAGATGCCAAGGAGAAGCCCATGATGGAATATTTTGCATATATTAGCTTTTGTAATTTCAGTGGTGCATGGTGAAAGGTTGAGCGAGTCCAGATCTACTCTCCTTCAAGGCCTCGAAGAGACTGACGTGGTAATCCAGGAAAATTAGTGACTTTACCCTCCCTAAGCACCTAGCATGATTAAAGCTTCAATTCAATGGGTTCAATTTGGAGTTAGGAACCATATGGGTAGCACTCAAAGCCCTGTAAATGTAGAACACAAGCAAGTCCTGGAGCTGAGGCTGGCAGTCAGGACTTTCTCCTGCACTTCTGAGCGTCAGTCATGACTTCTTCTCTTGCCATCTTGCTCTAGTGCTATAAAATCTGTTCATCAATTTATTCAAACATATTTTTTCCTTAAAATTGGACCTGTTTTTAAAAAAGAACTCATGTATTTTTCTAGATCAGTAGTTTTAACACATGAGGCAGCTTGATTCAGGTCACTTGGCCATCGTGTGTACCAAAAAGGAAGGTGACGAGTGAGTTAAAGCATCTACTGCAGCGAGGTAATATGCAAGAGCAGGCGGCTGGAACCATTCTCTAAGGCTTCAGTGCCTGCACTGATCCTGAATTCTCCTTTGGACTTCTTGGCTGTTAAATGAAAACATAAAAGAGAGGGTCTACCCCTGCAGCTGTTACCCACAAAACTCTCAGGATCCAGAGTAAATGTTGTCATTATGTGATGTGATACCTTACCAGTTAATCTCTGAGGGACCAAAACCTTGTGCTTTTCTAAAAGTAGAGGTCATTAAACTATTCATCCCTATTTTTTTAGGAATATAGAAGTGTGCAACATACAGCAAGATGCTCAACATGTTTCTCATATCTCTCCAATTTGCTATTTGAGATGGACTTTTTTCTTTATAAACATATAATAAAAAATTGGCATTCGAGATTATTGGAATGCAGATAGGGACTTCAGTTTTGGATTTACAACAGAAGTCAAATATGAGCAATGAGAAATGGAAAAGCCAGTAAATCAACAATCTAATTCACACAGACCAGAATTTAATATAAAACTGGATATTGTTTTTTTCTTTAGCCTCTCTGCAATAAATTATTATACACAGACTACAAAAAGCTGAAGTGATTTTTCTTCCTTTTGCTGTTGAAAAATCCACCTCCCTTTTCTTTTTTAAGAGGAAAAAGTGCTTTTTCATGGAAAATAAATTAAAAATGTAATTTAAATTCTAAACAAGCAGCTTTACTTCCCAAAAGATACCTCACATACATACAGGACTTCATAACAAATCCCATTGGCTTACTCCTACTTGTTCTTTCTCCCAGAGGAGACACATTCTAAGAGCAATATCATCATAAGTATTTACATGATTTTACTCCTCTGAAGATTTTCTGTAAGACTACTTAGTTGAAAACTGTGCCACAGCGTATGCAAACACTGGAGTTGTAGACGAGATATAATTTGTATAGATTGCTGAAGTAGGTTAAGATTTTCTTCAGTAACTCCCACAACTTGCTGTCATGCATTTAATGAGTTTCCAGTGGGTTCATTTTACAGTACTTTTCTGTGTCGAAGCCCAGGCTGACGGGTTTTTTTATTTAGCTTTCTCAGGATATGCGTGAGAAGCGAACAGTACATGGAAGGCAGTGCTGCCCTGACTCTGAGCTTCACGAAGCATCTACCAGCACTACAGACTGCTGGTGGCTTGCTGAATTACTCCACAGGATAACCCATGCAACGGAAAATACAAGCTTGGTGTGATCAAAGCTAAAAAATTGATGCCCTCTCCTACCCATAAAATAAAGAAGTGCTGGCAGCAGGAAGGCAAGGAAAACATCCCCCATATACAGAAGCTGCAACTCAAGAGAAATATTTGAGCTGAAAAAGTAGATTTTCAAATTCATATCACACCAGGGATGTTAATGGTGTGTCACTAGGACAGTCAACGAGGCAAACACAAAACTGCAGCCTCATGGCTGTAGCTGTCTGCAAACGAAAACATGAGGTAGGTTACCAGTTTAAAAGGCTGAGCTATAAGGAAAATGCTATTCAGAGGAAAGTTAAATATCAGTGTCTTACTGCACTGATCAGCAGCTACAAGTATGTAGGTGCTGTGTGCACTGCTACTTACTGCGCTGAATGTATATTTAGCCAAGAAGTAGTTTTCATTTTCAATAGTATCTGTCAAAACATAGAACGAGGAGGGTTAATATCAAGAAAGAGAAAAAAAACAAGAGCAGTTCACTTTAATTGTAGCAAGTGGCTAATGTCTCACAAGGATTACTTGCGGGTTGTTTAATCTCCTCTACTCTTATTGTCAGGTTTGCTGCCTTTTTGAGCACAGCAGTCATTTCCAATGTCGAAACATCAAAGAGGTTGGAACGGACCTCTGGAGATCATCGAGTCCAACCCTCTGCTAAAGCAGGTTCCCTACAGGAGACTGCACAGGTAAGCACCCAGGTGGATTTGAATATCTACAGAGAAGGAGAACACAACCTGGAACAAGTGCTACATTCCCTTAAGGTAAGGAAGTTCTTCAAGCTCAGGTGGAACTTCCTGGGTCCTCCCTTTATGCAGTGTACTGTACCTCAGCCTTCCAGAGTATTCTGCTGCCATCCTGTACATTCAGCCCCAGAACAGCATCCTGGCTGTGTACAGCAATAGTCACTACTTTTGAACTGCTGGGAAGGCAGCCAAAGGGAGCCCTGTGCAGGCCCTGTTTATGGGAGATCAAACTCACCGATGGAATCACCGTCATCCCAGAAGAGGGACCCAGAAGCTTCTCCATGCTCATCCAGGGCTATAATGAGTCCAAATGGGTTCAGACGGCTGTAGGCAAACACGTAGAAGAGATTTCAGTACAGGCTTCTGTCCACCATCCATTACACATTATTTAACAAAAATTTCTTAACACATCTCTCATTTCAAGGTTACCAAAAGGGCCACACAGACAAATAACCTAAAACAGCTCTTGAAATTATGATGAAAACTTACTTTGCCTTGTTTAATTGAAGTGCAAAAATGCTACGAAGTGCGTTTGAAGTGATGGGATGGCCAAGTTCCCCTTCTCTCGTGGCCTCACATATGACAACTGGGCAGCCTAGGAGGTGGCCGATCACTGAGGCTACCTCTCTGTGAGTTGGCCTGAGTCATACATGGAACTGCTCCCTCCTCTCCTGCTCCCTTGGCCTCTCAGCATGGATCAGTCCTGAGGCCAGCACGTTAGCATGGGTGTGGGGAAACAATCTTCCTCAGTGGAGACTGGAGCATCTCCATCTTGCCAGTGGCTTTTGATAAATTCATCCAAAGACAAGAGGTATGCATTTTCCCCTTGCATATGTTTCCTGTGGATGGCTGACAGCTGGTCAGTATAGCAGCAAGAGGTGCAAAGCTTCTCCCAGTAAAGCTGTAGAGTTTCAGCTGTGCAAGCAATGACGTGAATCACCTCCGGGGTGACTTTAATCCAACAGAGCAAGGAATGGGATAAAAATACCGTGCTTATCATCTGGGAGGTCATCTAGAAGTTGCACATAGCCTCTTTTCCACATTTTTTTTAATGCCTTTTGGCTGGCTGTGGGTCTGACCCACGGTGCTGTTTCTGAAAACGGACAAGGATAATGACTTTACCTCTTGGTAGTTGTTGAGGCTGGAGCCTGTTCTGGCAGAATATGGCCTCCACGGATGAACAGAGGGATCTTGTTCAGTGGGGCGTCGACAGTAGCATATGTCTTGTGCCAGGTACTTGGTATCTTCTTACCCTAACATAAAAATTGACGCAGTTAAAAAAAAATGCAAAACTGGGCAATAATGTCATCATATATTGCTGGAAAAAAAAGACCAAAGGATGTATTTTCATCTCAAATACACTGGTTTTTCTCAAATAGAGACAAAAGGAGAATTCAGGAGTGTTATTCCAGTTCCTTTTTTTTTTTTTAACATGAAAGAGAATTTAGCCCCTGCAGTGATGCATATGCATGAAGACACAACCGTCATGAATGAAAGCGTCTTTAAAAATGGTATCATTACTCTGTATGCTGTGGAAAGAAAAAAAAAGAAAAACTCATCAAGGCACAAAGCAAAAAGCAAAAGAAGCCTTTGCTTCGTCTTTTTATGCATATGGAAACTGTCACATTTCAGTGTAAGGTGAGTGATTCATAATCACTGGGGAATGTAAACTGTAGGTTTTTCTTCTCTTTTAAGGACAAGCCTTTCCTTTTACATTTGAAGATGGAAACTATAGGCAACTGGGATTAATCCTCTCCATCATTTCTTTCTGTTTTAATCCCTCCAAACCAGGTGTCAGTAGAGTAGGTCACAAGGGGGCTTGGCTCCTGTCAATGGTAATTACAGCTTACAGTTATATCCAGCCTTACTTCTGGACAAGAACTGTGGGTACAGCAAACAGGTGCCAAGTGCTGGGAACTGCACTTTGATAATACATGGGGCATGCCCCACAGGCAGGAAACACTAAGTGCATCAGGATGATGTCCCCATGCCATCCCCAGCACAGGGAGAACAGTGGCAAGGAGGACTGAGCAAAATGGTCAAACCCCATGGCACCATGGCCTTATGAAAGTAAAAAAGGGAAAGAGCTGGATGAACACCCTCTGAGGACACCAGCCAAATGCTGCAGATGCCCAGAGCAACTCTAGTTAAAATATAAGCCCAAATTTCCTTCCAGAATATCTCTGTCCTTCCTGCTGCTCAGGCAGCACAGCCTGGGGTAGCTAGCAGCAGCCTTGTGCTCCTGGGCTCAGGTTTCCAAAGCTCTTACCATCAACCTAACTACTGCTGAGCCCACTGCTGGTTTCATCCTGTGTATTTCAGCAGAGCACAGCTCAGAGCTGAGCCCTTTGGGAACCACAGCACTGGGGTTGGCATTTGAGTGGTCGAGCTGTGCAGGACCTGGAGCTAGAAGGGTTGGCTTCTTCCATGGAGCAGCTCAGTCTGCACCTCCTGGAAGCATCTTCTGGAGGGATCCTCATGATGCTCTGTGAATATGCCTTCTGTCAAGAATGATGCATGTGCAAAACCCCATGCACAAAACTGTTGGCAGCATGTTCTCAGGTTTCTGTCTGTTTTTACACAGGGGAGGATTTGGGTACAATAATTTAAGCATGCAGTGAGGGTGAACAGAAAGAAAAGAAATCTTGACAGTGTCATGAATTTCTAGGCTGTTCTTGAAAAGTCAGTTCTCTGAGTCTTCAGAGCTTTGCAAACCAAAAATAGAAAACAAAACACTACTGAAAGCAGTGCAATTTGTTCTCCCAGCTAGCCTGGTGCCGACTTTTGTGCTCCGGTTTTCTTAAACACAGATGCTGAGGTAAAATTATTGCTGAACATTGCTAAAAGTTATTTTGCTGGAATTGTGACATATTAAGTTCTGTAAAAATGTAGGAAACAGAATGTTAAAAATACTTACTGTGTAGTAGTCAAACCATGTTGCCTCAGGGAAATACACATCCACTGATCTTGCTCCCTGTAATTGTTATAAAATGATTAAGTCTGTCTCTTTTTACATTTCTGATATTACATTAGCTTTATTATATTTGAGCATGGGTAGATGTACACTCAGTCCTCTAATAACATAAAATCTAAGCTATGAAGGTTGAATTATTATCGCAGCAATGGACTGGTGCTGGCTGATCTATAATGCTAAATAGATGACCCTATCCTGTCTGGGGGTTTTTACTGCATTTCAGTGGGATGAGTCAATATTAGAGGGTTATTTCGGCCTGGAACACAGCTCCATGGCTTGCAGACATAAGATCTCAGCAATGCCAGTGGGCCCTGTGGCAGACTCTGCAGGGCCCACTGCCTGCAGAACAGGCAGAGAGAAAGGTCTGCAAGCAGGGTGCACAGATGCTCGCTTTGTTTGCAACCATTTAAAGTTGTAGATAAATTATATTAGAGAATGAACTGCTATTTGCACAACTGCCACACTTTATTTGGCAGCATGAATGGTATCGTGTTAATACACAAAATGAAGCCAAAGGCACTTCAAATTAATCACTCTAGGAAAAGTCAGAATCAAAGCGTATTTCTTTTTTGGGGCACAAGCTGCTCATTTCACAAACAGACTGACTTTGTTTCTTGAATCAGATGCCTGCTTTACAGAGTAATGGTCCTTCCCTGGGAGGATATGAACAGTCAAGGAAAAGAGCAGTGAGATGGCTACTGCTTGCCATAACAGGGATTGTTTTTCGTATTAACCAACAAAAGGAAGAAGAAGTGGCTGATTTGTTAATGCATGCAAATCTTGTATTAGAACATGGCAATTGCTAAACTGGGAGAGTGTCCTGTCCTGTGGCCTGCCTCCCTCAGCAGCAGTGCTGGATGTTGAAGGGACAGTGCCTCAGCTCTGCAATCAGTGTGGGGTAGCATACCCTGTCTGCTCATCAACTGCCAGCTGACAGTATTAGTAAAACACCTTGAAAGACTGAGAGAAATCTCAATAAAGTCAAGATGCTCCTCTCCCCAGATTTATTCAGCATTGTTACAACAGCTCTGGATATTCTGGCTGGCAGAGGAGTGTTTGATTGCCATCTGACTATTAATTGCCTTAGCGAGGCCCTAAGTAACAACCAGGGTGTAAGGGCATTCCCCATTTTCATTGTGATGGCTGTTCCCTATGTCTCAAGGAGCAGAGGGAAAGCCACCCATGGTATCCTCTAACAGAAGATGTATCTATCTTCTCCAGGTGCGTGTGCCCTGTTGCAGCTACTGGTGGCTGGTGACACCATGGTGAAGGATCCGCAGGCTGCGTCTGCCCTGCTTGTGGGAACAAGCCCTGGCTGCCACCATACACCCAGCGAGGTGTCATTCCCAAAGCACTGCTTCCCCATAAGGCCACCAGCACCAGGCCTTCTTTTCTGCTGCAGTCCTCCAAAAACACAAAGAATCACTAATCTAGATTCTCTATCGTTTTATGTATCCTTATAACGATCCTTTTCATTTATTTATTTGCAGGAAGCAACCTCTGGCTCATTGCCCTCTTTCTCCACATTATTCATCACCTTGCTGGTCTGAGACCCTGTGAAATCTTCGTGTTAGTCACTAGCTATTAGAAACCTGGGGGAACATGAAGATGAAGGGCTGACAAATGAAGTGCCACAGAGGAGCTGGAATGAAGGAACTAGAGTTGCAATTTAAATTCACAAAGGTGCAAGGTTTATATTAAAAAAATGTGCCAAGCAATGGCTTGCTTATGTGTTTGATCATCAGCATCAGGTAGGAAATGTCTCAGATATTCTGGCAGCATACTGATCACAAACTGCTCCAGGATACATCACATGAGTGTGCTTGCCCTGCTCAGCTACACACTGCTGGCACTCCTGTCAGGCTGCACCCTGCTAGCAGCCATCAGCAGGCAAGGAGAGGAGCCCACCCTTGCTTCAGCTGAGCAATGAGAGCAAACCCACCTGCAGCTCTGTTCTGGGATCCAGGTCAGCAGCTACTCCCCAGCCCCAACATGTGGCCAGCACAGCCATAGGAAAATGCTGGGTTTTTGAAATCTGCTATATCAGCAGCTGACATTGTCATCATTTTGTAATGATTGTGTTTGCATGTGGTTCTGGGTAACACCTAGACTGGTGCTTGAAATGCTGCAGTTCCCAAACACAGTGGACACAAAGTGAAAACAAAGCCAATTTGCTTTAGTACCTCTGTGTTTCTCCCTCACCCAGCAATTATTGCTGTATGTGCCCTTGGAGGGAGCTGCCAGCATAGATGTAGGAGCGTGAGGGACAGTGTCCTGCCCGTTTACACCTGCATAGTGCCCAGCAGCAGGGAAATGCTGTGCCCTGAACTGCATCCTCCCACTTCCAGCGCCAGGCATCCCTACATTACTTGGGTTTGTCTTGAAATGCTTTCTGCAAGCTGACAGAGCAAGGAAGAAATGGATAGATATGAGGAAACATTCCCTGAATGTCATGGAATGCCCTAAGCAGATTTCTTTTATACTTGTGTGATGGCATTTTTAAATTATGGTACTTGCCTCTTGAAGAACAGGAGCAACCATAAATGCAGGTCCCCAAAGGAAGGCAGTATCTATCCCATGAGTCTGCTGATCAGTGGTAAATCTGGTGTCAAAAGAGAGACACACATTGTTAAATCACATTTTTATCGAACTTGCAATATATCTCAGCATTACTGTCTGCCACAAGAAATCTGCTTCCTTAATGTTGGAGCAGCACTGTGTCCACTTCTGGGACTGGTAGGATGCAATGTATGGCTGCAGCTGGCACACTGCACAGGGGAAGGCTGGCTTTGGGCTCATGGAAGCCACAGACCAGGACCAAGAAGACAGAGAAAAGAAGAGGCAGAACATTGTGCTCTAGGATCTAATGCATTTGGAAAAAAAAGCTTGGATTCTGCTAGGACAAGAACCCAGAGGCACACACTGGCACACAGAGGTGCCACCTGAACACCAGGAAGCACTTGTGTGCTGTGCTGGTGGCTAAGCTCTGGCACAGCTGCCCAGAGAATGTGGATCTCCTCCTGAGAGGTGCTCAGGAGTCTCCTGGACTTCAGGTTCCTGAAATGCAATATGTTCGTTTTTCTGTCCTCTCAACAGCTTCTCAGTGTTTTTAGTTTCACTGTAATAAAATTAGAATATTGTTTCAATGCATTATGTTGTGGGAGGTTTCAGGGGAAAATCTGATCAAGAAATACTGGCAGCAGGGAAGCCAATCATCTTACTTGAGCTTGGGAAGAAGCATCTCAACATCTCACTAAGCACTGCTTCCTTTTGCAATTACAGCAACCACAAATTCAGCAAACAAATGAATTCTCCCATTTTGAAAATACAAGCCATTAAGCGCAGCGTGTTCGTGATCTATGAAAGATGCTGCATTCCATCTCCATGCTTCCCACGGTTAGATAGCAGCCTCTCTGCTGTTTTACTTCCCCCCTGGTAGGCTATTAAGCAGAGCTTTCCCCTCCAGGAGCACAGTAATGGATTATTACCCCCAGGTCTTTTTGGACAGCCAAGCTGCCAACATCTCTGGTTCACCAAATGAAAGCCTCTGCAGGAGACACTTAAAACATACACAGGAATCTACTGGGATTCTGTTCCTGTTTGTTGTTTGAAATGAACACCTAAATGTTTGAAATGAAATGAAAAATCTGAAATGACCGCATGAAATAGGTATTGCTTGGAGACTCTGCCTGGCCAGAGTTGTTTTCATAGTGAGGGTTGTGAGTAACAGCTTCACCTAAAGAGCTAGTACAGTTTCTTAGTTGTCCTCTGTTTGTTACAAGAAACAGAAAGATTCGATGTAAAATTCCATCATCTGGACCTCAAAAATTCTGTTTCAGTTCTGTCTCTACAGCCCACATTTCTCCATTTATTAGCATTTCAGTTACTTTCTCTGCTTGCACAGACACTCTAAACCAAGGAACCTTAATAAGAAATAGTAAGAAATCCTTACTAAGTAACAACAGCAATCACAACTAAGTAATAACAGTAAGAAATATTTTTAAGCAATTTCAGGTTCCAGCTATGACAATATCAGCAAGTGATATGGCCACTAGGACGGCACCTGGGTAGTCAGTCTGTGCTGATCTCCTGATCTCTGCACTCCCTTCCTGCATTTTAGAGGTTTTACCTCCAGTAAAAACCTCAGTCTGGTGCCACAGCTAAATATCAGTTAATGGTGGGAGTGCATCTTCTGGCATAGTCTCACTCAACAGGAGTTTCAGCTGGTGCCTCTGAGGCTGTTCTACAATTGAAATAAAAGCAAATTCAGTAATTCTGATGAGCCCAAGTAGAGTACAGATAAAATACACAGGGAATGGACAGATGGGCGGCCTTAACATCACTGAAGTCATGCAGTATTAGCAGAGATTAGCTAATATAATTCCCTAAGTAACTTGGTCATTCTCAATATTCACATAAATCTGATTAACCAAAAATACTGTTAAAATGAGTCCTTGAAAGAACATAAAACCCACGTAAGACAGGAGTCCCCATCAAACTGCTCTCAGATGTTACTCTCTTCAATAATGTAGCAGGCTGAAAAGAGGAAGGATACTGCCTTTAAAACCAATCAGTTAGCCATTACATTGAGTAGGCAAAATAGATTTTGTGCATTATCATTCTGTATTAGTATGTTCTGCACTTTAGAGTAATCTCAGTTTAATTTGCAAAGATGCCTTACCCTTTAGCAAAAATGTTTTTAACCTAAGGGGAAAAGGAACATTAAACAGACCAGGACATAACCTGCACTGATAAGACTGAACTGTGGCAGAGCTCTGGGCAGTAGCCTTTCACATGCGTTATTTGTACTCTTTTTGCTCACAACTTTGCGTAACACATTCTGAAAAAGAAAATTTACCAAAGGAAGGTAGAAAATAAATTAAGGGTGCCAAGAGGGAAACTAGACCTCACTTTCTTCCAAAAAGAAAAAAGAAGAGCTGTTCCAAAAACTGAGGTTGCATTTTCTGAGATTTTTTTCAGCATGTGTTTATTAATCTTCTCTGTGCACCTGCTTCTACACTTGAATGTTTCTATCTCTGTTTTCCTGTGCCATTTGTGGAAACAGATGTAGGTATCACACATAGCATGCAGATGCAAGTGAGAAATTGGAGAATGAAAATACCGTGGATGACTGGAAAATGGAGCCTTCTCTCCATGAGGCTTTTCTGATATTCTGTGCCAGAACACAGATGTTACAGATTCGATTCAAGTGCAGAAAATATAGGTATTTGACCCCTAACTTTGAAAGAGAGGGCTGCATATTTGCCTAAAACTAGAACTTTCTTACTATTTCACTAAGGTCTTTTTTCAGTAGAAACAAATATAAGCAGTATTTTAATATGCATATCTATCACATATATTAGAAGTTCTTTTTGTTGCATGTATTTAGATTAGATTTCCCTTTAAAATTGTTCTTTTTAAGAGAGAGCATGCAATGATCTTGCCATCACTATTACCAGGCAGGAGCCAATTTGATTATACACAGAAGCTCAACTACTGTGAGTAAAATGGGATAAAGACGAGAGACTCCAAACTTACTCATGCATCAGTGACCGTACCACCGTGTTGCCATGGACGTGAGACTCAAAGAACAAGGTGTAGAGGTATGGCAGCAGGGAGTATCTGATCCGGAGCGCAGCTCGAGCTATCTTGGCAAACTCTGCTCCAAAAACTGCTGGGTCTTGAGCCTGTGAAGGAAAAGCTTTGATTTGCAGTGTGCGTTACAAAAATGGATGCAAATTCAACAGAGAAACCTGTGTGCATCCAAAGGGAAGCTGTTGCTGGTATTATCCTATGAAAGTGAATATTTGTATAAGCAAAAGTGATGATTTGCAAATGGGAAGAGTGTGTTAAGAACTGCAAGTTCTCTGTCCTCTGATACGGAGCAAGAGAAACAGAGGAAAAAGAGAAGGCAGACAGCCTGCAAACAAAGGCAAAACCATACTTATTTTATAAACATTTTTTGTACAAGGATAAAAAGTGGGAATAAATTCATGCCTTTGCAAAAGCTAATGGGAATGACCAAAGTTGCTGGGTGCAATGAGGAAAAATCTTCTCCAAACACACGAATCTCAGCTTCAGTTCTCCTCCTGTGCCCATTGCTTTGGGTGCCCCATGCAGGGAGATGCTCTCTGGAGCAAGAGGGGCATGCATGCTGGATCCCACCATCAGGTGGACATTTTGGATCTATTTAAAAGCCAAAGTGTCCATCCACTGCCACTTGACATGGAGCACACAGCCCATGGCAGTGCTAGCGCCAGGAAGACCTGCATCTCCTCCAATCCCCTTGTCTTAACTTCACCAGCCCTAAATTGGGCTTACCAATAAGGCATTAAGCTCCCTTCTGCCTGCACAAAATTCCCCCATGAGATTCAGTTTTCTCATCCAAATCTCAGAGCATATAACGCATTCCAAGGATAATGGAACAAAAGAGGAACAGAAGTACTGCAGCATTTTATACTATCCAGTGCTTTGCAGTCAAGAAAAGTATTAACTAAACCATTTGAAATGCCCAGTGGGATAGGCAAAGTGAATGTTTATGGTTTTATTCTGACATTTATCTTAATGCTAATTAAATTCAATATTTAAGTTAAATTTCTCCATTACTACATCTATATTGGAATAATCTTTCCTGTGCCTCCGAGCTCTGGAGCACCCGTCTACTTCTTCGAAACTTGCACTGTATTTTTGCTGTTGTAAGTCTAACACTGTATGAACATTGCCAAAGTTCAGGAAAAAAAACAGATTTCTGAGGTGGTGCTGAGTCACCAAAACACCGTGTTCATTTCTGTCAGAGAACACGATGTTTTAAATGGCTTTAAGTGGTCCAATAAAACCCAGTGTATCCTCTGACACTTCTGTCATTAGGTCACAGCCGAGTCACAGCTCTCCTCACTTTTCCTATTAAATTGCCTATTAAGTCTTGAGAATGTTAATAACGTTCACTCAGCTGGGTCACATCCCAGTTTGCATGCCCGAAGGGACAAGTGAACCTGCACAGATAAGGGGCCTCTAATTTTAGTAAACAACGGTAAATAGAAAATAGTTATCTGTAACAGCACCTAAAGCCCCACAGCCACTCGTTCTCCTAGAGAGAAATACCAGCACATCTCAGGAATTATTGCAGATGACAGATGCATGGGAACTGCCAGGTCACGGCCTGAACCAGTGGTTGAGCACCAGGTGAGAGGCACAACTAACCCAGGCAGCTATCCCTCCTCACTCTCATTTAGGAGATAGCAGTGTCTCTGGATAGAGATTGCACTCTTCTTGAGCTGTCACAGCTCATCAGGAAGGATGAGCTACTTCTTCTTTGTCATCTTCCCTGATTCCACAGTGCTTATACCCCAGCAGAAGGCACTGCTATTGCCTTCTGTTGTTCCACAACAGAGTAAGTTCTGATTCTCTTACGCTGTAAGAGCATAAGAGCACTGTAAGTTATTGTTCCTGCTTTGCCCTTTTTCTGGATGGACATCATACTTTCATGCAGAAGAGGTCTTTCTGGGGGTTATAAACATTACAACATTTTGATGACAGGACTGTGAAGAAAACTTAAGGTTAGCTCATAATCTTAACCCCAGTAATGTACAGTCCAGTTTACAGAAGAAAAAAGTAATAAAATGGCAGTTACTGAACTAGCACAATATTTCCATCAAAGCTGCATGTAACACAGTGTGCTTACGAAGACAGCAAGACTTGCAAATTGTTTGTAGTTAGAAACAAGATGATACTTATATCTGAGACAAGACTTGAAAGGACTTTATGATAAGTTGAAGCCACAGCTCAGGTCTGAGGCTGCATTATTTCATGCCAGCTATGAGCTCCTTGGCTGACAGCACTGACACCTGACCTTGGAACTTCTAACTCTTTGTCTGAAACTTGTTTTTAAACAGCAAGTTTCGGTATAAGGACCTCTCTCCCCTTCTTTTCAATAACTCCTACTAAACTTGTACAAGCACTGAAACAAAAACTGACATCAGCAAGTGAGGAAAAGACGTGTGGACACTCAGCAGCTCTGAAATAAAAGCTGGGCTGCAGTAGGTGAAAGATGAAAAGAATAAATCTTACCTCTACAGGGTTAGATACTATATATTTTCTCAGAATTCCTAACTAATCTTTACATTACGGATAGGAAAAACTTACTTCGCTTCCTCTTGTCAGTGCAGCACTCCTTATTTCCCAGTTAAGCTTACCCATGAATGACAGGTTAATTTCTGAGAAAGTAATACAAATCATCTTTGTCAATATAGCAATCATAGACCGCGGCTCTGCATAACTTTATTTACTTACAGCATTTCCCTCTGCATTGTGGTTTCTGGAAAATGGGTAGAAGGAGCCAAGCTGCGTCCAGCGCAAACAGAGCTCGTAGGTTGTGTTGGAGGCAAACCCACAGATGTCGGCACCAACCTGAAGAGAAAATATCATTGTGTCAGTGTTTGTGACTGTGGTGGCTGAGGCCCAAAATGAGAACCCAGAGGATTCTTAATAAAAATAATGTGTTGGAAGGAGATGCTGAATTCTGATGACTGTGTGAGAATGGTGCGGGATATGATGACACAAATTTTGCTGGGAATGAGATTTCACTTACTCCTATATCCTACGTATCACTGTGGAAGATCTGAAATATTTCAGTAATTATACAAATCCTCCAGCCCAGCTTGCAAAGTCAGAAACCTACAGAGGCAAGTCAATGATAAAACACTTCACGGAGGTCTATTTGGGGTGGCACACGGTGATTTAATCTGAAGCTGGCAGTGCTATTTTTGTTTCTGTTTAAGCAGCCAAGATTGATGACATTTAGCTTTCCCTAATCTGCAGTTCCTTACGCCGTGCAGGCTGATACTGCTGGCCATCTCTAGCAGCTTATTTTAGAAAACATTTGAGTTGATTTAAAGTGATACTGGGACGAGCCAGCAATTGCTCGAAGGATTTCAGACTCACAAAGGGGATGCCAAAGAGGTTGAACTCCAGCATGCCGATGATGGAGTAGTGCATGTCCTTCCACTGAGAGTTGTTGTCACCCAGCCAGTGACCAGCGTGCTTCCCGCTGCCGACGAAGGTAGAGCGACTCAGGACAAACGCCCGCTTCCCAGTTGCCTGCTGGACAACACTATGGCAGAATGCAACAAGGTCATTAAAAATAAGAGAGGTAACCAAAAACAGTCATGTGATCAGCATGAGCTTTCCAGCACAATTTTATTGGAGATGGTGTTATTCTTGAAACTTTTATTACTCTGATGTGAGTCATGTGAAAGTGTGGCTCCAAAACTGTAAACAATGGAAAGTTCTACTCAATGGCCAAAGTAAACAATTAAAATCTATCTCATCCATGAAACACTTTGTGTCAGATATGCCTAGGCTTCCTAAAAATTATTTTGCATTTCAATTATTCTCAATATTGTCTCAAAGTGAATATTTAAAACAAAATTATTTCTATATTAACTCATTTTATTTAATGTCCTACCATTTCTCAAGAAGTAATATATATATATATTTTTCAATATAAGATTTATTTAGAGATTTGTATTGGCAAATAAAGTCCTAATATTCTGGACTTAAAAGTTAGGAGGAAAAAGAAAGAAATGTCACCAAACCAACATTTAAAATCAGTACAGAAAGCAAACACATAATCTTTCAAAATGTCATCCCTTTCTTGTCCCCTGATTTCCTTCATCATTTGATTTATGAGATTTCATTACAGAATTGTTGCCAGAATGAATTTTTCCTTGCCTTTTAAAAGTGATTTTGCTCACCATCAGAGGATGAATGAAGTGCAATATGCCTTATTTAACAAACCTATTAAACTGTTGATCAATATAGGATAATCTCTGTATGGAATTAGATACTGTAACACTACAGATTGCCAAAACTCAGGTTCAATTCTGCTGTATTAGAAATTTGGGAATCAAAACTCCTTAGATTATCTGGGAAATCCCAGCCTGAAATATTAACCATGCTGCTTACCATCCGCCTCCTTTTCACTTTGCTTAATGAGATCTGTGCAAGAGCTTTCACCCATGCTTGTAATGGCCAACATTTCACTTTGTTTCTGTAGTGCTTCAGAGGCTTTAAAATCTATCATTTGCTTCCATAGGAAAAAAAAACCAATAATATACAAAACCACACCAAACTCAGTAGTTTCCATATAGGCTTACAAATATGATGCTTATGGGCTGTGCAGAGCAGGAGACCCAATTCTTGGCCAAGAGGGACCTGCTTGGTTTGTGTTGTACAGCCACCACCAAGCTCAATGACTGCATTTTTGAGCACTGTGGGGGGCAGGAATCTCTTTTTCCTGAACCTTTTTAAGGGTGTCCTGCATACAAGTGCTCTGCTTTGTCTCTACAGTATGAATTTGGCTC
Source organism: Lagopus muta (assembly GCF_023343835.1). Classification (NCBI taxonomy): domain Eukaryota; kingdom Metazoa; phylum Chordata; class Aves; order Galliformes; family Phasianidae; genus Lagopus; species Lagopus muta. The sequence continues at coordinate 15,105,258 of NC_064433.1, read as the reverse complement.
TGCTTGCAAAAGTAGGTGCTAATGAGAGTAATATTGGATCGATGCAACTATGATCCAGATCTGCGCAAACAGTTTGCAACACGTAATTTATTGGATAATTTTCAGTCTATCATGAATCATTGCCAAAGTGATTCTAATGTTCTCAAATACATTTGTGGACTGAAATTATTTACAGAATATTATGTGTGAATAGCTCTTGGCCCTAAGCAATGCACAGGATGGTCGTAGCTATCTTGTTGTATACAAATTCAAGCCATTTGACTGCATACATGGGTGAGATGACACATTTCCTATTCTCTGGCTTCATTAGCATAATTCTTTGAATGTTTTATATACGATTATGAATTTGTCATTTATTTCAGCCAATATCCTACAGCTGATGCTGGTATGCTAAATATTCATGGCTTCCTCCACTCCTGAAGGAAGTTTGGCTGAATAAAATAAGCAGCACAGGAACACATAATATTCACCACCTTGGAGGAGGCTGAAAGACAACCCTGGTGGGGGCTCCTGCAAGGGGAGGACCTTTGAGCAGATTGGGATGCTGGGCTACGTGGCCAGCGAGAGTAATGGCTGAGAGATTCCTGCTCTGCTCAGTGAAGGTGGGCTGCACAGAAGCCAGCAGATTGCTTCTGGCTTTTTCCCAGAGCTTCCCTTCCTCGAGGCTTGGCACAGAGCTGCAAGTGCATCAACACCTTAAATAGGCTCACTTAGCCACCTCCCCTGGATGCCTCCACAGTACAATTGGTACAAATGTGTGCTAAGTGCTAAAATAAACCAGTGCAAGGACCCCTGCTTTGGCGCTTACACTGTGTCATTAAACATATCCATGTCTTAGTTCTCTGCTGGAAAAAGCGTGATTTGTCCCTTTGATTTAATCAGTCAGTTTCCATGTCACTCCAGCCTGGCAGCTGCAGAGTCTGACTGTGCAAGCCCATTTTACGTGCTTCCCTGTTGCAAAGGGACAGCTTTACAGTAGCCTGTAACAACTCTGCTGCAATGCAGCTCAGCCATGTCCCCACAGAGCTCCAGGCAAAATGCAAAACGCTGCCTGCCAAGATCAGAGGCGGCTCCAACAGCAGCAGGGAAGTTGAATATGGATCCTTCACCAGCAGCCATGGAAGCTACTTTGCTTGGGCCACTGTAGCGAAGGGAAGGAAGAATCTCCCTGTTGCTGCTCTGGCACGGGAACAGCTCTAACACTGGATGGGAATATCTTGCTCTCCTTGCAGGAAATAAACAGTCGAAGAGCTAATCCTGATTTTAGCTGAGAAAAGTAAAAGTGGAAAAGATTCTGCTTCCTCTGACAAGAGTCTCTTTTCTTGAAATACTTAATGACAAATAGCAATGTGAAACCTGTAGCTGCTTCTTATCAGGTACCATTACAGATTTCCTAGGTAACGGCAGCTGCTTTTAAAATGTCTCACCATCACCTGAAACCCACTTGTAGAAATAGAGAACTCACTGGAAAGTTGGAGCAGTCTGTGACCAGCCAAAGAGAGAGTGCGTGTTGTAGTGCTCCCCCAGGTAAGTCCTGGAGTCGGGACACAGAGTCTTCTGAGACAGGGAGTGATCAGTAATGCCTGAGAAGGACACAAAACATTGCATGTCACAGTTCAGATCTCTTTGTATTTCTACACTTTTAGGAGTGAAAATGTCAAGGGACTTGGAAAGAGGAAAAGCTGAAGAACTGCAGGATCTGCACCAATTGGAGGCCAGCACATAGCTGCAGGCACAAGTGTCCTGACAGTATGGTGTAACCCCTGCTAACGAGGTTCAAATTCTATGTCCAGTAATTCAGAATGTCTGTACGGGCATCATGTACTCAGTAATAACCAGAGAGAAAACTTCTGCATTGCTAAGTTAAAAATATATGTATGTATACATTCTTCACATAGTTAGAGATTTTCCAGAATAGCAAGGAAAAAAAATAGCTAAAAAATCAAAATCATCACAGAAATTTAGATGCCAAGGGAACTTGTGCATTCACATGAAATTATGACATCCAGGTTTGGATTAGTGCTCAACTGCACATATAGGTAGGCAGCATGACCCTGCTCTACTGTGGCAAAATTCATGTCTCTTTTTCCCCCTGAAGACTTAGGAGGCAGCAGGACTGATGGAACAGCCCCAGGCAGCTCGTGAGCGGGAAGCAGGGATGTCAGGGCTATAAAAGGGAGGGAATAGCATTAGATGCAGCAGTCCAGTCCTTGGGAGGCCATCTGCTATGGCTTGATGCTCTGCACAGAAGAGAGCAAGGACAGATTATAATGGATGTATTCACACGTGGATGGGTTATACAGTAACTCTCCATCAGCAGATCACAGGCAGTGGAGGCAGCAGCAGCTTTTTGCCTTCAATAATAGTCAGGGGCAGCCCTGACCTTGCTGGCACAGCTCCAATCCAGCTGAGCCAAAGGGAAGAAATATGAATTGGCTGCACAGATGCTGCCTGGTCTTTGATCCCACATTAAGGAGATGCTGGCAAGACTCATTTGGTGTGGAAATGTGATTCTCATCCTCTGCAGGTAGCCTCCCTGAAAATGCCATATGCAATTCAGCAGGAATTGGGCAGGTCAGACATTTGGGTTATACAGTGGATTTATTTTTAGAGATGGAGTTGCTAGTGTTACAAAATCCTCTACCCCCAAAAAAATAAAAAAGAGGCTGACAAATAGACCTCCTTTGTTTGCTTAAGTGAGTGCAAGCATTATTGTAAATATCTATCAATGAGCAGGAAACTTCAGTGCCAAATCACACTTCACTGTATGTTTGCAGTTCTTTACTACAAAGTGCATTTCTCTGCATCTGAAACCCCGTTAGCCTGTCTGCTCTGCTGGGCCACCAATGATGGAATCCTCCTCTTTGGATCTTTAGACAAAAAGGCTCCAGTGTGGCTGATCTGCATCAGAAATACTTTAATTTGTAGGTAATTTCCAAGAAACCTTATCTGGAACAGCATTAAAGAATACACTGATGTTCTGGGAAAAGTTGCACTCAATGCCTCAGTGACACCCAGTTATGAACCCTGTAAAACGAGGTGGGATATGAAAGCAAATACTGCCACGTAATATCATAACCTTGTGTTTCATTCCTATTCTGAATACTTTTCATTCTGCTTCAGTAATAGATTGCACATTAATCTCCACTGTAAAGTGTTTTATAGAAAATTGATTTGAAGGACTTCTGTTTTTAGAAGGTCAAACCATGGGTCCAGGTGATTGTGGTTATGATATGGGAAAGGAAACAGACGGCTGCCTTTCCAAACACCTGAGACACTGAGAGTGGGACTGCTGCAGGCTCAGGTGCCCACCACAACAGTGAGCTCCAAAAGCCCTGCATAGGGAGATCTTAACTTCTTGTTGGACTGAGCTGCCCAGGCCCCATCACCGTACACCTGCTTCAGACAGAGGTGCAGACAACTGTGGGCACACACAGTGTTGGCAAAAAGTGGAAGACAATAAGAAACACTTAAATATTGATAGGAAACATTGGGTAACAGCTCTCCCACACTTTGGAATAAATTCCTCAGACTTCTGTCTGCAGAATGAAGGCCAACGCTGTGAACTGCAAAAAGAAGGAAGTGCATTTGCACAAGAGAAGTTGATCAAGACCCACAGTGCTGAAATATGGCCATTACAACAAAATGGCCCCCAAAAGGGAACAAACATCTAAATCGTATTTTAAAGCTCTGCTCCTGGTTTCAATAATTTACGATGTTTTTATTATTTTATGTCATGCTTTTGTTATATTTAAGTTTCTCTTGTACACTGAGTGAAGAGAAGTGAGCTTTAATAAATAAAAGGAAGAATTCACAAGACATTACAACAGCCTGAAGAAGAAAAAAGGACATTTCCAGTATTTCATTGTCAATACATCATTTATGTCCCAGTTTCCTGTTGTACTTCAGCCTTGATCAGGCAGCAGAGCTTTCTTAGGGAAACATTGGCTGGATTCAAGTGAGGAGCACTGTCACTAATTATAAACACTCAGGGCTTCCAGGGGGAGAATGAGCATGCCATTGTTTCAGCTATGGAAGAGGTGTTCCCCTCTTAACAGAGTCCCATAGGCCTGGGCATTTTAAAATTAAATTTTAGCCTATAGATCATATCTAATAAAGGACTGATTTTTTTTTTTTTTTTCCCTGGAAGAAAAAATAATTAAGCTATCAGGGATATGCAACCTTTTCTGTCATGAGTTGTAGAAAAGCCAGGGACTGCCCAGCCCTGGGTCCCACAGCATTTGCGGCAAGGCAGGGTAGTTACTCTTTTCATAAATCTCCATCTGAGTCTACAGTTATTTTGCCCTTTCTATGGAGAAGAACTGTTGTTCAGAGAATGTCAGGGAAGGCCAGACTCCGTTGTGAAGCTGCTCTGGTGACCAAAGAAGGTATTTTTGATACTCTGCTAAAGCTGAGCCAATTGTGTCCTGAAGGAATCTGTAGTACTGCCCTTGGCAAAAGAGAAAAAGAAAATTTTCCTAAGAGTTTATGAAAGAGATTTGCAAAAAAGCTTTACTCACTAGGAATGTAAGGAGGATTATTGATATCATTAGCAGCACATCCAGGAAGTTGGCCTGTTAAATCATTGGATGGTTCATTCATATCCTTTAATAAAAAGAGTAAGACATGTCAAAAGCCATGTTTTCTGTTTTGAAAAGAAGGGAAGGCAAATATAATCAGACTTACAATCCAGATCCCATCGTAGTCAAGGACATCCTTAAACTCCAGACACAACTGGGTCCACCATTCCACTGTTCTGGGGTTGGTGTAGTCAGGAAACACTGAGTATCCAGGAGGCAAGGACTAGAGTACATAGGTACAAATGTGCAGATACTTTTTCATTTCTGCTATACATCTTCTTTAACACTTTGAAGCAATAGTAGATTCAGCACATAAGAGAATTTAGTAGACTGACCTTTCCAATAGCAGGAGTTACGCCATCGGAGTTGTTTATCCAGACTCCCATTTCCTGTCCGAGGTCATATGGCCTGTAAGTACCTGGTTCTTCATCCTTGCTTATAAACGGATCCTGAAAACAGTGGTTACACTTGATTTATCTCAGAGACAATGGTTACTTTCTCTACTTCTACGTTTCAGAACAATTTGATGTTATTAATACACACTGCAAAAATGTTGGTAGAAGACAGCGTTAAAATTTAGTAAGAGTAGAGAGCACGTAATAATTTAGAAAAAATCATTAAAGAGTTGCTGGTATTTCTTGTGTAAGACCAAATTTAAGTGAAATTAATAAGCACCTTCACGTTTATTTTTACGAGAGTATATTCAACAAATTTTGAAGAGGCACCAAATTTTATTTTCCTCCCTTCTGAGGTCACAAAACTTGGCATCTCTGTATTCCCTCCAAGAAAGCTCCCATATCAGCTTATCCAACTTCAGCATCTTAACTTTGGAACACCTAGAATATCTCAAAGAACTTGAAGTTGGGACACATCCAACCTTGTTAGTCCTTTCTTCAGACCCAGTGTCAACTGTGGTTGTTTTATGTCAACCCGGTGCAAAATAGCCCAAGTCCTCTACATCAAGTGGCCAAACTTCTCTGTTCCCAACAGGTGTGAAATCACCAGCAGCTTACATCCTGCAGATTGTGCCTTCTGCCCCCATCATGGCCCAAGAGTAACCTCCAACTCCCACCGCTGCCCCTTACAGAGACACAGCCAGTTTCTCTGCCCCAGGATGGCCATCTATGGCCATCTAGCTCATTGAAAGGAGGCCTGAATTGTGCCTGGGTAGGATGGTGGCCCGCCATACCAGTAAGTAATAATAGTAGGAATACTCTGAGATGCCTGTGAAGAACTCTGCTCAGCAGCCAAGTGGGAATAAAAGGAGGTTAGTGTGCTTAGCAGAATGCCCCTAATTGGGAACAGCTATCTGCTTTGTATTATTTAGAATGAAGGAAGTTTGCAGCCATTTTAGAAGGGAATTCTTCCCTTTTCTCTTAGAAAATGTTATCCCCTCAAGCTCTGCTTAAGGCAAAAAAAAACTTTCAGTTACTACACACAAGAGGTAGAAATGCAACTGAAACAATCCTTCCTTGAGCAATAATACAAAGGAATTTTAATTAAAAAGTTATTGGAGTTTAAATACAAAACTGAAGGACAAAGAATATATGATCTCAAATGTTAATATCCTTTAAGGGCATGCTTTAAAATTCATTTTAGTGCCTAAATTAATTGCCTGATTTACTTGTATGCCCTACAACAGCTGTAGCCTGGTGAGGAAATTGTACTCTTCCATGTGTCAAAAACAAAAGCCCCTGCTAAGCCCTCACCTTAACTGCAAAATAAAGTTCAGCTTTAACTACGTAGCTCCAACATCACTTCCATAATTAAAGAGTGTAAATGCCTATAGTGTTCTTAACTTATTGAATAGTTCAGTTTTGGAAAAGAGAAAACTGTCCATCTGCAGTAATTATCTTATTATTGTGGAAAATATGGCTCTCAAGAGACTTGAAGGCTGGAAGAAATCAGCTTAATTAGCTACTCCTAATCCAAACTTCTGGTATCCTTCAGCTGAAAGGTTATTCCTGTGCATAAATCTAATATATTATGCAGGTTTATCTATGTCCTAAAGAGAAATAAACTCTCCCAGTCCTAGTTTTGCATTCCATTGGTTGTTTATGGGAGAAGGAAGTTCATATCTGTTAAATCTTCCCTAACTCATCTTTTATCAGCTCTTAAAGAGGAGATGCTGAACAACCATGAGCAACCTCTGACTGGCTGCTCTGAAACCTGTGGGTCCCCTAGCACTTACCGAGACCAGCACAATTTCACCTGTGACCTCAAATATAGATTTTAACTCACATCCATAAAAAATCATTTCTGGAAATTTTAGCCTCTACAGCTCATGGAGCTAGATTTTAAAATGTTAAAGCTATTAAGTCTTGTTTTGAATCATAATCATGTTTGCACTGACTTCTTTTCTAAAAAAAGAAGAAATTCTCACTCATGTCATCTCTAGCTGTTTTCGTTTTTTAGTGTTTTAATGGAAGGTATGCAAGGTATTTAATTAGAGCTCCTCTTCAGTAATAATGTTTATAATTTTCCATTCTAATATTTTTTTTTTACTTTCAGAACTCTTATTTGTTTCTAAACAATACATTTGTTCTGACTCAGAGTAAGTCACAGCTGAAGTATGCACCTTATTCAGCACAGTAATGATGACAAAATACTGACACTCCTGCAAAATCTCCCTTACGTGGAGGTTGCTTCTCAAAGACAGCAGGAAAGAGAATTGCTGAGGGGCCGCACTGCTACAAGAGTGACCATAGACATAGAGAGCTCTCAGCATTGAATGAAATGGGACTGGGCTTCTGGATGGTGAGGCACCAGCTGCACACCAAACAGAGATGTGCAGAATCCATTCACAGCCCTTTCACTGGAGATTTTACATGACATGAAGTGACAACAATCAGAGCACATCTCCTGAAATCAACGTGAGGTAGCCAACAGCCTGCTGCACTTGGGCAACTTACCCATTACTGTCACTACTCAAGGGGATCTAAGCAGAAGATAATTCTTTCTGTATCAGACTGGATTATACTCATCTTGATTGAGGTTAGAATGGCTCTCATTTGGGAACAAAACTTTTCATATTGTTCCAGCTCCTGACTCAACTTATGGGAATGACGGAAATCACTAACAAAAATAACAGCCAAAATTTTGCAGAAATAGTAGCAGTTGTATATAATAATGGAAAGGTAGAAAATGTCACTAGCAGTGCAAACTGTACTTTCCAGGAGATTTTCAGAAATGGACAGCAAACTGGATCTTGCCTATGGTTTTTCTCACAAGCGTATCTAAAGAGATGGAGCACAACACAGTCCTTGTTTACAGGTTAGTGGAGAGGGGGAAGGGGGACCTCTTAGTATTCACATGGGCTTATTGCATAATTGAAGAATGGTTGCTATATTCCTTGTATCTGCCTAACTACTGAGATAGATTTATACAGCAACAGCTACTTGCCCTGTTCCAGCAAGTTCAGGAAGTGCTTTGAAAGCGTTGTTGAAGCTCGCAAGCAAGAAGAAAATGTACCTCACCCATTATAATGTGACTTCACCTTTGTAGCTTCCTACACAGCAGAAAGTGCAAAACAATTGGAGACATCCTAACTTTGATGAGAAAGGTGTGATTACCATGTATTTACCAAAGGGTAAGAGTGCGTACAGGAAGAGCTACCCCAAACTCAGTGCTTTACTCTATATTCATATCTCATAAACTAAAGATAACTCAATAAATAAGCAGGTAGTGTTTAAATGTTAGACCTGTAAGAGGCTAAGTGATCTTTAGAGAGGTGTTGAAAGATGGAGGGAGTGCAAACTGCAAAGCAATTGGAAAGAGCACTCATTCCTGTCTGTGTATGTGCTCAAGTTCAGATGGGTTAGCTATTTATAACGATGTAGCAAGTTAATTTGGGGCTAATTTTTTCTTGAAATTGCTCTCCATCAGAGTGACTTAATATTGTTACTGTTTAAGAACTGTGCCTTGGACCTCCAAGGACAGAAGCTTCCTCCAAGAATGGAAGTTTTACTGCTGCACACTGGTACTTCTCACAATTTACAGATGCAGTAGCACTGGGACAGGTAAGGATATGTACATTTGAATTGCTGGCAAACAGTCCCACCATAAAGGCTGCTATTTCCATTACCAAAATGTAGGTGAGCTCTCAGTGTGGTTTTGTTTAAAATTCCTGTCTGTGAGTGCAATTACAGTGCAAAAAGTTAAAAATTAAGTCAATCGTAAGTACAGAGCAGGCCTGTTACATTGCCAAGGAATCTGGTAACTGTTTTAAAAGGAGAAAACACTGCCATGGATTTTGAGGTACTGCTTGGCCCATCCCCAGCAGTATGCTAAATTTCCCAACAGATTTTGGAGGAGAAATAAGACCAGGGAGACACTTCTGACTTGCTATTTGAAGAAGAATGTCATTTTTAAATTGAGAAACTGCGGAAGCTCCCAGTTACCTTAGCTTCAGGAAAGATTTAACATACCATCAACCATGAAAAAGGCATTATCCCACAGATTTGGACTCTGCTGCTCAGTATATTATTCCTCAAGCCTTTGAAGACACCGCCATTGATCAAGGAAGAAATATGACTTATTTTAAAAAGGCTGGATCAGCTTAGAGCTCAAACATCTGTGGTCTGCCCCTTCTCAATTCATCTGGATTAACTGGTAACTTTACAAGGATGAGTCACCAATATAATGGAGGCAAAAGTGATGCAGATCTGTGTCATATGAGGCATTTTTTTAATAGAATTAAGGGAATATTACTGCCATTCTCCAAACACTGGGGAAACATTGTCTGGAGACTGTGAAATCCAGGTATTTACTAGACAGACTGCATTCAAACTGGGGCATCTGTGAGGGAGAGCCACTACCAAGAGATCTGAATCTCACACCCCCATTAAAAGGGAGTAAAATACCTTTGTTAATTTAAACTAGTGAAAAAGGGCTGAGGGAGAATAAGCTTCTGCAAATAAGTATATCAAGAACACAAACAGCAGGATGTGAGACTGGCAATTTGAGCTATGTAAGAACCTAATGAAAAGTATAAGGTGATCATTTAGGAGATGTCCCTGCAAGGTCATTGTCTCCTGTGGGTCACCTCAACCTGATTATATATTATATGTGTGTTTATTTATTTATAGCTGCAATTTAAGGCACTTTTTTTTCCCCCTAATCCTGCCCCTTGTGATCACAGTGAATAGATTATGACTGTTCTCTTCAGCAGCACTTGGTGCCCACTTGCTCCTTTCTCTGGGTCTTAGCATCCCTGCACTTTCCCATCACAGAAATGGGAGGTCATGCCACCACCCCTGCCTTAGCCAGGCTGTACAGTACTGTGCTGCAGTAGGGCCCTGCAGAGCAATGTCTTATGGACTCATCAAAGACTATTATTTAATTTACTTGCCACTAGCTTCCATACCACCACTGTCTTCTCTGTGGAGAAAAGTAATGTCAGTGCAAGGACATGTATGGGGACTGCTGGGGGGAGATGGCAATCTTGCAGGAAAATTTGACAAGAGAAAATGGAAATATCTGATTTTCACTTCTGCTCAAATGAATTCTTTTGTGTTTTCCTCCCTGGGGACGACCAAAGGCCATCTGGACATAATCCTGGGCAACCAGCTCTAGGTGTCCTTGTTTGAGCTGGGCCTTGCACTGGGTGACCTCCATAAGTTCCTTCCACCCTCAACCACTTTGTGATTCTGTACATCAATATTGGTTAAAGGTTTAGCATACGTTTCCCACAATTTTTTGTGCAAACAAATTTCTCTTACATTAATTCAGATGAAAAAAAAAATAAGACAACATGATTTATAGTTACTAGCTCCCCAGATTGATTGTGAGTAGATCTTTTCCACTATTCAGCTATTTCTGTCTGCATGTTAAACTCATTTGCTCATTATCAGAAAAAGAACTGCATTACAGCAATGCTATCTCAACTCAGACCTGAAAAGAAGCAATTTTTTTTCTTAGATGAGTGGAAAAAATGAAAGAAAATTGATGTTATGGTAAAGAGATAATACTGGCACACACAGGTATCTGATAAATGCAGCACATTTAAATGTGACGTCTGCTGAAATTGTTGTTCAGCTCTTCTCAATAAATGACAAAAATAGAAGATGTTCCACAACAGCATGCATGCGTTAGCACCTGGATACTGCTATGAGCACTATGATGCAAATAGTTCTTATAAATGGAAAAATAATTAGCGACATTTTCAATTTACCAGAATAATGACACTGTGCATTCCTGCTGTCTTCAGCTCTTTGATGTACTCTGGCAGACCCGCATAATTCGTTTTGTCATATGTGAAGTCCAGGCGACGATCCATGTAGTCGATATCAAAATGCTGGACATCCTAAGCATTTTAAAAGCAAACATTGATGTATTTTAAACAGAAAATCAGAATGGGTGCAACCGTGTTCCTAGGGAGGAATTAACCTATGAAATGAGACCTAAGAGATTGATTGTAATAACCGTAAACGACTGAGGCCAAATTCAGTCCCTATAAGTTTATGTGGCAGCAGTGGGCAGAATGGATGCATGGAAGTCCTAGCTTAGCAACTACTTGGCAGTGATATGCATCAGCTCTGCCATAGTTTGTGTTTAAAATGCCAGCACCTTGTACTGCCACACACCAATAAATTGCTGTCACAGCGTTAAAGCACACCCAAGCCCAACCTGCCTGCAATGCAGCACTTAAATCTCATGTTTAAAGCCACTTCTAAACATTCTTTTGAGCTTTGTAAAGCTATGTAAAGATATTGCACAGAATTGACTTGTGAAACCACTGCATAAGATTATGAGCATCCTTTTGTTGTACAGTTCTCTTCATGGGATAATCACATTTCCTCTAATATAATTTTATTCATCTCATTTCAGATTTCAAAATGAGCACATATGGAGAAAAATTCATGCTTACAAAGGGGATGTCGTAGTGATGCATGCGTTTGGCAGTTTCCTTTACGGCATCGAGGCTGGCATAACCCCACCGGGACAGATGAAATCCCAGAGACCAGTAGGCAGGCATGTGTGGGCGTCCAATGGCCTAGAGCAGGAATCAGGAATACAGAAGTTCAAATGGTGAGGTGAAGATCTTAGGGAGACAAATCATCCTGAAAGGCCAGGAGAGGCTCTCAGCTCATTTAAACCACAAGGGTCAGAATACAAGTATCACGCGCACTTGAAATACCCCTTACTTTCTCAGACAACTCACTGCACCACATACTTCATTGTAAAACGTACAATATGCTTTGCTTTAACACGGGCTTTAAAACAGTTTCTCCTGGTGGACCTAACCCTTTGGTCAACAAAAGGCAAATCTCCAGCATTGCACGCATGTCAGCTTTGCTGATTTCTCTTGCCACATCCAGCTGAACTAATTCATCTGATGTTTATTTGAGCTGTCTGAAGTTTTAATCATATTTGCACACCTCCCTGATGAAATCCAGTTGCTCATGACTGACTGTTGATATTGCTGGCCCACAGCAATGTGTTGCCAGGTGTCACCAAACCCCCTCAAGGTCAGAGTTACCATTTGCTCTATCAAAATTCTCAACTGAAACACAGTTGCGAGTTAAGCATTACTTTATAAATATTTGATTTCAACCTGCTCCCTGTAATTCAGCTGCAAATTGCATGAGGAAACTTGTTTGCAAGCAGGGGAGTGTGAGATGTCCTGGTCTGCTTGCCAGGGAAGCTGCTGGGGCAGCAAACAATGACTGTAGGTCACTTTGAGAAAGATGGTGAAACCCTCCCTTGTCTCATTGCTGTACACTGCTGTTTTCTGGGGGAGATATTTCAAAATCCACATTCCCATTTTAAACAGTTAGATCCCATGAAATTAGGTTTTGTTCAGTAATTCTAAGACCCTTGCAGGCAACACATGAAAGTCTACTAGCTAGTAAGAACCCATGATTGTTAATCAGTCACAGCTATTGACTCCCTTTGGCTACGTAACCATTCCTCCCTTGTTTCCTTATAAATCTCCATACCTAATTATGCTAGGAAGTGGAAACAATTAAACTTGAATATTGACAGCTAAAATCCATCAACTTTAATTAGATAAAAGAATACACTCCTGGCACTTCCTATCAGTTGCATGGCTGAGCCCTCCAGATATTTCAGTGCATAGAGGTATTTCTTCCTTCATGAATTTGAACAGAATCTGACCAGGGACAGTAATGCTGGACTTAAAATTGCTCCAGAAGATGTCACAGACTGTAGAGGTGATGGGAATTGCAAACTGCAGCGGACAGAAAAACAGATGGAGGAAAAGCAGAGGGTGTTTTAATGCCTCTGAGCACTTCACAGAGGAACTTGCAGGGTCACTTGCTTGTCCACAAACAGATGATGGTTCGTGTACAGGCAGGTCAACTTCACACATTCATGATGACAGCATGACAGATTTGTCTGCACAGTACATTTTCACTGATTGGGATTTCTCACCTATGGCAAGCTGTAGGAGGCCAGAACATCTGGGGGTTAATGGTTTGAATCCTTCCAGCAAGGATGGGCTGGCTGAGCGCTGCACCCCTCATGTACTTGTTCCTCATCCCATTCCACCAGATTTAACCCTTTTCAGCCTCCTTACCTCCTATGTGAAGCTGGAGATGAAGCCAAGAGAAGAAGTAAGCACGACTACCAGCAGCTTGGTACTGTACCATTGCCATGAGAGGTCCTGGACAGAGGAATATGGCCTCAAATCACATACAGGGGACACCCGAGGGCAGAGACCTCCACCACAGTGCAATCTCCCCAGTTGCACCTGATCCCGCAGGTCATCCCTCCAGCTCTGCTAGGGTTTCCTGTGGAGAGCTGGGCAGGAACAATGACTTGGGATTATCCCCTGGGCACCTGCAGCATAGTGCTGTGGTGTCCAGCACAGCACCTTCAGGGCAAGTTTGCTCCTCTGTCACAACTGCACTCACCATATCACCGACAAATTCATCCAAGGAGGCAGCAGAGCTTGTTTTAGCCCAGATACGCTGCAAGATGGTCTCTGTGAACCCCACCATTTGTGCTCCAAAAGCAGCTGCACAGTCTGCCTGTGTTTTCTCTGCAGTAAACAGAGGATGACCTCTCCAATAAAGGTTAAAAAAACAGAACAAAACAAAAGAACTCCCTGATGAAACAAAACCATTTGTGTACAGGCTTCTTCCCTTGGATAAAAAGAAGATGGAGAAACAGCTGATAAATATTAATCCTGCTGCTGGATGCAGAGCCCGGTGCCCTGGCAAGATGCCTGCATGGCACAGAGACCAGCACCAAGGTCATCCTCTGAGCTGGCTGCTAGGGAGGAAGCCTACAATGCCCCAGGTCTTTCCTGGACATGGGACACTGCTGGTATGCATGCTGATGAACTTGGGACATCACCCATGCCAAATTCCATAGATGAACGGGGATTAATTTCCACCCTGTGTGCTGCACTGAGTGCCGGGTGGATGGCAGCGAGGCCGAGGTGAGGCTGGGGCCATCAAGGCACCAGGCAGGGCCTTCCCCTGGGACACTGCCTTGTCCCCAGCACTGGGGAATGCTGTGGGTTGGTTGCACTCTGTGCCATGGCTCTGCAGACCTCAGAGCTGCCCTGAGGCAAGGCAATATTTTGTGACAGCATCCCTTGAGGAGCTCAGGATTACAGTTGAACAAATGGAAGAAAATCCACCTTGCAAGCAAGATATTAACTTTTAAAGCAATTAGTTCCCCAGGTTGGCCAGGCTGGAGCAGATATGGTAAGCGTAATTGAAATGAACAGAACATTTGAAGAGGAAGGATGAAAACAGGGCAGCTGGGAAAACAAATGTTCTTTCTTCTAATTATGCTGCGGACTCTCTCTAATGGATCCCCCTGAAGCTTCCTGATAAAGTAAGTGGCATATGGTACCTACGTGCAGATGGATTGGCAGGGGCAGAGATGCGATTCTGCAAACCTGAAAGTTGTGTTGGATTTGATACATATTTAGGATCTAGTTAATTCATATAGATTGCATTTTGCATACAAATGAACATAAAATGCAGTGCACAGAAAATCTGATAGGCAAAACTGACTTGCGAAGAATCAGAAAAGGTAAATGAGGTATATAGCAGGGGAACTGAAGGAGGAAAACATGAGAAATGCAGGAACAGCAAACATATGGAGGATCCAGACTGAGAAAAGAGAAAAAAAGAAAGATACAGTAGTGCAGAAGTAGAAAAATAGATCTTATTTTCAATACCACCATTCCTCCTGCACTTGGTTCATAAATAACTAAGCGTTGTTTAATAGGTTCACTGTCAGTGTACCCGGGTTTGCATAACTTAGCCTTATAATTTCTGAACTTTTCTCAGATGCGCCTGAGAGCAGATACATCTGGGAGGTCTCCTGAATGTACTTCTCAGTGAGAACAGAGCTCAGCGAGCAGCTAAAAGCTGTGCCCAGGAAGCAGGTGAACAGCATTCCCTCTCCCTGTGTTGGGCTGTTGGACAGATGACATTATCACCATGGGCATCTCAAGTGGATGATGATGTGAACTAAATTATAAATGTCAAACAATAAAAGGCAGGTCCCTGTGCTACTGCTCAAGTAGGAGGCTGGGCTGGATTGCTCCTGAGGTTCTTTCCCCCGGAACTGTCCCACAGGTCTGAGAGGAGGAAGTAAAGCAGCACTTTGCTCTTAAAACAGAGTTGGGAGTCATGCACTATGCTCTGTTAGGAACTCATGTTTTACTGCTGTGCACTTTTACTCCATCCTGAACTGACACTGGTGCATTTGACACCCATGATCCAATATGGCCTTTGGTTGCAAAGTCCCAGCTGGGCTCATCTCTTCAGCTCATCACTGCTTCTTCCCATCCTCCCACAGATTTGGGGCATTTGCCATAATAAGTGACATTACTACAACTGTTCTGCACACCGAACCTCTTCTGCACTAGGAGAAAAGTATGATTACCATCAAATAGATATATTTAACTGTGGCAGGACCAGCTCTGATTTGCTGGGAGCAGTGCCCCTCATGGCCAGGCTCAAGGATGGGAGGGACCAGAAGCACTGGTATGGAGGTTTCTTCTTCCCATTACACCATGCTCAACACACACCTGATAGTCACCATCACTGCTGCAGAGCTCAGTGATGCTGGCAGGCTATGTTCTGGAGCCCAGTTCATGAACTCTCTTGATCTGTTCCTCACAAGACACAGCAGGGCTCCTGCTTTCCACTCGCTGATTTCCCACTGCCTCCATCACCCTTGAAGCCAGCTTAAAGCAGATTAGCATGGCCTTCACTGCCATCCTTCTTTGCCCCAGGGACAGATGGGGGGGCTGCTGAGAGCTGCCTTACAGGCATCAGCCACACTCCTCCCTTCCAACCCCTCTCCTTCCCTGGCCAAGTCCTCTTATTGTGAGAGAAAACATAATTGAAAAACAGTCTTTTCTGTCTCTTCCACCTTCCCACATATCTTGTACATAAAAGCCAAATCATTACCCTAGAGACTAATATGCTAATTGCAACATTTGTGATCTGGGAATTTCAGAATGTTTACTGAAGAAGTTATTATTTCACTGTGAAATTGCTACCATGCATTCTTCAGGATTCCCCAGACAGGCGAACACAAGCTCAGAGAATACAGAGCAGGGGATTTTTTGTCCTGGTGCGTGACATGTCTAGTTAGGAAATACCCTCCAGCTCCCTTCTCCTTATTTTCTCTGCTCCAGCTGCATTTCCAGAGAGGCAGGGGTGGAAAGTGAGCTGCCAGCACTCCCCAGCTGGGGAGGGAGTAGTCTCTCATTTTATTTTCAGTTGTTGGCCACCTGCTAAGCCACAGAAACACTGCCTTCAAACACCAGCAAAACAAAAGAAACGGGGATGGTTCTCACCTCTGTGCAGTGATGCCCCTGAAATAGGGACTTTCAGCACAGAGATCACAACTCTGTCCGTGTGGATGGGTCTCTTGGCTTTTAATGCTCGATCACCAATGTGGAAGTACAAAAACCAGCTTTCTGGTTGATCTATGGCATTGGAACTGCAGGGTGGAAAGATGTGCAGAGCGGTTGGGAGCTGCAGACTTCTGAGAAAAGGAGCCAGGTTAGGGTAGGCATAGGGTACAGAGGCTTTAAACAACCAGCAAGGGCAAAATACTGCTTTCTTTACGTAAAGAGCTTGGTTCCAAGACAGTGTTTTTGTGAAGGGCCCAGTTAATGCACCACTTGTATTTGGTGACCAGGAGGAGCATGTCACCCGCCATGTTTAGCAAGGCAGCTCCCACTGCTTACAAGCTCCTGAACCAGCAATTTCCCCATGTATTCTCAGTTCTTTGGAAAATACTGAGCAACTGAAAAACAAATAGTTATGCTGTACTCTGTGAGACAGGAGTAAATAAGGCTTTTCCACATCCCTACTCTCAAATACCAATACATGAGTTTTCATTAGTGAAACACAGACTAATTTGTCCAGAATCAACGGGCAGTTCTCCTGGCAAGCACAGGTTTGATGCCTTTGAAGTTCATTCTACACCTCGGTAGGCAAGCAGAGATAAAGCTCCCAAACATTCCCATCTGTGCTCAGCATCCTTTTAATGCTTCCTTCTCCCAGTTCTGTGGCAGAGCAGGAGAGATACAAGCCACCCTTTTGCACTGAAGCCTCTTCAAGCAGGGTTTGAAACTTCGGCCACTTTCACCCAAGAGCTCTAAAATATGATGTGCCCACAAGTTTTGTAAAAATCAGTGTCAGATCAGGGGAGAGTGACTCAAATCATCCCCAGTATCCCTCATCCTGCCCGCTAGCAGTCAGACTGCTGCCAGACAGCTCCCTGTCACTGTCACCAAGAAGCCTTTGGAAGCTCCAGAATACCCAGAGTGAAGAAGTTGAACCAGATCGAAACAACCATGAGGGCCTTTTCTATGCATGCAGATGAAGGAGAAAAAAAAAAAAAAAAAAAAAAAGATGAATGATTTAGACTAAGAGGAAAAAACAGCTGCTTTAATCACATTAATAGAGCAGACTAAGCTCTTCATTGTTGTTTCCTCCTCTCATAAGCTCTCTGATTCATGCAAATCAAGAAGACAACAAAGGGGCAAGGGTTGGAAAATCTGTCCACCTCCCTCAGCTGAATACCAAATGAAAAACAAGGAGAAAACAATACTATCAGCCACATGTTTGGATGGTTAGTAGAACACATAGATAGTGTTCATATGTTGTGAGAGTGGGCCACACAATCAGAATCCAATGATTTACATAACTATCTTTCCCTTATGGGGAAAAGTTTCCCAAAGTGTAGCAGTAGGAAAGTACCTCTGCTGTAGTAATGCAGCGTAGCCCAGATGCTGATAAGAAGGCTTTTGTTTACAATATTCATTGGATTTTGATCAGTTCCTAGCAACGCTCTGCCTATCAGCATTTCTATATTACTTTTCAATGTACCGATCTGTTAGAATCATGGAGCAGAAGTATGTATAATTATAAAATTATATCAGTGAAAGGAAGGTTTGAGGAGCACCTGAAGTGGACCACAGCATCAATTGCCTGGCTTTGAGGCAAATATAGATCAATATTTGGCCAACTTATTCTTACCAACTTCTGACAGAGCACATTCTCAGCCTCCTTGGATGGTCGATTCAAGTGTTCAGTTCCTATTATAGAAAAAAATGATTTCTCTGCCTCCAAATGTTCATCTTCTGCAGACAAAGGCAGCACTGTATTCCCATTGGAAACAAGGAGCAAGCAATCACCATTCTCATCACAAGAAGCCTGCTACTATTCCCCTGCTTCGAGTTTTGTGCCTAGTAGCTGAGTACAGCTGTGCAGGAAGGGGCTTCAGCAAAAATTCATTTCAAAGTGTCCTGTGTCATTTTCTTTTTGATAACAGTCTGTGTCTTTGATAACAGTCTCTCCTTAGTCTTCTTCTAATACTAATGTATTCATAGGACTTTTGTTTCTGCTGTTTGTCCTTCCTCACCACATCAGCTGCCACTATGTATGAGCGGTGGGACCAAGCTTTGGCAGAGTTGCCTGCTGCTAACCCAGTACCGATGGCGCTTGTTCCAAGGCACTGCCCCACGTGCCCTAAGCGCTTCCTACTAACCTCTGTGTATTGCTGAATGACATTTTCTGGAGTTGGACCAAGGAAGAGATAGAAGTCAAGGATCCCTCCAATAGTGCGGAACGTTAAGGATGGGTTCGGACTCAGAGAGACTTCTGAAAAGGAAAAACAGGTACTCAGGACTAACTTACTTTGCACAGTGAGTATGTGTGCTGGTCTCCTCCAAGCATTAATATGTCCCCCAGGTAGAGGTGCATGGGGGTCATTCCCTGATGCTTTGCCATATGATCTGATGGGCACACAGGACCTGTTCATAGGCTAGCAATTGTCCAGACTTTCTGCAGTCTGCATCTTCTGATTGGCATCTTGCAGCAATAAATCACAGAAACCCACACAGATAGGTTTGCCCAGAATCATTTGTTTCAGTTTCATTTATATTGCAAGCAACGACAAGCTTGTGCTTAATGTTCCACTGTGCTATTTTAATCTTCCTATTGGAAGTCATTGCCTGCCAGGGGAAGCTGCTTTTATAGACTGAATGAAGATTCCCCTTTTCTGAAATTATACTATTGGATTAACACAGTAAGGTGACCATGGCAACGCGCAAAACTACTCACTGCAGACAAAATATAGGACTAACCTAAATTGATTTGATTCAGTTATTCCAGTCCCAGAGGAAATTTATTCCACCTTCTCCTTTCCCTGTATATGCATCTATTTTTTAAAAAATTAATCATATATTTTCCCTGAAAATGCCTTACCTCGTTTAACAGTCATTCTGATGGAATCTCTTTGAAAACTTTGTAGCAATTACTGGAATCTCAGTTATGCAGCAGCCAGTTGTATTGTATCACATTAAAAAAGCAATCTCCAAAACAGCTGGGTTTTTTTTTTTTCATTTACTAATTCACTGCCTGTCTATATGCAATCAGTATAGGGAATCTGTACATCTTCCTACCTTGCGCATTGGAGTTCAGAAGGAGAACGCCGTGGGCATTGGAGTCATCCTCTACACACATATAGAAGGGGTGAACGCCATAGAGGTTGGCGAGTGGCTGAAACAAAAGTAACACATTAGGTATAGTTAATTATTGCCATTTTTTCATGGTTTTGGTCATCTAGGTATGTATTCAAAGACAAGGAAATCAATTCATTCATAGAGACTTGTTTCAAAAGGTTGGAGATTTTTTTCGTGTAAAATGGCATGAAGTCAAATTGATAGAACAAGAGCTGTTTTTCTGCCTCAACACAGTTCTTCTTATTAGCCTCTGTTAATACAACCTTCCGCATTCTGCTAAACCCTCTGAAAAGACAAGGGTAAAACATGCTCTTCTAGTGAAATTATTCATCATCCATTGACCTCAGTTTTGCCAAACTTTCAATAAATTCTGCTGAAGCCCAACTTGTTTGGGTGAACGGGGATCGATCAGGGAGCAAGATTAAATGCTTTCCTGACCCAAGGTTTTGATACATAAAACATTCTTTTTCTGATAAGTACTGCAGCATGAGAAAGACTCGAATGGGAAACATCAAATTCTCCTCAAAACGTCTTATGATTTTGCCATTTAATTAAAACTTATGACACCTGCAATACACATGTCATTCAGTCTTTGCCATCAGCTCCCATCAGCAGTGTTATCATGCACTCCCTGGGCAGAGCTCTGCCTCAGCGCTGCCTTGTGATACAAGTCCAGGACAAAGCGTCGCCCAAAGTGAATTACCGTGGGTGCCTGGTCCCTGCTGAACATGCTGTAGGTAGCAAAGTCCATGCTGTGTTTGAAGGACACGTGCTCCTGCTCACCAAACCCGTACACCGATGTGGATGGCACAGCTGTGGTAATCTGAAGATACTGGTTGGAGAAGAACAGATCAACCAGGGGACTGTCCCACCTGGGACAAATGGAGGGAAATGTGGTTAGTTTGCTCATCCTTGGTATGCACCATTTTAAGCACACATCCAGTTATTTACAATATTTCTGTACTTTGGAGAGTAATAATATGAAAAATGTTGAACTCTATGTATGCTTCTAACGTACTTAACACACATCAAATTCATCTTGCAGTGACTGCAGACATCTTGTCTACTTATACAATAAAATGCTTCTGTATAATTTCGAAAAGAACAACTGAAATAAGAGAAGACACTATCTATAATCCTATTACCAAAATAAGTCGTTTCTTGTGCTATTTCTATGACAACCAATGGGGCAGGCTAAAAATTGTTATTACACAGTGGGCTTCAGAATGCTTAGTGAGAACAACAGGCACTTGGTCGTTATCTGCTTTAACTTTCTAATGCTTTGCAGGATGAGGACCAGATGCTTTTGTTACCTCAACTTTGCAGAGTGCAGAGTGCAGCAGAGTGACAGCGTCCTTCAGACTCTGCTCGGTGAGATATTTATGTTGTGATGGCTCTTCCCTTGCTTCTCTTGCCAGCCAGTGCCTTTATTTCTATTGACTCGTCTGGGGACACGGGCTCACATTTTAATTAGGTGTTACATTCTGTTTGCTATCTCCAGTGCTATAATGAGCAGAAATCTAGATGGGGGAGAGCATAGTCAAGCTGTGGAGAAGTGTTTCATTAATGGTGCTGTGTATGCCATGAGTACTGCATTTAGATAGCACCCTCTCGAGCCTTGTTTAACCATGAATGTGTTACAGCTAATTAAAATAAATGAGCCAAAGCGACAGAGCGTAGAAGTGGTGTAACTCTCCTTTTAATGATCTTTTGTCAATGATTTTGACAAAATTAAATGTTTGATCAAATTAACCAGTAAATCGGCATAGCAGAGGACATACCACAATATGTGAAGGCCACGCTGCCCTGCCTGCAACCCACCAACCAGCTTGGGGACCCTCTGCCTCTGCTTGCCGAAGGTAGGCATGATTCATTGCTGCAATCCCAGGTGAGCCCTAAGTCACACACCTGTGCTGAAGGGTGTGTGCCTTCTGTAAAACATCTATATGGCCTTTTTGACAAGGAAGAAAAACAATGATTTGCACTTAATTTTTGTCTTAGTTGCTCAACAGCAACAGCTCTCCCTCCCTTCCAGTACCTCCTCTATCCATGAACAGTGCTGAATAGAGCTGTTTTCTCACAGCAAGGCTAATGCACCCAAAATATTCCTGAGAACTAGGCCCAGCCCCTGGAAAACAGGTCTTTCTGTGAGAGGCTGTTGTGCTCCAGCACTGTGTGGCTGCACTCCGGAGGAGTGCACCACATAGCAAAGGATACCAGAGCAGAAATGCTGTTGGGAAGAGCTCTAATATCTGTCCTGACTCATTGAGCACTCTCAGTGATGTCTGTTCAGAGGACATGAGGCTTTGGATGTCTCTGGCACTTGCATTGTGGCACTGGCATTTCCCATGCTAAGCACAGTGCTACCATAGCATTAAGATGTGCTCCTTCCCCTTGGCCAGCCCCTCCTGGGCAGGAAGGTACCAGGTGCTGCAAATCACAGCATTCTGATTTCACAGAACAAAACCTCTACCCCAGCAAGTCTGCAATGGCATGGAGAGACCCTAATGCATGTCATGCATTCCCCCATGGCACTGCCATAAGCTCAGTGTCTGCATGGGATCCCAGAACTGGGTCCCATCCTGCAGCCCCATTTCAGCCATGGTCCTCCATCAACATGATTCTCCTATCAATCTCTGCCCAACACAGTGCCACACACTAAATACAGCATTAACAACCACAAAAAAAAAAAAAAAAAAAAAAAAAAAAACACCACAGGTTATGGCTCTCTCATTTTTTCTAGACACCATTATGTCTTCTCCATTTAAAGGAGAGTGTGGTCAGATTTTTCTCTGGCGCTGCTTCTGCCTCCCATCTCCAGCCTCTGCCCTACATGCATTGTGGTTGGCTATTCAATTATTTTCTTGTAATGTTTGCTGGTATTCTGTTGGCAAAGACCAATCATTTATATGAAAAAACAATGTCTGACAATGTCAACAATGTCCTCAAGCACTTGGAGTTACTAAAAGAAAATGTTAGGTTTCTCCCACCTCCCCTCCTTGCATCTTAAAAACAGACAGAAAGAAGGAAACGGGGGGGAACTTGAAATGACGCCGTGTGTGCAAGAATCTCCAGCAGCCTTGCAAACAGTAGCAGTGCTGTGATGGACAACAGCACTATGCTCGAGGAGGTTGGGCAGGGCACAGGTAGAACATCCAACCCGGCCTGTACTGGAGCTGGAAACCAATGTTTTCACAACACTGGAGGGAGATGACCACAAGGCAATGGTTTCAGAAGTGGAATCATCAGGTGTTCAGTGATACTGAGGTTCTTTGCCTGACTAAAGGGCTTGGCTGAGTCACATTTCTCAAAGCTGGACAGCTGCTGGTACAAGCTGGGACGCCCTACAAAACCTGCAGATCCACAAGACTTGGAATAAATACACAATACTTCACTAGGAAATGCACAAAGGAATACTCAAAATTGTCTTAATCTGGGCCTGATTTTTTCCTTCTTTTTGCCTTGAACCCAAGGGGAAACGATCTCACTGCTTTAAGCTGTGAACACCCCTCTCCTGGTCTCACTCGGTGAGAACATCCTCTCTAACATCTGCTTTCCTTGGCCTCCAGACCCTTTGGAAGTCACAGCCACGTGAAAAGCTATAAATACGTATGTGGAAACAAAGGTGGAAAATGCAGATGTCTATCAGAAAAGTGGGTCCAAGCCTCTCAGCTGAGCTTAAGCATACTATTGCTATAAAGCCAGGAAAGCATCTTTGTGGCTGAGGATCACAGGCCCTGCATCCAGGAGGTGCCCAGATGCACCCAGCCCGCTTCTCCCAACTCACACTGCTGGGCAGCATCAGTGCAGAGTCCAGGCTTCCCCAGTTTTCCACTGCACTCAGATTTCCAAAAGATGCTTCCACTGTCTCACAACAGCCACACTGCTTCTTAACTACACACCCTGGGAAGACCCACTGGCCTGCAGAAGGTATGCCAAGAATATATATTTTTTATGTTTGTCTTACTTTTAAGATGATTTAATGAATAGGAGGAGAAAGTCAGTGCCAGCAACAAATCTTCCACAAATGCGACAGTTTAAAAAACAAGTTGCAGGGTATATTTACTGTTACTGACATAGCTCTGCTCTTCTTCTTCTACTGAATTCATCGTCATGGTATCAGGGCATCTTCTGTAAGTGGCTGGATATATAATGCTTCATTTTTGTTTCAAAAAACACTTGAATAAGTGATATGCCTGCAATATTTCTCGCCTACATAGCATAAATCTTAATGATTAGAAGAGTAAAATAATGGCTCTTGCAAAGCAGGATCAAATCCAAGTTACCCATGACACATACAATTTGCTCCCGTTGCTTTCAGCAAAACTGCAGCTTAAGACAATAACATTATAAATCATTCTAATAGCCTTGCCTATGTAAAAACATCTTCACGGTAAGTGGCATCCATGCTTACTACCACAATCAATAAAAAAAAGCAGCTGAACTCTGCAGCAGCCTTTTTGGAAACGAAGGAAAATCTTGATTAGATTTTTGTTATTTGTGCCATGTCCTCCCGAGTGCAAACAAAATATTCCTAACTCTTAATAGAGAGAAGGAGCTTTCACATGGCTTGGGAAAAATGCTCTGCCCTCCATTATTCATATGACACCATGAAGAAAAATTCACTTGAAGAACAGATATTAAAGTGCAGAATCAAATAAATATTCCATCCTCCAGCAGCCTGCTCTCAGCAATGGCCCGTGCTGGGCATCACAGAGGCATAAGAGACAGCCCTGCAATAATCTGCTTACAGAGGAAGTTTCTGGCTGTTTTCTTAGAATTAGCTTATGTTGTGAGACACAGAGACAGAAACATTTTTTTTGTACTGATGATTTTTCTATTATGCATCAATGCGCATCCTGCTAACTCTCCCGTGTCAGCACAGCCCTGGGGCAATGAGGCCCACAGAGGAATCACACACTGCAAAATTAGAATGTCTTTGTTATTTTTCGCTGCTTTAAAGCAAACAGTTTCTGGCCTTTTACTCTGTTCTTAAAGAAATCAGAGCTTTCTTTAAGCCTTCATACTCATGCCTCATACCACCACCAACAACAATTGCTGTTGTTTGTGGCAGGAGCGGAAAAGAGCAGAGCATTCAGCCTGGGAAGGCATGCTGCTAACAATGCAGAGGCTCCTGTCGGTTCCCTCACCTGTTTTATTACAGCCCAGCATTTTCACTCCTGTTTTCACTTGAATAGGGCCCTGACCAATGACAGCCCAGTTTCCCAGCAGAGCTGCAAGATCAGCTAGGATAGCATGAGCAACAGCTTATTCAACTAAAGCTGACTGCTAACTTTTGGCCAGTTTGGGCCACTCCACCAAGATAGGTGTTTTCCCCGGTAACAGAAGCAAGTTTGGGAACTTCACCTTCCCACAAATTTAGGAGCTTCATCTTCAGGGCAGAAGATCTGGCCCCAGTCCCTGTGCCTCATGGTTCAGATCTAGGACTTGCAGCCCTCCATTTTATTGCAGCTTTGGGTCGCATCCCCAGCAAGATGGAGAACACCTGCCACCTGCATAGGAATAGGTCTCACCCAACCTGGCAGACAGAGGTGGCTCTTCTCCCTCCCACAGCTTCTGATTGCTCTTGGCACAGGGAGGACATGCCCTCACCACTAATGGCACAGCAGGAATGCAGGAGAGGGTAAAAACAGTGGGGCAGAGAAATGAAAGCAGTAAATGAGAAGAAGAGAGGTAAGAGGGAGGAAAGCCAAGGAAGAGAAACAAAGGCAGCAGGAGAGCTGCCCACCAGCAGCTGTCTGCCCACCAGCAGAGCCACCAGCAGCACCTGGATCATTTCCCTGCATGACCCCATCTGATCCTCACCCTGTGCAGGCAAAGCAGAGCCCATCCTTGATTGCCAGAAAATGTGGCTGTACTTGGCTTTTTATTCCTGATCTGGACTCCACATGAGGTTTGCAATCAGCTGCTGATGGCTCTTCCCTGATATAATTCATTCCTCTCCCCTCTTGTATTGATTGCAAAGCACTGGATTTATCCTACACTCCTCAAGCCAGCACTCAGGAGACTCAGCTATCACAGAGACTCCTTATATGCAGCTGGGAGGAACGCCTGTAAAGCACATCCAGGAATCTCTGCAGACTCCAGGTTCCACTGCTCTGCTCTGCGGTGCTGTGGATGCAGTGATAAATCGCTCCTCAAAGGAGGAGGCAGTGGGAGCACAAGTGGCAGAGCTGGGATGGGCTTTCATGTCAGGCAGATGGAGTGGGACCTTGCCACCAGCTGTCCTGCCATCCTACAGCTCCTGCGTCTGCAGCTTAGAATTACAAAATCATTTAGGGATGGAAAAATACCTTCAAAATCATAAAATCCAATCATCAGCCTGATTTAATGAGGCCCATCTCTGAACCACATCCCTCAGTGCCATGCCTACGCATCTCTTAAATACCTCCACAGATGGGAATTCTGCCATTTCCCTGGGCAGCCCATTCCAACAGCTGACCACCCCTCCCCACAAGGAAATTTTAAATCTTTTCTGGGGCAACTTGTGATCATTGCCTTGCATCCTATTGCTTGTCACCACAGAAAAGAGACCAATGCCCTCCTCACTGCAACCTCCTGTTGGGCAGCTGTAGGGAGCAACGAGGTCTCCCTTCATCTTCCTTTCTTCCAGACTAAACAACCCCAAGCCCTTCTGTCACTGCTCGTAACTCACGTGGTCCAGCCCCTTCACCAGCCTCACTTTTCTTCTCTGTGTACGCCTGAGCTACTCAGCACCCCTGCCAGGGGTGACCCTTCAGCCTATAACTACCACCAATGCCGTTTGAGTGAAGCAGAAGCCCCCAGAAGCACAGAATTTCCCATCTCTAAGCAAAATGCTCCCTCTCTCTGCTGACAAGGATCTTCTCTTAGCAGTGCATCTCAGAGGCTAACCCTGTGGCCTGGGGTCACCACAAGGACTGAGCTCTCTGCCAGCCCTAGTTGTTGTGCAGGCACCTCTGCCTTCACTGTTCTAATTAATGAGCTTCTGCCAAAATCTCTCATTACAAAGAGAGGAAAATTGGGTCTTTAGCTTAAGCCCACTGCTTTCACAAAGCTGTTAAGTCTAACGAGGAATTAAATTATTTTTGTTATCGTGCAATGCATAATGCATTCCTTTACAATAACCTGCAAAAGGAAAACTTTACAGCATTGGCTGCAGTGCCCAAAAAGAGATGGCATGAGGCTGCAGTTGAAAGGACAGACAGCTAATTAAAACCCAGGTCCATCTGCAGCCATTCTAGAGGCTGCATCACATCACACATGTGAAGCCATCCCTGTATTTACTGCATAGATTATGCTTATCTTTTGAATCTGTTTAACAAAGAGCTTCTGGGAAAAAAAAAAAAAACAAAACACAACAACAGTGATCTGACCTGCTCTGTTCATATTTGGCTGGACTCTTTTCAGTGGTGAGTGGAGACAGGACAAGGGGAAACGGCCAGAAACTGCAGCATAGGAAGTTCCACACAAATGTGCGCAAGAACTTCTTTACAGTAAGGTGACGGAGCACTGGAACAGGCTGCCCAGGGAGGTGGTGGAGTCTCCTTCTCTGGAGATGTTCAAGACCTGCCTGGATGCCTACCTGTGCAACCTGGTGTAGGGAACCTGCTTTGGCAGGGGGTTGGACTCAATGATCTCTGGAGGTCCCTTCCAACCCCTACAATTCTGTGATTCTGTGATATTTGGGGTTCCACTTGGATCTCAAGGACCCTCTGGGACTTGCACTTTGCAAAGGGTTCATCTGCTCCAACACTGGCAGAGTTGGTGCCAAGGACAAGGGGTGGGTGTAGTCAGGAGCTTCACCTCAAAACGTGCTGCTGATCTGAAGTGTTAATACAACCATACCCACAGCCTTCCACAGAGCACAGTTTGATCCTCTCTCACAAGATCCTAATGCGAACATTCCCAAATTACAATGCCCTGTGCCTCTGCTCTGCCAATCTGAGTGATGCAGAAGTGATGTCTCACAGAGCGACAGGCCAGACCCACCTGCACCACCTCCTGCTTCCATTGGAGTCAGTGGTAGCTGGAGCCTGAGGGCCCCTGAGAACATGACTTTCTCAGGTATACAGCTGGGAGAGTGGCACACGAGCTCATGCTCACCTTCTGGTGCATTACAGCACCCCATATTTCGGAAAACAGTGCTTCAGTACTTCCACAACCTCAGAACAGCAATGCCTCAAGCCACGTGCCCAGAAACTAGCAGTCTTAAAGCTTATTCGGCTTAACAGATCATCATTCTTGCGTGCCTGTGGATAATCACTCATTAGACAGGCAGATACCCTACTAATAATGAGGATTTTCAAGGAGCAACTGGATTTACGCTGGTTTGTGCTTGAGGCAGTGTTACACAGCAAAACCTGAGGAAGCAGCACTTGCCCCATCCCTCCTACTGCCTCCAGAGCGCGGTGCTGGCAGCACTCTGTACTCACAGCACTGTGCCGGTGCTCTTCCTCTTCACTCGGAAGTGCGAGGAGTCAGATGATAACTCCACATCATAGTTGGCATCCTCAGCAGCCACCCCTGGGGCATCAATGCTGAGGGGCACTTCGAAGCGCTCCCGGCTGGGGTCGTACACCTGGGCAGGGAAAGGCCGATGGTTAGCTGGTGCGGGGTTGGCCTTGTAACGGCATCGTCCTCGTAATACTCACCTTGAACCTGAGCCTGTCCTTCGTCTGGAACTCCACATCCATGACAATGGGAGAGATGTCATCACCAAACAGTGACACTGTGCTGCGCTTGTCCAACGTCACCCTGTGACAGAAACCAGCCTCAGTCCCACTGCTACCTCTTGGTGCAGGGAAACAACTCAGCATTTCTACATCAGCTCTTAAAAATAATACATCAAGCATTAGTTGGTACAGAGAAAAAACCTGAGATGAATCTCCCATTTGCTGAGATCCACCTCCTCATGGCTGAGTTGGTGGCATTGGGCTGCTGATTGCAGCAGAAGACTGAGCTCCCAGCACAGTGCTCAGCTGTCATGAGATCACGGAACCAAAGAATCACTGAACAGTTTGGGCTGTAATGGACCTCAGAGCCCACCCATTCCCAACCCCTGCTGTGGGCTGGCTGCTCCCCAGCAGCTCAGGCTGCCCAGGTCCCCATCCAACCCAGTCCCGAGCGCCTCCAGGGATGGGGCACCCACAGCTCTATGGGCAGCTGTGCCAGGGCCTCACTGCCCTCTGAGTAAAGAATTTCCTCCTAATATCTAACCTAACAATTTCTTATTTTAGTTGAAGTCTTTCCCCCTATTCCAGCCCTGGCACTGACAATTTCCCCTATCTCTGATTATTGGCTTTTTGTCCCTATGGATGAATTCAGCAGTATGCAGTAGCTTTTAGTTTACTGAGATTTAAGGCTAAAAATCAGATGACAAAGTCTTATATTGTTAGCTTGGCTCTTCTTGCCATTAACAGGCAAGAGATAATGGCCTCAAGTTTCACCTGGGGAGGTTCAAGTTGGATATGGGGAATGACTTCTTCTCCAAAAGGGTGGTGAGGCAGTGGCACAGGCTGCCCGGGGAGGAGGTGCAGTCACTGTCCATGGAGGAGTTTGTGAAACATGGAGATGTGGCACTGAGGGATGTGTTTAGTGGGCATGGTGGGGATGAGCTGATGGTTGGATTAGATGATCTTAATGGTCTTTTCCAAACTTTCTGATTCTGTGATGCTATGATTCTATGAAGTGTGTGGTTTCCATGCACTGGTGGCATGAGCAGAACCCCAACTGCACAAGGCTTACAGAAACACAGCTGCCACCCCCTCCCTCACCAGACTCAGGCACAACGGCTCACTGCCAGCTTACCTCCAGCCTTTCACTGTCTTCTCCATGCTCCTGGCCAGTGAGTAGCCATAGGTGCTGTCCTCAGAGAAGAAGCACGCAGGAGCGTTGGGGACATCGGTGGCACACCAGGTGCAGCCGAGTGCCTCGCAGCTCTGCTGGGTCGCACCGGGCTGGGGGTGGCAGTTTACACGTCTTGCTGCTGGCACCGTGCACTGCTCTGTGCTGGAGCCATGGCTGCAGCCTAAGGCTAAGAGACAAAAAGCAGTCAGGGAGCATGGAATGACACACAGAGAGCCACAGAACAAACAGTAAGAGCTTTTGCAGTTACTCTTCTTTTGATGAGGTGTTTTTGCCTTGCTTTAGGGCCAACACTACAACTCCTGTGGCTGAGATGTCATCAGAGCAGCATGCCTCCTGGTGACCAAAACGAGAGGTTCTGTCCCCATGACCACCCACTGCTGTCCCAGTGCCTGACAGTTGAGTTCTGCCCTCTGAATCATTACCAGGGCAGGTTCAAGTTGGATATGAGGAAACATTTCTTCTCCAAAAGGGTGGTGAGGCAGTGGCACAGGCTGCCCAGGATGGTAGTGGAGTCACCATCCCCGGAGGTGTTCAAGAAACATGGAGATGTGGCACTGAAGGATATGGTTAGTGGGCAGAATTGGTGGGGATGGGTTGACAGCTGGATTAGGGGATTTCAGTGGTCTGTTCCAACCTTAATAATTCTATGAAAACTCGAGACTAAAGCTACTTGAAAAATAATTATTCTTTTCCACAACATGACAGTCATCTTCACTTTTCACAGTTTTTACCTGGACTGGTGTGTACCTGGAAGCTTAAAAAGTGTTTGCTGACACAGTCCGAAGTATTCCAACATAATGAAGTTCACAAGAAAATGTGCACAAGCAATTTTTACATATACTGAAAAAAATTACAGCATAAAACTGTGGGTTCACTAGAAAATAGCATCATTTGGCAATGTCAGAGTTTTTGTAGGTTGCTCTGAAAGTAATGCATCCTATCTATTTCCACAGAGACCACAACAGCTACAAAAAGCACAATAACACTGTTTGATAGAGCAAATTCTCAGCTACTGAAGTCCATTTTTCAACACAGTCACCACCATCAGCATCCACCATCACCAGCAATGAACAAAAGCCTGCATGCCATACTCATAAAAATCTACAGCAGCATAGGTGACTCGTGGCCACTGCTGAAACGCACCACCCACTGCCTTACAGTGCTCGCATCCACTGGTGGTCTCCATAAATGATCAGCAAGCATCAATAAATGTCAATGGGTGCCATTTTTTCTGCATGGAGGATTTCAATGACACATTTTTGCCCACAACATCAGAGGCAGATGGTGGTGGCACAGCAGTAGGGTTGAACCTTCCCTTCAGTATTTCATTGCATTTTGTTGCCATGTGACAGATGACAGCGGAGGGGCAGCCTGACACAATGGTGCGTGATATAGAGGTGCATATGAAGCAAAAATATGAAATCAGCCCACACGTGCCAGTTAACATCTGGGCAGATGGAGCACAGAGTAAAACCACCACATTTCACTATTTTTTCCCAGTAGGAATCAAATTTCACTCTTTTCATTACTTACAACATGACTGAACGCACCAGAGCAGGTTATTAACATCTCATAGGAGACTCTTATCAACTTCTATTGTGAAATGTCTTCAAAACACTTCATAAGGACATTGTGAATAGAAAGTTTGATGGAAAAAAAAAATTGCTTCTGTAGGAGCCTAGAAAGCCCCCTTCTGCATGAAGCTGGAGCTCTCGTGGAAATTCTGGTAGCATATTCAGGTCTGAGCAGCTGAATCAGGCTGCCTCCTTCACATCTTGTTCCCTAAATTCCTGCTATCCATACAGCATAATGGCAAGGGAAAGGTGCAAATTCCTCCTTCTACCCTTTTTTTTTTTTCCTCTTATTTTTAATTTAAGGCCTTTTCATCATTTTTCCCCTGCACTTATTCCTTATGTTTGTAAGCATGTGTTGAAATGAAATGCAAAAGAGCAGCCAAACTCAGCAATAGCTGGGGCTACGTGCTCCTTTTCCCTGATAATTTCCATGGGAACAGAAGCTAAAGAGAGGGAGCTTGAAAGATAGAAATGAAAAAGCATTCCTGTTTGTTTTTAAAAACCCTTACTTCTACGAAATTGTTAAAGGGCGCTGCAATGAGGCGTCAGCAAGGACTTAAAAACCACCACATTCCTTCTAATTCACAAGTACAAGCTCTTGCATTTTGGCCTCACCTTCACTTTTGCTGTTTCCCTCTACCTTTATCTCTCAACACAATGAGAATCAGCTCTATTCTCTCCTTATTAGACCCCAGACTGATTCACCACCGATACACACAGGTAAGAAAATCCCAGGAAGCAAATTATCCAAGGTAACATTACCTTTCAGCAGCTGAATGACTTCAGTCCATCTGCTCTGGTACCCAAGAGCTGAATGCACCATTGGACTGGGGTATATTTATAAAATGAGCCAGCACCGTTACCTTCCCATAGAGTCACCTCAGGTGGAGTTCAGCCTACGCCTGTCTTCTCCTTTTCCATGTGAAAAGAAGAGCTCCCACCCCAATCGCTTTCCTGTTGTTGCCATGTTTAGATCCTGCTTTTAAGTCCTGTGACAAAAAGAAGTCCTGTGCACCTACCTGCCAGCACGGTGACCAAAAGCCAGAGCCCCCTGACCCCATCCATGACTGAACGCTGACATCTGGCCGCAGCCTGCAGCCTTATATACCAGGCCAAGGCACAACACACATCTCAATTATCTTGTTCTGATTATTAATGAGACATTATCAATGTTTTCTCAAATCTAGCCCAAGAAACTCAGGCTATGGTAACATGTGGCGTTGCAATCATTAAGCAGCAGATAAGATAGGGCTGGTGACAAATTTGTTCACAAACCTTGACAAATTTCTCAACTCCAGCTTTGAAAGAGGGCCATTTTCCCAAGACTTCCCAAAAATAATTTCCCAGAGACTCTTCTCTCTTTACAGAAGCCCCTCCAGAGCCCTGTGTTTACCATTTTCTAATTTATCATTTGTCAGATACACAACTTTATACTAAAATGAAACATCAGGAGAAAAACCAACACAGTGGAAGAAATATCCACTTAAACAAGAACTGGGACTGTGACCTTTACAAAATGACAAATTTCCTCCAACTATTTGATGGTGAGAACTTCCAGGATAAGCCTGTGTTGTACAGTAAGGTTCATTTTGATGCGACGTCTTCCCAGAGGAAAAAATAACTTTCTATACACACGCTATCAAAGAGTTATATTGGTGCTAACCACAAGATAGCTTCATAAAACAAAATGTCTGTTTTCAAGTATTACCAGAGAGAAGCATCTGTAACTCAGACTGTTGCAACAACAGACCCTCACCATATGGTCCATTAAGACAGAACAGCCTGACAGCAAGCAGCAATTTCTTAGGCTTATAAAGACTTTTAAAAAAACAGTAGTTGAAAACCACAGTGTTTGTATGAATTACAGACTGGGAAAACAGCAGCCCTGTTGAGGACATGGGCTGCCCAGAGAACCCAAACATGCACCAATGCCCGAGGCAGGCAGAAGGGGAACCCTGCACCAGGCACAGCCTCTTGCACATAAATCCACTCCATTTCCTCAGGTCCCAAACAACACGTGTGTGCAGGCACCTTTTAAATTCCTCAGAAGCATGAGGTAAAGGGCAGCAATACCAAACAGTGACTGCTTTAACTCCTAACCTGTATGCTGCTTAACAATACATATCATGACTTATTTCTGCCCAAACCTGGGCTAAATCAGACTTAAATCACACAGAGTACGCAGTTTCATCTGCTTTCCAGCTGAGCTGAGAAGGAAATAAGATCTTCTCAAAGATGAGTTAGGAGCTTCAGAGCTTCTCTTTGCTTGACACTGTGTAATAAGGGAAGAAATGATCTCTTGAGAACAGGGCACATCTGCTCCATTTGAAGTCAGTACTGTACTTGGTACAAGGGAATCCTGCTAGAGTTCCTGAGTACCACTGAACAGAAATAACGGCTAACTAGAAGACAGGACTGGGATACCAACCCATGGGCTCTATTACCCAGCAAGGAATTCTACTGTATTATGTAACATTGTGCATTTTCACATGTGGAGCCTTTGCAAGTGAACTGTTTATAAGGAACTATGAAGAAAAACACAAAGAGAAGTAGTTCACATTCACATCTTTATTTAAGTGTTACCTACACAAGCTATAATTTACAGACTTATATTTTTCTGGGGAAAAACAAAACAAAACAACCAACAACAAAAAACATCCAAACATTGTATCTGAATCTACATAAGTTTTTAAAATCTGCAGAATTTACAAATTAATATTCAGAGCAGTTGGCTAAATTATACATCCTCCCTCAATATCCACATTCTAGGAACTTTAAAAGTCATACAGGCACATGATATTTTCTTTATACAACCATCTATTTACATAGCTTTCCCAATACATGTGGTTCAGTTCTCAAAGTAACTGCCAAGGTTTGCAAAACAGTGTATTTAAAATACATTTAGCAGCATATAAAATTAGATAAAAAGGAAAGATATTTGCTTTAAAAAAAAGAAAATGTGAGATGATAGAAACGAATTCATAAGAAAAATAGATTAAGGTATACTTCTGTGATGACATTAAGAACATCTAGTCATTACAGATTATAGGCAAAACACTAATAAAACATACCAGTTTATGAGCATTTTAGTCCTAGTCCTGAGCACAGAGTGTACACAGCTGCACAGCTTTGGTCAACAAGGATTACACGCTAAGGTTAGCACAACTCATGTAGCGTTTGCTGTTAGCAGGACACAGACATATCAGAACGATCTGCCCCAGCAGCTTCCTCCTGTTCACTTCCCTAACAACAGGGCAAGTGACCTTTAAAATCCTGAAACAATGCCTGTCATAATCAAAGGCTTATTAATAGGACATCATCAGTCCCTCTCTACCCTAAAATGCGACACAGCTGATCATACTTGTGAGTGAAATACAGCAGAGCACTCTTTAATATATTCCTGGTTATAATTTTGAGATGGTCATTAGAGAAGACTGACTTCCAGTTAACTCAAACTGCAAGTGTTACACAAGTGCACACAAATTCAGCCATTATATATAGGCATACATACGTGATCACTGAGATACAAGAATGCTACCCTTGGGTTTTGTTTTCCCTACATACAGTACATACTTTAAGGACAGCAGGTCTAGTAGAAGAGTTCACTCTTATTTTTCAGCTCATTCCAGCCATCAGCATTCACTTAATAAGTATACAGCAAACTGCATAGGGTGCACTTCAACTTCATCAACATCTTTATTTATGCCCATCTTCTCAGTTACTGGCCAGATCTTCACTTCCATCTCCTGCATCAGAGATCTGTCCATCTATCACATTCCGAGCTTTCCAGATCCTCACAGTTCTGTCACTGAAAAACAAACAAACAAAAAGTCAAACCAGAATTCTAGTTAGGTGGTTAAGTTGGAGAAGGAGCAAGACAGGAGGAAAAAGGCTGCAGGTGCCTTATTCAGAAAGGCATTTTTAGAGAACTGAGGAATTTGTTTCCTTAAATAGCAATATAACCTGCGAAGGCGAAGCAAACCCTATGAAGCATAAGCACTCACTCATGTACTTACTATTGAGAAGATTGCCTTAAATGGCAACTCCTGTATTTCTTATTTCCTTCTCCAAAAACAAACAACAACACAGAAACACCTCAGGATGCAGCAGTCAGACCAGACTTTAGCACAGCATAGAATTTTTCTGACTCAAACACCACAAGTTCTGGAGGCCTTCAGCACAGTATTACAAGTCCCAAAAGGATGGAATTTTCTGCTAATAATAAAATTTCATTTGCACGTGACCTAAACATATTAATATCTTTAGATATTAATTAATAGGGACATAATCTTTGTCAACTCCAACAATGCTTAGCACCAGGACACAAGATGACAGTGTTCACAGCTCCCATGCAAAGCCTGCACCTCTAAGTGCAGTCCTCTCCACTTTTCTTTCTTCAGGATTAGTTTAATTTCTTAATATGCCCACATTTATTGAGGTAGCAGATATCAAGGTGTTTAAATGACAGGAAGACAACTTGCAAAGCTTCTGCTCTAGGCGAGCACTTAACATGGCATCTAGAAACATCCCCACGTGTCAGGAGTTTGACATTTGGGAATATGTCAGTGAACAGCCTAATTGCAGAGAGGTGCAAGATGGTAAAATACTCAGTATTGTCCAATTCTCCCTCTGCCATCCCAAACATCAGAGGTCTCTGAACTGTTTTACTTATGCATGCCATCACTAAGAAATTACTGAGCATGCACTACCAATATATTTATTGTTATCCACTTATCATCTACACATATGCACCATCAAAGTTCCAGTATTTTCTTCTCCCATCCCAAAGGATCACTTTCGCATACCCTGCAGTGCACACACTCCACTGCAGAGACCACTGCTGTAGGTTACTGGCACTGAGAGGCATGGACCAGGTCCTCCCACTTCTGCTAATGACTAACACAGCTGAAGATCTAAACACGTTTGCATGGGTAAAACTATAGCTAAAACTATACAAAAAAAGGGGCCTATGGATCAGAAAAACTCACTCTGATGCTGTAAAAATCTGGCTGGAGTTGGTGCAGATTGCATTTATAGGACTGTCGTGTCCCTTCATCTCCCCAATTGGT
Organism: Lagopus muta; assembly: GCF_023343835.1. NCBI lineage: Eukaryota > Metazoa > Chordata > Aves > Galliformes > Phasianidae > Lagopus > Lagopus muta. Next base: position 15,069,191 of record NC_064433.1, on the reverse strand, counting down.
GCAAAGGTGTCAACGTTCCAGAGCTTGAGGGTTCCTCCTCTGCAGCCGCTGAGCAGAACTGGAGCACCAGGCACCAGGCCCAGAGCACACACCCAGTCCTTATGAGCATTAGGAACTTGCTGAAAAACAGAAAGCAGATGAATCTCATAGGGTGAAAAAGAATTATAGATGATTGAGCTCAGAAGCAGAAACTAAAAAAAAATCCTGATTCTAAGCCCAATTCCAGTCCTGTGGTTGATTATCTATTATGTCAAGCCCTGCTACTACTTTTTTATTAGAGTAAGGAGGTGCCTTTCTTCCATGAGGCTACTTCCATATGAGTCACCTTGGATTTGTTTCTCTTTGAAAATCAGTGCTACAAAACAAGAAAAAAAATCCAATATGCACAACTGCCATGAGGTGGAACAGAAAATTACTTTGGGATAATGCTAAATCTACATATAAACAACATGGATAAACAACATGGAGGAGGGTTCAGATGCATATTTGAATGCACGCATGGTTGCTGTGGATTTTTCGAGTTTGTCTGTAAAACTTTGAAAGTGAAAGAAAATCCAACACACTGATAAAAAAAATACACCAGGGAAGCAAAAACCATTTGCCTTTCTCCTTTCTCATCTTCCCATTACAGTTCCTAAAATGATTTTATGATAGGGCACTTAAAATCATTTAGTATTTATTGAGGAAGGACACTAACATTTTACTGCTGATTCAGAAAGCAAAACGCTTCACAGAATGGCCAAGAACAAAAGACACCAGGGATACAAACACCAGGCATGTAATAGCTCAAGCCTGCTTTCTTTTAAGGGAAGCAGAACCAGCTCTTCACCAATTCTGCAGGAACTCTTTGCTACCATTCCCAACGCGGAGAAAGCTTTCAGGAACATCCTGAAGCTTTAACTATAATATACACTGCTTGGGATGCACTGCACTAAATGATGCAGATGATCTCCAAATCTTTTTGAATAATATGTTTGCTGAGTAATTTTCACCAGTTAAGTCTTCCAACTCAGGACTCGTGTCTTGGAATGTTACTATTTATATTTTGAAGCAGATTCAGCTGTATTTCAAGCTTTGATCCTTATCTAAAACGGTCGTGTCAAGGAATATCAGGAATACAGATGAAAGCTGCAGTATTTAGATTCTACTACATCAAAATTACATCTACATTTACTGAAAAATAACTGAGTTACAAATGTCCTTACCAACAGGTCAAGGGAGGCGATTCTGCCCCTTACTTTGCTCTGGTGAGAACCCACCTGAAGTACTGCATCCAGTCCTGGAGCCCCCAACACAAGACGACATGGTGTTGGAGTGGAGCAGGTCTAGAGGAGGGCCGTGGAGATGACAGAGCACTTTCCCTATGAGGACAGGCTGAGAGAGCTGTGCTCTTCAGCCTGGAGAAGAGAAGGCTCCAAGGAGACCTTATATAGCAGCCTACCAGTACCTGAATGGGGCCTACAGGAAAGCTGGGGAGGGATATTTTATAAAGGCGTGTAGCAACAGAACAAGGGGAAATGGCTTTACACTGGAAGAGGGTAGATTTAGACTAGATATTAGGAAGAAATTCCTTTCTGTCAGGATGGTGAGACACTGGAACAGGTTGCCCAGTGAGGTTGTGCATGCTTCCTCCTCCTCAGAAGCATTCAAAGCCAGGCTGGATGGGGCTTCGAGCAATCTGGTCTAGTGGGGGATGTCCCTGCCTATTGCAGGGGGGCTGGAACTGGAGGATCTGAAAGGTCACTTCCAACACATTCATGGTTCTATGATTCTATGTTATGTCTGCAGAAGCACAGAATAGCTGAGATTGGCAGAGATCTTTGGAGATCATCTAGTTCAACCCCCTACTTAAATCTGGGTCAGCCAGAGTAAGTTGTCCAGCTTTTTTTTTTTTTCCCCTACCCATTTAAATGGAATTTCCTGCATTTCAGTTTGTGCCCACTGTTCATTTTTTTATCCGCTGGATACTACTGAGCAGTATCTGGCTCCACTGTCTTTTCTCCCTCCTATTTTAGGTATTTACATATACTGACAATGTCCCCTTGAGCCTTCTCTTCTCCAGGCTGAAGAGACCCAGCTCTCTTGGTGTCTCCTCATGAGAAAGGCTCCAGTTCCCTAATCCTCTTAAAGCTCTTTCAGCACAAAGCACAGTTTCAGGTCTTTGTTAAACTTCCTCCAGTCTGTCTATGTCTCTCTTGTACTGGGGAGTCCAGAAGTGGAGATAGCAATTCCTGATGCATCTCTCCAGTGCAGAGCAGATGGGAAGTATCAACACTGCACCAACTCTCATCCTAATGCAGTCCAGGAGTACACTTGCTGCAAGAACACTTTGCAGCTGGCTGGTCCCCAGGCTGTACTACTGGTGTTTGGAGTTACTCCTTATGGGATGCAAGACTTGACATTTCCATCTGTCAAACTTCATGAAGCTCCTCTGCACCAGCCTGCAGAAGCCCTTCTGAAGGGCAGCACAACCATCCGCTCTACCAACCACTCCTCATGGTTTTGCATCACCAGCAATTGTGCTCAGACTACACTCTGCTGCATTGTCCAGGCCATCAATGAAAACATTAAAGAGAATCGCTCCCAAAATTGACACCTGGGATACAGCACTAGTGACTGGGCTTTGTGCTGCTGGTCATAATCCTTTTAGCTCAGAAGTTCAGCCAGTTTCCAGTTCATCTCACAGTGCACTTCTCTAGTGCTTCACATTCTTAATCAGTTTGTGAATAAGCATATTTTCACAGACAGCATAAAAAGCCTTGTTCAGTCTGGATAAACAACATGAGATTCTTCCCCTCATCCATTCAAGCCAGTCAGAGAAGGCTTCACTCTGACTGGGTATAGTTCCTCCTCCATGAATCCATGTTGACTACCTCCCATCACCTTCTTGTCCTTCCGAATAGTCATCATCTAAACTTGAACATTTACGCAGCCTGAGAAACGTACTAAACATGACTGTCACATTAGTCATGTGATTTTTATATTACCTGAAGAAGGTCTTTCTGAGCCAAGTCCCATTTCTTAATTCCATTATCTCTGGATCCACTGAAAAGGTTGTCTCCCATAATAGCAAGTGCTTCGATGCCATCATAGTGAGGAGGTTCAAAATTGTGTGTAGGACTTACGCTTCCAAGAGCCCCTTCAGTTACATCAAACATCTAAAATAAAATAAGTGTTCAAATATGATTAGCAAAATTATCTGCTATCTAACCAGCTTGGAGATGTGCAGTGGAGCCTGTGGGTTCAGATACACTCTGGCTGAAGTAGAAAAAAAAAAAGGCTGCAAATAAAGAACAGACTTCCTAACATTGAATGAAATTAATCAAGATGATGAGACACAAGAAAGCATCATAATCTAACTATGCATAGTGAGATTCATATTCTCACTATGCATAGTCTTTAACACAACTCAGAGCAATCAAAAAGTATGTGCTAATGAATCACCCAAAAGACTGAAGTGCACAGACCTTTCTCCATTCCCAGTTCACAACTGGGGTAAAGCTTACGCTCCCACGCGGGAGCATACAGAGCATCTCTGCCAAGGGAACTAGGCCTGCACCCCAAAACAGACGCATTCTTTGAAGTAACTTTGAGCCTGTTAAAGCACCTGAACAGGAGATGTTGCAAATATGTCTCTAAGACCTCACACACCTGAAGTCCACCTCACATGCAGTGAGGAAAAAGATTAATTATAGACAATCTGATCCATGATGTTTTCAAGAACATTCCATCACATGATAAAAATACCACTTAAGTGCTAGTTATTAAGATCAAACATTATCCATAATCTATAACTGACAGAAGAATTTCCATTCAGGTTATCAGATTTCAGACATGGGTCACTTCTGCTGAAGCCTGCAACTCATACTGATGTTAGGAGTTAAAATACATAGGCAAATACTAATGGCTTACCTTTATATAATGGTCCTTTGAACCAGTGACAATAAGATCCTGTCCATTGGAAATTCGATCCACAGTAAGGCACATGACAGGACCCAGGTGACCAGTTAGCTTTCCTGTAGACTGAAATCTTCAAGAACAAGAGAAGAAATGACTGAGGATTTTTTATTTTTTTGTGTATCCAACATAAAACATAAAACAGTTTCTGCTAGAACAGGTCTTCTAACTTATCCTCTGGTTACATACTCTACTGCTTATACCCACATAAAAATGCTAAATAAAGTTAAAGTTAAGTGGAAACCAAAGCTTCTATTTCAAAAAATGAACAAACACATCAGGCCCCATAAAGTATTTTGAATGGTCTCTTTGAGTGCGGGTTCTGTTTGGAAAGGTACTATCTAATAATGATTATAGCCACACATTACATTGCATTACATCAGTAGATTCTCATAATCTCATTGGCAATTACCAGTCACAACACATGAATTTATCACATCATTCTTCAGTGCTTTTTTTTTTCCCCAGTAATTTTTACTTAAACAATTCATCATAACTTTACCATGTGAGGAAATAAAGAGCTCTTCCACTACTATCTCAGTAACAACTGTAGCAAAAATTAGCTATTGACTAATTGGCTATATTTCATGGTTATGGATATTACCACACACAGGAAACATCTCATTGATTTTGCTTCATATGTGCATGTGACCTCTGAAGGAACATGCTCTTCCACTGGTGTTCAGTACCTTTTCAGGTCCCACATCCTCACTGAATTTCCAGCAGCTGCATAGAGGAATGTGCCAGTTGGATTTAGTGCAATCTGATTAATCTGATTCTCTCCAGCTGGGATAGTGACCGTTCTGTTGGTACTTCCCGAACACACATCGCCGGGCATTGCCTGGCCTGAAGACCTAAGCAAAGGGAGGGAGCAGAAAAAAGTAGAAATTAGTAAGACTACTCCATTATGTTCTCCTTACTTCACATGTTGTTTAAAATAAAGCCCACTTACCTGAGCAAAAAGACCATAAAGCCAATAATGAATACCAAAGACTTGCTAAAACACTACAGGCATGCATGCAAGCAAACTCATGTTTTCATATATTACCAACACCCTACGCTGACTTAGCTTGAATGTGTAAATAAAACCACCAGCCCCAACAGCATATTTGAGTTACACTGTGTGCTACTGAATTTAATCTAATTTAATTTTAGATTAAAACTCATTGAAGCTCCTGTTATTCAAGGTTTAACATACTTACGTCAATGTCCGAACACACTTAGCAGAATCTCTGATGTCCCACACTTTGATATAGGAGGTTGAGACTGTGAAGACCAAACTTGTGTAGTTGCAATACTTTATAGAAACAACATTGTTTGGATGACCCCCTAGAGACATAATCTCTTGTCCAGTTACCAGATTCCAGACTTTACAGGTACGGTCTACATGAAGTCAAGAAAAACAAAAAAAGGGGGGGAGGGAATTAAAATTAAAGACATTATGTTTTTCCAAAAGGCCAGTAATTAAAATAAACAAATGAATCCATATACCCATTTGCACTCAAATATATTGCTCTCTTTTGATATGCACTGCACAAAATGTCCACATTAAATTGGCCTTAAAGAGTACACAAGGGCATCATCTACCATGATCAAAGCAAAGCAAGGTTAATCCTTCTATGTCAAGTTCTAGATATGCACATTAGGTCCAATAATATTTTAAAAACAAAATTCCTTCCCAAGGAAAGAGTGGAAGAAGAAATTTGGAGGCTGTCAGGTTTGGATGATTGACAACTATCAAGAAAATCACCCAATTTTACACGTACAAATTCTTCATCAAGATCATAGTTCAGGAAGAAATGTATGCTTCAGGTTGAAGGAGGGCTGACAGACACAATGAGTATAAAGGCAAAAAGCAACACAAACTATTCGGTGCAGTAGTTGCCTCTGAAAATTCCAGCATAAGTGCTCTAGTCATAGGTTTCCTTCAGCAGCAATGCAATTTAAACACTGCAAACTTTTGTGTGCTAAAACCCCAAACACGTAGAAGTTTAAGAATTTTGCAACATGAATACAGTCCACACCTGAAATCCTCCTTGTTCCACCAGAACAGAATCACTATTTTTCAGAAGTACATTTTTAACTGGAATAAATACTGGCAGCACGAAGAGCAAACTTCATGTGTCAGCAGTTGTGACAGCAGCAGGAAGAAGGTAAGCATGAGAAGCTAGCATATGACAAGAAAGCAAATATTTACAACATCTGCAAGCATTCCTGTGTTAAAAATATACATACATTAAAGCCTTTCCTCTTTTGTAGCCACTAAATTTGAAATCTCAATACAGATCAAGCGAGCAGCATTTGGAGAAGCTGAAAATACTTTATCTTCTTGCATTTGTATACAGTCACAAAATGCTAAAACCTTGGCTAAAAACTTTGAAGGCCAATAGTTTGCCAACTGTGTCTTGGTATTCTTAATACACAGGCAGTAGAGTAGCTAGAAACCACATCTAAATGTTAGCAGTGGAAGATCTACTCAGATGGTGCTGTCTGTGTTAATACAGGAATAAACAAGGATGCTCTGAAGTTTCAGAATTTATATGTTTCAGAGAAGGAGAGTCTGTTGGAGCCATTAACTTCTTTACAGCCACCACTGCAAATTATCTGATCTTTTGTGGTCAAGAATAACACTGGATTATTATACAGGCTTTATTTGGGAGAACAGGAGTCTCCAAGAGTTTCATGCATGATTGCAAACCTAAGTCCTTTGATGTACCTGTCTCATATGAAAAAGCCTAGAAAAAGAATACAAAAACAAACACTCCTCAATATCACCTAAAAAGTTATGTAAAATAATTATTGAGGTCTGGTTATGCTCCCTTTAAGCCAATCTGAGTGAATGGTGAGTCACCAAAAAACCAGGAGGGAAATGTTTTCTTCCAAAATACTATTCCCACCAGCTTGAAGAGTTTATAGATTGTTCCACCCAGTAGGAAATGTAGTGACTACTAAAATGTAGCCCATCCCATAACAGCTATACAACTTTTACAGACCAAAGGGGACAGTGGGACAGTTAATGAGATGCAAACGGTAAGTAGAAAATAGCCTAGCTTTGCAGGTTTAATCTGTTTGAACTCTTTAGGCAGGACAGCCAAAGAATCACAGAATGGCCAGGGTTGGAATGGACCTCAAGGATCATGAATCTCCAACCCCCTGCCACATGCAGGGCCACCATCCTCCACATTTAATACCAGACCAGGCTGCCCAGGGCCCCATCCAACCTGGCCTTGAACACCTCCAGGGACGGAGCATCCACAACCTCTCTGGGCAGCCTGTTCCAGCACCTCACCACTCTCTCTGTAAGGAACTTCTCCCTGACATCCAACCTAAATCTTCTCTCCCTCAACTTAAAACCATTTCCCCTTGTTCTGCTGTTAAGATATGCTAATTCCTACCTCTACTACTACAAAGTCTTAGACACTGTCTCCCATAGTATTCTCCTGGAGAAGCTGGCAGCCTATGGCTTGTACACATACTCTCTTCACTAGGTAAAGAACTGGCTGGATGGCCAGGCCCAGAGAGTGGTAATGAATGGAGTTAAATCCAGCTGACAACTTGCCACGAGTGGTGTTCCCCAGGGGTCAGGGCTGGGGCCTGCCCTCTTCAATATCTTTATTGATGACCTGGATGAGGGCATTGAGTGCACCCTCACTAAGTTTGCAGATGACAACAAACTGGCAGGAAGTGTCGATCTGGAGACAGGGAGGCCCTACAGAGTGATCTGGACAGGCTGGATCACTGGGCTGAGGCCAATGGGATGAAGTTCAAGAAGTGCACATACCAGATCCCACACTTTGGCCACAACAACCCCAGACAATGCTGGGGCAGAGTGGCTGGAAGACTGCGTAGAGGAAATGGACCTGGGGGTGTTGGTTGGCGTTCGTACTCAAGACTGGTGAGGTCACATCTCAAGTACCATGTTCAGTTTTGGGCCTTTCATTACATTGAGGGATCTGGAGCACAGGTCTTACGAGGAGCAGCTGAGGGACCTGGGATTGTTCAGTCTGTAGAGGAAGAGGCACAGGAGTGACCTTACTGCACTCTACAACTTCCTGAAGGAAGGCTGTGGTGAGGTGGGAGTCGGCCTCTTCTCCCCTGTAACTAGCAATGGAAATAAAGGGAATGGCTTCAAGTTGCCCCAAGGGAGATTAAGGTCGGACATTAGGAAATATTTCTTCTCTGAGAGAGTGGTCAGGCACTGGAACAGACTGCCCTGGGAGGTAATGGAGTCACCAACCCTGGAGGTACTCAAGAAACATCTAGATGTAGTGGTGAGGGACATGGTTTAGTAGCAAATACTGGTGATAGATATACAGTTGGACAGGATGATCTTAGAGGTCTTTTCCAACCACAGTGATTCTAAAATTCTATTCTATAATTCTACAGCCTGAGGCTATTACTTTGCATTGCACATCATGTAAGCAGCTGTTACCATATCATTCAACTAGTATTAACGTTGTTTTTGAGAGTTACTTTTTCCACTATAAATAAATAGCTAAATACTAAACAGTAAGACTGAAAACCTGTACATAATTGCAGTAAATCTTTCTTCAGCTTATGTTGCATTATAGGCACTCGCAATTTTCCACTGCATTCACTGCAGTAAGCACAAATTGGGTATTTCACAATAACCAAAGATGAAAAAGCAGCCTGCACATGCACCGCAGATATACAAAAAAGTTGCCTAACCTTTAGATCCAGTGAAGAGAAGGTCATCTGTTGCATCTACACAAAGCACAGGCTTGGCATGTCCTTCAGCTGTGTAGATACACTGCAGTGGGGAAGTTCGGATGCATTTTGAAGCAGGAAATGGGTTGATTATCCCCCTAAAGAAAAAAAAAAAAGGAAGTGTGAGATGGGCATAGTAACAGACAAATCAAGTAACTAACTTTTTCCCCTACATTTTGGTAAATTTCATTTTCTTACAAGTAAGGGTAGAACAACTGAACGCCTTTCATAAACTATTTAAAAATTTTTACTATTTAGCTTTAACAAGTGCCAACATTGGGCTAAAGGAAATCGCATACCAAAAAAAAAGAAATAAAGAGGCAAGATGCTGAGTGCTGGGTACATGCAAGATACTGAAAGCTACTGGATTCATTGGAACAGCCATAACACTGCAAATTGCAGAAAGACAACTTAGTCCAAATAGCATGCCTGAAAAACGTAGTCAGTGTAATGTACACAGCCAATTCCAAACTCAGAAGCCATCTGGCATTAGCTTCCTTCTACAGGTAAGCTTGGAGAATTGCTGACTTGTGCATCCGAGTAAGGGCCCCTGCTGCACCTTGTACCCACTGCCAAACTTCAGTGGCTAGAAGAGAGCATGGTGGGAGTACAGATACCCCCAAAGGAATCTTTCCATGTCATTTGTAGCTAACTCTGTAGTGGTACAAAAAGGCAGTAACCCAGCCGGAAAAAAAAGAAAAAGAAAAGAAAAATCAAATGATTTATCACCAAATAATAATTACTAGCAGTCTAAAATCCCATGCACACTACTGCATGTACTGTACGTGTACTGTACTGTACAGAGGGAACCCATCGATTTCTGTGAAGTGCAGAAAAGCCTTCCCTGTTGGCCCTAGTAATGGCCACAAACATGCAACAGAATGCTGTGACCTGACCAGCTCACAGTTAGGACTCACTGCCATGCTTGGCTGGGGACTGTATTCATAATTACAAGAAATAGCCATGATGTCAAAAAACCATCAGCTTTAGGAAAATGTAAAAAGTAATAATAACAATCATAATAGTGATCCGCAGAAGCTTGCTACAGGAAGGAAAAAGCCCCTACTGCTATGAGCCAATTTTGTGGCAATTAGCTTGTTTATCTGGTACAGTCTTAGAAATTATGATTTTACTGCATCGTTATTGCACAGCACATCTTTATTCACAGAATTCCTAACTTCTGCATTTTGGGCTAAGAAGTTTGTACTCCAATATGCCCCTTTTTACTGTGTTTTCAAGAATTATAGAATAGGTAGTTTACTTTCTTTTTATTGCTACTGTTTTAGGTCTCCATGCTTTTGTTATCTGACACTATACAGAACTAACATTTTTTTCTCTGTAATATTCTCCAGTGGATCATGCTGCTCTAGACTGAGAGTTACTCCTACTGCTGCTCTCATCCACTGTTTCCCTTGAATATGAGGGAAAAAATACATGTCCCAAAGCTGTTTATCTATCTGTGTGCAGTGTTGTGAAATCTGCAGACAAAACATGCTGCAGATGCTCCTATGACTAGACAAAGCTACCATCACATTATTGTTAGCCCTCTGACCGCCTTTCTGTTGATGAAATCCAATTTTTCACTGAGTGCTAACATTCTAAGCCACAGTTTAGCCACACAGAACATGAGCAGAGACACTTCTTTAATCTCTGGAACAACTATGCTTCCTATCAGAAAGACATGGTAGAACTTATTCACTTTTATTTGCATTAGAATTTAATTCCTAGTAACCAAAGCATACAACTGAACAAGGAGGAATTAAATAGAGAGACATCAAGAAAACAAGAGAACATTTTCTCTTTTTCAAAAAAAGTAGACAGAGAGAATATGTCTGGGGAAAGTTGTACACCCTCCTTCATTTAAAACAAAATGATAAAAACACTTGACATGCTCAAGGAGAAAAAAAAAAGAAGGGGGAGGGGGGGGGGAGAAAGCAGGGAAGACATGCTGGACCAAAATTTCAAATTTTTAACCCTCTGACAAAAGCAAAAAAAAAAAATTTATGGTGCACAAGCTCAGGAAAATTCATGCAGCAAAATGAAATTCCCTAAGAACTGGAATAACTTCAGTGAGAGATGCCAGGAAAACAGAAAAGAGAAAGAGAGTACCTGTGTACCTCCGACAGAGAGGAATCACTTTCATCAGACCTACAATCAACAGTGGTGGAATTGTAAGGAGAAAGAATATAGGTATCAGCAGCAAAGTAAAGCCTCCATACAAGAAGAACAAACAACAGCATGGCCAATTCAGAAGAGCAATGCAAGCTCACTTACAGTAGGCAGCATTGCTCAAGATATGCCATAAACTCATGATAATATTAGGGAAAATAGGAAGAAGTCACAAAAAATCTAAGAATGTAATTTACTGCCCAGAGAGCTATCTCAAACCAAGAAGCTGAGTAAGGCCTGCTAAGCCTTCTTTTTTCCCCAACTTTTTCCTACAAAAGTAAAGACAACAAAGTAAAAGGGGAAGATGGGAACAAAATTTAACCTCTGCAATATAATTACTAATGAAAGTAGGAAAAGGCAAAAAAAAAAAAATTGATCAATGCCTGTTAAGTGTAGAAGAAGCATCCAAAATGTTATTCTGGAAAATATATATGTATTAAACATACTGATAGTCCCCTGAAACAGGAACAGCAATTTGCAAATTATTCTTATTTCAAAATACTTTACCTCTCCTTTTCGAAAAGGGTTTAAAAATAAAAATAGACACAAAACACACAAAAAGAAAAGAACAAACATTTGCAACGTCCTAACATTTCCTTCATTTCTAACTCAAATCAGATTCAGCCGTTTCCATTTTATTTCAAAGCCAGTTTAGAGAAAATGAAAGAAGTTAAGTGGGAGTTAGCAATAAGATAATGCAGCTAAGATACAGAAGTTAGAAGCACAGTTAAGCTACTGGAAGCCTTGTAAGCTACTGCTTAGTATTCGATGACTCTGCAGACCACTGAAAAAGAGCAAAGTATTATGAAAGAGAAAACAAATAGCATAGAGAGACCTGCTTTCTGTCTTACTATAGTCCAAGCCAGAGGTTTATTCTGAGTATAAGTTGCAGTCCATAACAGCTGCAGGGCACTATTATCAGTAGTGAAACCTGCAGTAAAGATTCTGTTCAACTCAAGGCTGCTGCAATTTGGACTACAGCTTCTGCAGAAACAGATGTTTAACATGGTAGGAAACTGAGCTCTACTCCTTTTAACCAGGGGATCAACACCACCTGCTCCTCCAGACCACCCCAGAATGTTAGTCTGTTCAATAATTTGGATAATCCCTAAACAACTGTGTTCTAGATATTTCAATACTCCACCATCCAGAGCACTATTGTGACAGTGCTCCGAGCTGGAATAACTGGAAACCTGGCAAAAGTGTAATTTCCTACATTGTTAACTAAATCCTACTTTCAAGTGCAAACACACACAAAAACACGTATCTAAGTATTCTACTTCTCTTTTCTGTCACATCTGAAAGCTTTAAAACTACAAGTACCAGACATAACCTAGAGGAAACAAGGTTCAGCAGGAAATTGCTTTTCTTGAATTTTTTTCTGCACTTTCATGAAAGTTTTGAGTATTCTACTTGAAAATAAAAAAAAAAAGTACATAAAAACAGGAGAAGCATCTCCTCCTGTTTTGTAGGAGATGAAAGGCGGAATTTCTAACAGATACTACACTGGTAACTCGAGTGTGCTCTGCAGTTCCCTGGTTGGGGGCTGAGGCTTCCCTCAGTGACTTACTTATCCTGCTGAACTGATGTGTTTCCCTGAGAAACAGTAAGACGACTAAAAACATTCATTTCATTACGGGGCCGGCTTGGTGGGGAAGGAGGAGGTGACAGACTAGCCTCTGGGGTTCCAGAATCTGAGCTACAAGAAAAAAAGAACATCTTCTTTAACAGATTGTGAATGGTTAGAGAGGTTAAATGCAACATGCCTCACAATGTTAGATCCTCTTTTTTTTTTTTTTTTTTTTTTTTTAAGAAAAATAAAATTATAACGCTTGGTACAGATGTTTCACAAAGAAGGCAATAAACTTAAGAATAAACTGCTGCAGATTGCAAGGTGGCAAAATGTTCAAAGATTACTTGCTAACAGTGGAAGCTCCATGTAGGAAAAAAAGAATAATCACATACGTAAAATGGAAAAGTGCTAACATAACTGCAGTTTCTTGGAGAAACTGATATCTTCCCTTTAGTAAAAATACAATAAATCATTTGCAAATGCTCCAAAGGACGTTTTCTCAGAGCTCTGGCCCAGAGTTATTCATGTACAGAAAGATACTCTGGGAGAAAACGAACAACATACACACAAAAAAAGCAAACACACACACACACACACACACATTGAACAATAAAAATGCTATTGCCAACAATAAAAAACTGCCTTAAAATTAAAGAAACAGAAAATACAGATTTATTTTTCAAGAACACATATCCATAGTTTAAATTATTTCAGAGAAAGAAAATTTTAAAGATTCTTACAGTTTTTGATCTTTTGCCTTTGTCTTTTCCACTGTTTTCTCATATGTTTTTCTCTTGGCTAAAGGTGAAGGTTCAGATATCTTCTTCTCTGACAAAGATGGCTGTCTAGAACTAAAGACAGAGGAATCATTACTTTACTTTACTCTTGACAAAATTGCTTTTCCTATATTAACTGTCATTTTTTCACTCAGAAGCAAGTAATTACTGCAGCTCCTGAGACTACTGAGTCTATATTTGCTCTCACATTTTAATACAAAAAATATACCAAATTTATTAACCTCCACAGTTCATTGATGTATCAAGAGAAGATACTGAAAACAAACAGGAGATCTACTAATTCAATAATAAAAGAAACTGACTAAAAAAAAAGAAAAAGATAATAGCTGGAGCATGTATTTCAAATTCAGATCACAGAGAAGACAGAAGGTCTGAGATCTAAAATGGACACAAAGAACAGAGAAATCATAATGGCTCTTACGAATGAATTCAACTGTTAACTAAGATATTCAAGAAGAGATACTAAACTCACAATCAGTAAGGGGAAAAAAAAGGTATTTTCCATAGTGAGTCTGACCATTACGACACTTTTTTCCTACCCTCTCCTCCCTTCTTCATTTGTCTCTCTAGCTCCTTCTCCAAAATAATTCCAGTCACTGTGGTCTTCATCTCAACATTCACTCCCCATTAAAAACAGCAAATGATCAAGTGTGCAGTACTAACATTAGCATTCAAGTGTCATCATTTCACCACAAATGAAAAACAGGATCTGGAAGGTCTCCACTCCTGTTTCTCACCAGCTGGGCAAACAGAAAAGCCATATGTGCTTTGACTTATGCTTTCCTAGTGTGCTTAGAGGTTGTTTTTACCAATATAATGACCAGAAATTATTACTAAAAGGAAGAAAGCAATTCTGTGGATTATGAAGGTGCTTTTGTGCCATAAAATGTTATTAAGCAGATGAAATCAAGTGGGCAGGCAACCATCTTGACATAGTTAACAGCATCATTGCTCCACAGATCCGAATCTACTTATCTGCAACTTCTCCATGAGGAAACCTATGCCAGTTTCCCTTGAAAGGGAATATAAAATGTACCATATAAAATCCATCCACTGGTGTGCAAGGTACCAATTTAAAATGGAAAGCATAACCAAGAACAACTACTTAACCAAACTGTCCTGATCGATGACTTGTATGCTGAACACAAGCACCCATAACAAGGAGAATGTCCCACCTCTGGGGCCTAGTGCCATGAACTGCATGCAGACCCTACTGTCCCCAGCTGCAAAGAAACAGGGCCTTCACAAGGCAGGTGAATGGAGAGCAGAAGCAGTAACTTCTACAGTTTTGCATATAAGACCAGCAGTTAAAGAGCATAAACAAGAAGGATAGATAGGTTCAATCCACTCCATGTTACTTACCTCCAAGCATATTCTGCAAAGGACACAAATGAAGGGACAGAACACACCCTTTCCCCTCTTTTTATGTCAGACCAGTATGTATTTAAGAATAAAGAAGTTCTGAGTCACAAGGAAGTCCCATGATCAGCCCAATAAACAGATTTTTCAGCAAGGATGAAGAATTTGAGCTAGTCTTTCCTGGTTTGGTTGCCTACACATATCCTGCATAGTTGCTAGAATAAAAAAGCCTCACCATAGGCAGAGCACAGACTCCTCTACCTCACACCACTGTGCTGCATAGTCAGGCATAGAGCCAGCTCTCTCTTGCTTACTCTCCACATGTCCCTTGAGTCTTCCACCTCTGGCTCCAAAGAAGGTGTAAAGAGTATGATTATATCAAGAATCCACTTTGAAAACCTGGAAATGCAGGTATCATAGAAATGGAGTGCTCTTACCAGAGTGAGCTTCCTAAGTACAGGTGTAAGAACAAAATACCCCAGATCAGGTGCATCCCTATTGATGACCTGAATGAAAAAGTGCAAGACACACATCTAATTATAGGTTTTCAGCATCCTTTAGGACTTCCATCGTATCAGAGACATCTGAACAGAGCTGGCAAATCTGACACAAGACCTACAGGAGACCACTCTGCTCTGCAGAGGCTGCTGAGATTAAGTAGGAGTATCAAAGGACAAAGAACCAGCTGTGCCTGTAAACAGAACTCCAAACAAACTGACTGTTGGACTCAGCATTAGCCACGGACATTCAGGACCAGGTCTTGGAATCATCACAGAACTAAGGAAATAGTGGGGTTTCCACAGCAACGTTTGTGCGTAAGCACACACTTAACTTTACATCTCAGCATAAAATTACTGTTACTTCCAGAGAATGCATATTTTGGATTACTTTTATTACTCCCACATCTCAGAATGCCAATTAAGTGACACAAGGAAGTTAAAGCTCACTGCGGGTAAGATTACATTCTGTTTCAGAATGTAGTTTATTACAATAGCTGTGAGTACCACATAGCTCAAATGGGAAGGCCAGGTGGCTCACAAAGACAGCCTTTCTTCAAAAATGACCTGCAAAAGCAGACATGCTGTAGTAAGTATACTGAGCTCTAGTTGTTAAAAAAAAAAAAAAAAGAGAGAGAGAAAAAGAAAAAAAATAAGAGGAAAAAAGAAAAAGAAAAAAGCCAGAAAAACACCCTTTCACTTACAGCAAAGACATCACTACAGGCCAGGCTGATTGTGGCAATTTTGAGCAATAAGAAAACACAAGAAGTGAGGCCTGCTGCTGACTGAAATGATTTACTGACAACTATATAATGCCCACAGAATATAGTTGTGTAGAAAAATTCTGTTTTGCTACATGCTAGATGACTTTCACAAAGCGGATGGAGCTAGGCAAAAGTTGCTATTACCTGAGTCCTGGTTGTCAGGCCACAAAACTTGATGTTTTAAATCTTGAAGCTTCAACAATCTCTAGTGAACTCAGCCTAACAGCTAAAATATGTGGGTTTCCCCACATATCCTAACCCCCCAAGAGCATTATTTTCAAGCATATTCAACATGTAAAATGCACTGAAGGCATCAGCATGGGTTAATAATTGCTGTCAGCAGTGTTTTATGGTTCAGTTTTATGTTTTTATGGTTGCCACTTCAAGCACATGCCAGAAACACACAGTAGAAATAACACAAAATTGCAAGTGTACATCAGATGGAAACCACTGTAAAAATATTATGCAGATAGGACAGGTGAATAGTGAAAGATGCCTAATTCCAGCATTTGTGACATGAAGATGGCTATGGGGTATGGTTTTTCCATATCACTGAATACAACATGTGCAATTAGTTTACACAAGAGCTCATGGAACACATGAGCTAGTATCTAACAATACAGGTCTCTAGCATCTCTAGCAGTGAATGGCTAATAATCACCAGTAATATCACAAGATATAAAAAGAACACTAAGAGCAAATGAAATAAAACACATTGGAGTACATGAGACACAACTACTGGCCTCATAATAAAAAGGATGAAAACAAAATTTGTAGTTTAATTTGGTATCAAGTAATAATTTCAATTAGTAAAACTGTTCTGCTGATAAGCACAGTCTGTAACTAGAAAGGATTTTTGAGGATTCCTAGTATTAACTGTGTCTGTATCAAGCTTTACATTAATTGAGCATGCAAGTGTAAAGATTTCTTCACGTTAAGCATGGTCTGCATGAAGTCTCCCACAAAGATTTTACCCGACAGCTGAGACCACACTCAGATACTATTGGTACACTGCTCCATTTTTTCTTGTTGCCAGTTATTTGTTTTGGTTTGGTTTTGATCTCCCTGCTGTTCTAAGCATATTCTTGCTGCACCTCAAGAAAGCAAATTTCCCAGGGCACTAGTGAAACAAAGTATCTGAGGTACCAGATGGATTTTTTCCCAAGGCAATGATTATTTCACTATGACAAAACAAGAGAAGTTTGGATCTCCTGTAAGCAGCACATTATTTTCAACAGTGTGTTTCTAATGTCTAAAGTGGTGACGGCAGAAAAGAAGGAAAGGTTTTGTCAGTATTATTTAGTAAGCTTCAAGTGTATTAACCTACCTTGTAAAGTTAAAATAATAGATTAGAAGAAATGGGCAACATGCATTTTTAAAAAGCAAAGAACAATTAGTACAGCATGGCCAAACTTACATGCTGCCTATCTTAGAAGGTAAGCCAGATGGTGGGGGAATAAACTCTCTGTCCCTAGCAGAAGTATCATTTGTGTCAGCAGTCATCCCACTTTCTTGGGTTTCTGCAGCAGATGCAAGAAGGCCAGGCAAAGTTGATTCTGCAGCACTAATGTCAGAGACTAAATCACTGCTATCTGCATACAGCAATTCCATCTGTGTAGTCGTCCTCCGGCGGGCCTGGAGACAAACAAAAACCAAGTTGCGACTTAATCACGATCTAGAATGTTTCAACAGTGCTACATTTAAGATTATCATTAGCTTGTAAATGGCATTCTCAAATCACTTGGCAGCTTCCTTTAGAAACTAAATTAGGAAGCTCATCTGTACTCCAATGATTTCAGAGAAGGTAAGTCAAATTCAACACTGAAAAACATTGACTTGACAACTGTTTGAAAGGATGTCCTCAGAAACTAACTACAAGCATCTATTACTCCCTAAGATTTATCCAAATGAAATGTTTTAAAGCAGAGGAGTAACGCAAAGTGTGAATTTAAATAACTACAATTACAATGATGTCTTACTATGATGCTTCCGATGTAAAAGTAGCTGCTACTTGGCTTAAACTACTTCTAAACTGACATAAGCTGAGATGAATTAAGATTCTCTCAGCATTTCAACAGCTAGGAAACAGCAGAAAGCCTCACAGAGGAGCCAAGCTCTGTGCAACAATCATTCTTAGAGAACTGGTCATGCATGTTAGGAGTTTAGTTGCTGCAAATTTAAAATCTATTCCTTAAGGAAAACAACGCCTCTGGGAAAGACAAAAGCCCAGTGTGAACACAGCCCTCACAAAAATGACATGTTTACTTCATGCCAACATTTTCAGATCAAACTCCTTCAGTTTACCTACCCAAAGAGCTGCGCAGCCAAATAACACTATCAGTGTTATTTGTTATAACAGCCAACTTAGATACAGTCCTCCAGAGTCAACTGCAGATCAAAGCATAGAGGCTAGAACTTCTACTTCCATTTGCTTTATGCTCCTGTGACCACAGCAGCAAATCACAAACAGTACACATTTCTAGTTCCCACTGCCATTAATATTAAACTGCAGTCAACCTACCTGTAATGATAACTTTAATTTAGAACCTGAAGGTCAAACTTTATCTTATAAGCTCCTTAAATTCCTATGACCACAGAAGCAAATTTTAAAAAAAATGCCTTCTGTTTCCACTGACATTAATATTAAACAGCAGCCTCGTTAATTGTAGAATCATAGAATATTCTGAGTTGGAAGAGATCCACAAGGATCCTCAAGTCCAACACCTTGCTCCACACAGCACCATCCAAACTTCAAACTTTACGTGTCTGAGAGTGTTGTCCAAACACTCCCTGAGCTCTGGCAGCCTGGGGCCTTGTGCAGCCTGTTCTACGCCCAGCTACCCCCAGTGATGAATCTTTTCCTAATCCCCAACTTGAACATACCCCGACCTCTACCCTTCATGATGTTAATTAATACTAAACTGCAAATCTACTCAGTTTGGAATGCTATTAAATTTATGAAAATATCTGTTCTGTAAGTATGAAAATTCAGCCACAAGATACTGAAAAACAATGTATTTTTATTATTACTTTACAGAGAGGAGTATTACACAAAAAACACACTACATAAAAATCATACAAGCATTATCTCAGTTCACCTTCTGTTTGTCTTTGCTCACTTATGACTCTAGAGCAAAGTAATAGCATCCTTCAGAAGATGCATTTAAGTATGAATTCTAATTATTCTACAGTATACCTTGCTTTTGGGTTTGACTTCACCACAAAGCTTCAAAAGATCCGAAGATAATGCACTAAACAAAAAATTGCAACACAATTAGTAAGAAAATAGTTAACTTTTTAGAATGCATATTTTAATTTAATGTTTCTTTCCATTGAATTGATAGGCAAACTGAAAGGAAAACACACCACAGGTATCTTCTGATGAATATGTAATATGTGTTACAAAAAGAAGAAAGGACAGTAATTTTTTTAGAACCAGACCCAGTTAGCTGTTAACAAAGATCACTCACCTTCCTTCTGTCCCAGGGCTATGCAATGGAGCATCCTCATCAGTACTATCTTCCAAATTTTCTAGAAAAATTCCAAAATAATATTGTTAGCCTGTCCAACTACAAAAGGATATTCGGGCTTTGCATACTATGCAGAACAATTCAGACAACACTGAATGTAGATGATCAGCATATGAAAGGTAGGGATTTACAAATATTCTTCACTATTTGCTAGTCAGTTCTCATGGAATTTTCCTGGTTTTCTCTATTTTTTTCTGTAACCTTTACACTGATAAGTTGTCCTGAGTTCTTTCACACAGCCTAAAGAAATCATAGACCTTGGCATACTGTGTTGGATGTGGTCCTCTATTCATCGTAGCAGAGCAACATGGATGACAGAGAAAGAGAAATAAACTGTAGAATGAAATCTGGAAGAAAGAAAGAGGACAAAGCAAAAGACATTATCTGCAAGACGTGCAAGAGAAGATGCAAATCAATGGACAGTGAGGATCTCTGTTCTGACTCCTTTTTCATAATCATCTTGCTCCAATACTGCATCAAATGTGTTACAGTGAAAGAAATAATGCATTTTTAACTAGCAAGTGAGATGAGGCTCAGATCAGTTTATGCAGAATTGCAATATCAGCCTGACAAGAAACAAGCACTTCATTAGTACATAAGCATCTAGGTTTCAAAACAGGATGACCACCACGTAATACTGTAGAACTGTTTCTAAAAAATACTGATTGTTGAAGCTAACTGCACAAAGTTCTTCAGTATAAAATGATCCTGAAGAAAAATGGAGACATAAAGCTGTTCACAACAGACAAACCCAGCATGCACGTCACACCCTGTAATACTATCAAACATCAGATCGATGCATGTCTGCATGCAAATGGTGCAAAACATTAAGCTAAGAGGATCAGTCCAGGTCATATGTACAACAATTCCAAATTGCTGAGAAAACAAATTTTCTTACTTGCATGTTAGTATAATAATACATTCTATGCATAGTTTAAAGATATAGATATTAAATTCCTCCAAGTTCCATATTTTTGAACATAATCATGAAACGTTAGGGATTAAATAATACTCTCACAACTTTCTTCTAAATCTCTTCTTTATTGTTTGATAAGATTATTTAAATATCTCTTTTTTATATTTAAATATTTAAATAACTTCTGTAATACAGAGAACCAATATATTTAGTACCCATATTAAAATAAGTGTGTCCACCAATTTTTAATTTGTGTTGTAATTCATGAACCTAAATTTAAAATATGGAATTTAAGTATGTTTTGGAGAAATTGGGGGAAAGATAAATAGTCTCCAGCTGAACTGTCCAAAGAAATAAAGAAAGGGAAAATGCTGCCTTCTTGCCCACGCTACTTCTAAAAAATGTTTCCTGGAAAAGTCGTGACCTTCCCATAAAGGGCTTGTGATCAACTCTGCTGTACCTGTGAAAAGTAGAAAGAGCAATATGGCCACAAAAGATAGGATTCTACTTGTGGATTCCCACTAACATGCCCTGACATGCTACATAAATATTTTTCTGGAGTTTATCTGCAGTGGATCACAGGAAGCCTGTGAGAGGCCCCAGGTAGAAAACAGCACAAAGAACCAACAAAAAGGGACAGAAGAGCAAGATTCCACAAGAAGTCCTGAGCAAGAGATAAAAAGAAACAATTAAGCCATTGAAGGCAGTACTGCTTATGAGGAGCAGGAGACATAACTGTTAATAAGCCAGTGATCAAAGACCAGTGGAGAGCTTTTCTGATGACTTCATGACGAGGTCTTCATCCTCACACAAAGAAAAATGAACAGTGCCAGAACAGTGCAGCAAGCCAGCAATTTAATCCAAAGGAGATGACATCTGAGCTGCTCTTTCAGGATCTGCACATACAAAACTCTTAGTCACAACCAGGCACAACCAGATGTCACGGGTGGGAAGGTGCTTCAGAAAGGAGTGACTTCAAGACCCAACTTTGTGGTCACAGTAACGTCTCAATAGGTGTGAAGAGTTCATCCACACACAAAGTAGGTGTGCATAAGAAGCCTGGTCTGAAGGTAAAAACCTGAGCCTATAATGTAATTTGATGCAGACTGAAACCTTTTCTTCAGTCTACACTTGAGCACAGGTACACAACTACACTGGAGAAATGCAGGAGTTCCCCAAGCCAAGTGGGTTTCAAACTGCTAAAAACATACAGACTGCAGAGCTGCAAAAAGGCATCGAAGGCAAGAGCAGCTGATGACCAGGACTCTGAAGGTACAGTTACTGCCTGGGATGGAGCTCAGTACTGCCCCTGAGCTTCCAGGCAGCCTATTGAGATACTGATTTACCAGGGAGCCTTGCAGCCAGTGTGCCGTGCCCCAGCCATGCAGCTGGCAGTCCCAGCCTTGAAGCCTCTCTTCAGTACTTTCTGAACTTCCTCCAGCTAAAAAGGTCTACCTACGAGTGATCTACAAAATACAGACTACCAAAAGCGCAAATTTCAGTGTGGACTAAGGTTAGTATGGCATATTCAGTTTAGATACACTCACAGTGAAGCTTCCTTCCTATTAAGTGTTAACGCAGTCCTGATTGACATGTGTTTTAAAAGCCCCAATTCAGGCTTTCAGAGTATTAAAAAGCTTCTTTAACACACATATTTTCCAAAAATTTTTACAACAGCGCTACTGTTTCAATGCATTTAACAAAATTATTTTCAAAAGGTTGCTCTAGATGCCTCTAACAAGTCCCATCTAGAGCTAAAAGGAAATGCAAACATCCTGGCTAGAGAAGCTTTGTTTTCACTCCAACAGGGGTGAACAGGCACACACATGCACATGTATACAGTACAGAGGCTATTTTAGACAAACTACATCACTAATAACCACTGGTGCATCTGAAGAAATACTCAGCAAATGCAGCAGCATGCCCTGGCCTGTTTATCAGGTGTCACCTGCCAGGGCACTGCACAGCTATAACTGCTCTCACCAGCTCTGGCAATAATCTATACACTTTAAGACAAAGTCTGGTATATATGATATATTCCTGGATAGCTTCACGGGCTTAGAAGGAACAGATGATACAAAACAAACTGTTACTGACATCAGGAATATTTGAGGTTTCAAACATAGCCAATTTCGTGACCAGGAGTCACAGGAGAGAAGGAAATGTATGCCATTTACTTGAAAACTGTTTAGAAGCAACAAAAGATTCATCTCCCCAAAATTAGTGGTCAGAAACTAAATCCAATTGAAAAAGTGAGGTATCTGGATTCTGTAAATTATTTACATTACAAAGTAATTTGTCTACAAAAAATGAACTGCATTTATGAATTATTTCTTTTTCCTCAGTCAAAATCATGTCTAACAAAGATAATGTGAGGCTAAAGGTCGTTTCAGAAAGGAAGAAATGTTCATTAAGCTCATAATAAATGAGTACATTTACAGCATGCAAACTTCACACACACATGAATTCTAAGATATACCAGTTAGTGAACATGAATGAATTAGTAATTCATGCAGCTGTACAGTACACAGAAAGCTAGACATACTTACCCAGTGGTATGCTATCTAGGTCTGTGCAATAACAACAAGGAAACAAAAGCAACACTCCAATCAAAACATATCCAGTTGTAAAGAGAAATAAAACAAAAGTACCCAAATGTACCCTATTCTTTTCCTTACTACTATCTCACAAGAAGTAGAATAGATGCCGTAGCAGACATACGATGCCACTTTGAAAATGACTAACAAATGATTGAACAGAATTACGTTTAGAATTCCACATTCAAAAATTAAGATCATATGAAACTGTAAAAGCAGTCTTTTATAAAAGTAATAAGTTAAATACTTGAATTTTAAAGCCTCAGTAATAAAAAGCTTCTGAATTTCCTACATTTCACTGCTGAGTGGATATACTTACACATGACATACGTGCATATCAATTGTGAAATAATTAAAAATTTAATACATTAAAATACAGCATCTATTCAGAAAAGAAACAACCTAGAATGCCCAGTACAGCATGCATGAGAGGCAAACGTGACATGCAGCTGACTATTTGGAATATAAGATGACAAAACTACCTTGCAGAGCATGACCCAGTAAAGCGTCAAGTTCGGGATTCAACTCAGCTTTCTCTTTTAGCATATGAAACAGCAGCTGGTTTTGAGTAGCACTAGTAATTTCTGTCTGCTTAAGGCGCCCCTCAAGAACTTTAATCTGAGCTTCTTTCTGAGCTGCTTGGAGCCCCTAAGAGAGAAAATAAGTACGTGATTCACATGTACATTGTCATAAAGTGCCAAATACTCACTATGAAAACATTACTTCCCAAAGTTCTATGAAAAGCCCATCTTGCTCTACTCAAAAGCCCAAGTCTGACCAAAGCACGCCATGAAATAATATGTTATCCTATCTTGAAACTAATTTTTAAAATGGATCTTATTTTCAAGAAAGTTGCTGTGCCAGTCTTATTAAAAAAACAAAAACAAAACCAAAAACCACAACCACTGAGCACTATCTCAGAGCTTGTTAAAAAAAACATGGAAACAATTCGATTACTAATTACCTCATAGTGTTCCTACAACAGCACTAGTTTTTCATAGAGGGAAGTGGACTCTTCTGGGGATTGAAAAACAGGTAACAGCTTGAAGGGTACAAAGGATCTCAAGGGCCTCCACTCTGAGCCAGTGCAACTCATTAGTGCTGACCTGCTTTGCTTTGTTTGCGTTTACTTTCTATAGTCATAAATTCAAATGAGCCAACCTTTACCAACTCAGCTCATGATACATGGAATAGTCCTGATGCACACACGTTTCACAATCTGCATTACCTTATTGATACCCATTGTGAGGAAGTGATCAAGCAAATATCGGGCTTCTGTCAAAGTGCAAGCATTTATCACTGCCGTTACATCCAAGGTCTCTCCTTCTTCCTACATATGCAGCAATAAAACCGTCAGGTTTGGGAAAAAATAAAGGTTTTCTTGTAACAATACCATAATTACAGAAAACAGAAACAGTAAGAGAATGTTGCAACATCACCCAGTTATTCCCTCAGGTACCTCTACACCATGCCACACAGTTTCATCCTGGTGGGGTTTTTTTTGTGTGTGTGTGTGTTTTTTCTTCCAAACTATCCCCAAACTACCTCATGGTACAGATTCCACATCCTTCCAAGTCTCTTGCAATGCTTCATTTCTTTCCTATCAGAATGCTCTTACTAGCCTCTAACTCAGAGCCCTTCTTTCTGCAGACTACACTATTCACAGTGCATACAGAAATAAGTGCATTTCTTTAATCTCTGCAGCCTTTGTGTATTTGAAGATCTCTCCCACTATTCTTTTCATCATTTTTCTGATTACTCTCAGTTAGTATTAAGTGCTCTGGAACCCTTAGGAATAATTGTTTGTGTTCACTACCGTTTTATTGTTAGTATAAAGTCCAGTAACCTCGCACCATGCTGTCCAAAATTCAAGGAACCCTGATGCGATTAAAACAGTAAAAGCTGCTGGCAATGTACAATGCATTAAGGCACAACTTAGCCCAGTGTGGCACAGGGAGAACTCAGAAACTGCTATATAAAAAAAAGAGTTGGTGTTACTGTTTAAACTTCATACCATCATGCATTGAGAGATCTAAAAGACTGTCTGGTGTGTTCTTCATGCTGGATCATGTACAGCGTGATGCATATGAAGTTTTCACACATGAATTTCACTGCTTTTGATAACACACAACTTTCTACATCAATCATAGCAGCAATTTAATGGGAAACTGTCTGTCTAAAGTCTATCTCAAGCAGCTTTTCCTGAAAAGCCTCCTTGATTACAGATAGCAACTGTTCCATAACTGAAAATTTATAAAAATGCAATAGGTAATAAAAAGAATTTACAGAGGTGATGACATACAAAATTGCTTATGTATATTTGAAGCATACAAAAACAATACAACAAAATAGAAGTATATCAACAGCTGCAGAAAGAGAATACAAGCTGATAACCCTTGATTCCAATAACTCAATTTGGCACCAGGAGAATAGAAAGCATCAGTTTTGATGTTTAAGCACTTTGCAGTATTTAACTTTCATTACAACATTAAGCCCAAGATTCATATCTCAAAGTCCAGTTGTATAAACAGCCTTCACTCCAGACTTGACTTATTCCTAGTTCCTAATTCAATAACCACAGAATGAAAATAAAACTCATTTCTTACTTAAAGCACATTTTCAAGGCTGCTTCTCTTCCGCCTTTCCATTATTTAAATTAATATTTGACCTACCTTTGCTTCTTCCATTTGCATAATATTTGCTTGGCAGTCAGAAATGCTGTCATTAATGTAGTCTATATTTGCAGTTAGTGATTCCATTTCTTCATTTATGTTCTGGACATTTCTATCTGCTTCACTGCCACCCCCATCCCTGATGAGCTTCTCCCTTTTCTTTGAAAGCTTCTCTCTTCTTCTTGTAAGTTCTTCACGTTGCTACTTTCCCCAAAGACAAAACATTACATAGAAAATAATTAGTAAACACTTAAGGCACTGAAGTATACCTTCTTCATGTTTTCCTTTCCTTTTTAAAATTTAACT
The DNA here is from genome assembly GCF_023343835.1 of Lagopus muta. Taxonomy (NCBI): domain Eukaryota; kingdom Metazoa; phylum Chordata; class Aves; order Galliformes; family Phasianidae; genus Lagopus; species Lagopus muta. The sequence continues at coordinate 15,043,326 of NC_064433.1, read as the reverse complement.
AACATGTCATTATTTCTACAGGAAGAAAGAAATTCCACACTTAAGTATATTAATATATTTACACATTAGCCCATTACAGCTTCTATTCCTTGCTAAGCACAGAAATCCTATCATCCAAAAGTGCACAGAAGTTAAAAGTTTCTTCATTGACAGCAAGGGATTCCAAGTCGCTGCTTATGCTGGCATCACAGCAACACATTTACCACAAACACAAACACAGCACTCTCTTTACAGTCAATATGGCCACGCAGATCATAGTCCATAGCAGCTCACCCACCGTAAGTAACCTATTCATATCTGCCTCCATATTGGAAATGGTCATCCTCTGCATAATGATATCAGTGACTCTGCGTTCAAGTAGCTGCCACTTCATCCTGGCTGCCCTTGAGGAGTAAACTCTGCTTGTCACTGCTTTCCGCTGGTATTTCTTCCTGTGGTAAATTCAGGAAAAACATACATCTGAGGCTGAAGTAGTTCAGATTTGAACGTGGAAACAATCAGGCCAGAATACTTTTAATGGATAACTTAAAAATACTTTGCAAAATTTCCTGCAATTTGTCATTGCACTAGACACCTACCTGCACTCCCCCACCAAATTCTACTATATTCTAGTACATAGCATTTGAAAAAAGGAACCAAACCCTGGCATCTTACATGATGCACAACTGAAATAAAATGACATCTAAGAATCACTCCCTGTTTAACAAGGAAACGTACTTGAAACTGCAGTGGAAAATCATCAGTATATATATCAGTATATATTAAACAATGTTTTGCAACAAGATTGTATTTGAATTAAATGGACCAATAAGGATATTTCTTTAAAAATAGATTAACTGGATTTTGAAATTTTAGTGCAATTTATCCTTTAATGTTGTTTTACGTTATTCCACACTTAAGCTCATAAAATTGAAATTACATTTGATAATGATAAAAAAATCCATTCTATGAGCATTACCTGACTATAGTTTGAGAAATGCCAACAACTGAAATAAGTAGCATCACAAGAATATCTGCTGTAAAGTCCATGCAGTTTTCAGTCCTCTTGACAAGTTCTTAGAGTTTTAACCCTTACCCTGTTCCATTTGTAACAGATAATGCTTGAACCCTTGCAACAGGAATTCTCATCTTCTGCTGTGCTGCTGTCCTCGAACCATCGTGCTCAACTGATGAGCTGGAACTTGGTTCTTGAGTAGGATGTTCAGGCAGACTCAGCTTTCGACTCACTTTTCCTGCCACTTTATCAGACAGAGGCCTGACTTGCCGACGAAGGGCTGTGACCTGAAACAAGAGTGCAAAGACAGAGCTACCTCTCCCTATATCTACATCCAAAGTTGCAGCAATATAATACCTTCTGTTGTCTAAGATGCATTACTGTTTTATGACAATACCTCTTCAGTTTTGCGACGTAAGATAACTTCCTGATTTCTTTTCTGAGCTTCCAGAAGCTTGAGCTGGTGCTGCAGAAGAAACATGAACAGCACATATTTCCTCCATTTTCTGTTACAAGAAATCTACCATATACATAAATTAAAAAAATAAAATAAAAATAAAATAAAATGAACTTCACACACTAAACTAAGTTTGCAGAACTCTTGTGAAGTGACTTGACAAGTTGCAGCTCTTGGTCTTTTTAGGACAGAACAAAAATGAGTGTTTCAATAAAGTTACTCTCTATCAAAAAGAACACCTGCATGCAATAGCATGACAGTAGCAATAGTTTTGTAAAGATTCAGTGATAAAATAATACTGATACACATAATGAGTAAGTCTTTTGTTTTCTGTTGCACTTATAACTTGAAACTAGGAACTGAGTGATCACAGAAGTCAAACCAAATTATGTGTATTTTGACTTGCAAAAAAAAAAAAAGCAGGTACGTGCCAGCCTCAATGAATGCATATACATAGGACACATGCCTTCAATTTAATGCTGTCTCAGTGACAGCTATTTATCCCAAATGCAAGGTCTTTATCTGTTAAATCACCTCTCGTTTGCGTTGCTCCTTTTTAAGCTGTGCAATCTCTCTATTTCTTCTTGATTCAGTCATTCTAGCTTTCTCCTGCTCTTCTTTCATTTGTTTCATCAAACGAACCTGTAAAGAAGTCATCACTTTAGAAAAGCCATTTGCATTGAAGTGCTATTCCCTGCCCCCATTTATATAAAGAGTTTTCTCCAAACTGCCATCTTGCAGCATATTACATGCTTTTAGCAATTTACTTCCATCTAATGTCTTCTTCACTCAGTGCTGAGTAACAGGTAATAAGCAGCACAAGCAGCTCTGCGTGTTTCATGCAGTAATTTCCATTAATTAAACCTAAAAGGGCTCCCCAGACAGTCATGCACACATAGGAATAGCCTAGTCTTCATATCTTCTGTTTTCAGTCCTTTGAGCAGCTGACAGCATGTAACATTCATCCACTGGATAAATGCACAGGTGATCTTATTTTCCAGAGAACAAACAGTCATTGCCTGACACTTCAACATACTGAAACACACCTTGGTTTTCTTCATCTCTGTCACCTCTTGCTGCAGTTTCTTCAGTTGCTTTTCATATTGAGATTGATTTTTAAGCAGTCGTGCATGTTCTTTTTGAGCTGTTTGAAGTCTCTGAAGTTCTTTATTCATGGCTTGGAGTTTCTTTTCATATTCTGACTTGATTTTTTTTGCCTTTTCTTCTGAATATGTCTCTACAGAACCTAGAGCAAAAGAGAATTTTTAATCTGCTTTTTTGAAAGAGATTTTTGCTTTGCCATGTCAGATGACTTTCCTCTGCTTTTAGCATTTTTTGCAACACGCTTGAAAGTTTTCATTTGTATCTAGTTCCTGTCACCTGCACTGTTTCAATGCAGGAAAATAGATATCCAAATATCTGAAGACAGATGCACACATGCATGTTCACATATGTGCACAAGCTGATAGGATTACTCAAACCATATCCCAGGAGCCATCAAGCCTAGTATCTGCTTCTGAGCTGTTGAAAAGGGAAGGTCTAAGGAAGAATAAGGGAACAGTGAAAGCATATTAAGTACACAATAATAAAGCATATATAGTGTATTTTCAGTAAGAAACAGTCAAAGCAAATCAATAAAAACACTTCCCCCTATACTCTCCCAAAACTTGAACTCATTTGTTGCTCACGACCTCCTGTGCACAGTTCATTTCTCATCTTAAGACTACCACAAACTAAAAAGCTTGGTCTATAAAACACTTCTGCAAGGCTGCTTTGATTCTCAGTCTTAGCTCATGACAGCCAAAAGAAGGGGGTGAGGTCGGAGCCAAAGAAAACTTGTAATTCGAGTACTATCTCAAGAACTGTGTTAAAAAGAAAATGAGAGCTCCTCGAAAATTGAAATCAAACACCTGTCAGAAGCAGCAACTCCCACCGGACCTCAAAAATCTCTCACCATTCTGGTAGAAACAATAACAAACAAAGTATGATCCACTTGCATTATGAGTAAAAACTAGTTCATATTTCCCGCAATTTCTTACCACATTTGGAAAAGGAAGCAAGGATGTTAGAAACAATTCAACTTGCAGATCTTACAAATTTCAATTTAAATAAAGTTGTAATTCTTACCCAAGTTTTGAAGAACTTGATCTCTTTCAAGTTGAGTGTCTCGAATCTTATGTTGTAGCATCATTAGTTTCTCCTCATATTGTTTTTTCAGTGTCTGCAATCTTCGCTGGCTGTTCTCTAGCTCATCTATCAGTTTCTGCTTAATGGCTATTTCACAGGTGATATTTGCCAAGTCGGCTTGATAATTTTCTGAAATAAAAAGATTTGGATAATTAAAAATGAAAATTCCTGTTAATGTAACAATGAGAACCACATAATTGTGGATTCCTCCTGCAATGTTAGGGCCATTTCGTGGCACGTAATTTTACCTATGAGAACTTCACACAAAATACAATGCAGCAAACAAAACCACTATCTGGAAATCCTGACCATATCTCTCCTTTAAACACCCTCCATTCTAGGAATGGGAAAGGAAGTAAATATATCTTTCACAGGAACATAGTTACTCAGCTGTTATAATTCTTTACATTTAAATCTCATCAACAGCAATCAGTCTTTCCCCATAAAAAGTTACACTGTGAGAGTTCAATCACCTCAGGGCTGCAGAATAACTCTCATTCAGAAACCTAGCAGGTTAGAAAAGGAAAATATGGCTACTGGCAGACTCCAATAGGAGAATTTCCTTTCTCTAGCTTGTGGAAAAATGAAGTCAAAATCCTCAGAAGAGAAGCTGCAGTATTCATGAAGGTGGAATGAGGGAAGGAATGAGAAGATTCAGAGGGGAAAAAAAAAAAAAAGAACTAATCCCCACACAAAATTTGTAAATGCTTAACTAATTGCTTTGTTCAATCAGGTTTTTTTTTTTTTTTTTTTGGTTTAAGACTACATGCTCCAGAACTAATTTTTAAAATGTGGATTTATTTCAGGTTCTGCAACTGTTGCTAATTGCTTATGTGACTCTCAAACAAGCAGGAATCAACAGCTCTGATTTGCCTATTTGGCCCAACTCATGAGTGAATTGCTGGTAATGCTCTCTCTCACCCTGGCAATCCTAATTTGCATGCCACAAGAACACCAGATGTTGATGCTTCTACATGAATAGCCACAACATCTGCGAACTGACGAAGGTTATGGGCTTCCAGCATTTCAAAATTAAATTTTACCCTCTTTCAAATTAGCCAAATGGGAGCTGTCAATTGGTGATTAGTCCTGAGTTACAAAAACAACCTAGTATTTTTGCTTCATATATTTTAACTAAAGAAGAAATGCCTTATTAAGCACTCGATAGCTTCTGTTTAGTTTTAAAGCCAGCAAAGATACAGTCGATCAGATGTATGTTTTAGCATCATAACTCACAAAGAATTCACTGGACATACAATCAACAAAGCATTATGAACAGCATTGACAACATGCTATCTTCTCTGCCAAACAAACAAAAAAGTGAACAAACACACACACACAAAAAAGCCAAGAATGGCACACAGGATTCATACAAAAAATGTGCAGAAACATTGCAGTGACATCACCTTTTTCATCAGAATCAGAATCTGACTCATCTGAGCTTTCAACAACTTCCATGTCATCTTCATCCTCATCATCTTCCTCTTCTTCGTCTTCATGATCACTTACTTCCTGAATTTCCTCCTACAAAATGTGAAGTGGAAAGACATCAAAATGTATCCACACTTTTCCGTCCCCCATTCACTTCCTACAATCACTGAGAAGCAGCAATATTCACTTCATTCTTTCCTAATTTTCTTTCAACAACAATATAAATCAGTACACAGGCAATAAACAAATCAACACAAGTACTTGTAAATACTTACTGCTTCCAATTCATTATTTGCTCTCTCTGAAGTGCCTTTTTCATCTCTCTTCTCCTGCTCGTTATCTGTGTTGTCATCCTTAGCACTAGTAGAAAAGGCACAGACAAAATATTCACAAACTGAAATAGCAAGTGCTTCCCATCCCCCCAAACATTAAGTTTTAATTCAAAACAAAGATGAAACCAAAGTGTGCTTAGACAAAGTATACAGGTTGTGCATGGGTAAAACACAACTTCCAAGCTCCTACAGAAAACAAAAATAATGCTTCTTTGCTCTTAATCTTAGTTTGCCCAGTAACATTAATGAGTATTACACTGTTTTAGACCATATTACACGACTGGGACAATCAAAATATAAATGTTTGTAAACCACAGCTGTACTCTTTTTGCATGGAAGTTGCAGCATACCCAAAACAGCGTTTACTAAACAAAGAAAGAATATTATGTGCCAGTACAATATACATTATAGATACATGCCCTCAAGTTATAACAGAGTCTACCATGCCTAAGTTTTCTCTTAAGGTTTATGCATATTTCCTAACATACCATACTATAACTATTTTTCGGATCAGTTGTCTAGTTGGACATCAAGAGAATGCCCCAAATAGGCAAACATAACAAAAATAGTTTACAAAAACAGAATTGTTGCTATAAGAATGTGTTTCAAAAAGAAACTTTCCCAACAAACAAGATTGCATTTTAGTATACATCTGTGTTTCTGTTTTTCAGAGTGCAATTCAAAACTTATGTAACTGACAAGTACTTTCACATTCTTCCTCTCTTGAGGACTTGGACTGTAACCATAGTGAGGGCTTATACAAATTGCAGCAGTTTTGACTTGGTGTATTAGCCATTAGGATGGCTTCTTAACTTTTAAGTGCACAGTTGAGATGCCACATGCAAACGTTGAAATTTAAAATTGACGGCACTCTGCAAATTGTCCAGGACAAACCATCAATCCCTCTAAAACTACACATGCAAAATGGAAAAGATTCTCAACAGAAAGGAAATTGTGACAGAACTGGAGTAGACACAGTAGGGAGTAATAGTGAAAAACATGGTTGGAATCACATAGGGTGGACTCTACTTCACCCAATTTCAACTGCATAATGGTGGGACGAGTTATGTGCAGTCACTGATTAGGCAGATTCATCTTCCTCTACTGACACCAAGAGGAGCCCAGACGAGAGACATAACTGATAAATCCAGTACTCAGTGCAGTGACAAAAAAAATGTTCAGAAGATTTGAGAAACTACTCAAATCTAAAAGTCACTTTAAATAAAAGAGCTCTACTCTGAAGAGTGCTAATTAAGAGACAGTGCTTCTGCGTATAAGCAGGTTTTCTTCTTTCTATTGCTTTTTAAACAGATCAACGCTAGATGGCTCCCCCTGTCCCGCTCCCCAGCAGTGGCACAGAGCCCAGCTGAAGCTGAACAGAAGTGGGCAGACTGCCTTCACTTGGGTAGCAGCCTGCCTCCATTAGAACAGAAAACAAACACCAGACAAGGAATACTGAGCCATGCAGTCTCATTTCCACAGATTCTCATTTCACTCGGCCCACATGTTCTGGTTTATGTTGGACAGAAAGTCTAAGTGCTAACAGATCCTAGTTGCAATCTTCATGCACAATGAGAAAAAATTCCCAGGTTCCCTTCTCCTGCAGACAGTACGAAGCTCACCACTAGAGAACTTGTGTTCTGCCTAATGAATGGGAGAAGGCAGGAGGAAGGAGGGCCAGCAGCTCCTCCAGGCAGAACCACGCTGTTCAATGGGTATTCTACTGCTCTGCAGGTTCATATTGTCACTCTACATGAATCCAATGTGGGTTTTTGGATACAGTATACAGCTGAAAAACAAAAGCTCCTTCCTCTTCAATGTGACTGTTCTCTGTGACTATCTAATATATCTACTACCTTGGCTGAAACTGAACTGAAAGAATGGTTAATGTTTCAGCAATGCAATTTCAATAAATAAATAAAACTAAAGGGACTATGAACAGACTTAACTGAAGCGTGAAGGCCCAAACTCATATGCTAAAATTATTGAATTGCTATATTGCCTACTATAATATTTTATATGATATTAGCTACAGCACCTTCCTCCTGCCTTCCATCTCATACAGGGCAGGCCATGCAAGAAAGAAAACTACCAAATTCTACAGCAATTCCCAAAGGCATCACCGTCCCACAACTGCTTGCAATCCCAAAGTCAACCTCAATTCCACAATAGAGATTTCTTCCTATTAAAGCACTTGCCAAAAGCCAAAACACAGGACAGAATTTTGAAGAGCCAAATGAACTACTCTTGGGGTTAATAATCTACCCAACTTCTTTCCTTGTATGACAACCAGTTAATTGAAATGACAGTTAATTAAAAACCTGGGAAATATTCCAACCTTCTTTCTTCTTGACTGCTTTCCTCAAGTTTCTGTAGCCTTCAAAAGCACGAGGTACAGTATTGGAAGGCCAAGTCAATGAAGGACAAACCAGACAGTGAAAAGCGAAAGTGATAAGAAGGTAAAAAAAATGATATATGAGCTCGTGGAGTTTAAAACCAAATTTTAAAAAATACTGTCAAAAGACAACAAGTAGTAAAAAGGCAATACATTTTGAACAGTTGGAAAGTAAACAGGAAACAAAGCAGCAGCATTTGTAGGTTAACTGATCTGTCACCACCAATGATTAGAAATTCAAGTTATACTTGTGAAGAAGTTATATATTTCACTTTGAGAATTGTTTCTAACGTGGGTTCAAAAATCTCTTAGTCCTAAAAAGAAAACTAAATAAAACCAAAGAAACCCTCTTTACTTTTTCCTGCTAAAATTTGCAAGTAAAACATTGAAAAATACAATAGGTGCTGCCACTCTTACATATTATCAGCAACATCGCGGAACAAGGACAAGATTTTTTTTTTTAGTAATAATATTCTGAATCATATATTCTGAATACAATTCAAACTTTTTTTGAACTGCAATTATTTCTTTTGTTTAGTCTTGTTATTTCTTTTTAAGTAAGAAGAGAATTGCAGGGTGTTTTTTTTCCTGGGATTCAGAAGTACATTCCAGTGATTGCTTGTTATTAAAAAAAAAAAAAGCATCAAAAGCAATGAGATGGACAAAAAGTTAGTATTTTTACTTGTACTTTTTCATCCTTAGCAAAGGTCATTATAGCTGTTTAGAAGCATCTGGATAACATAAGTAAGTGTAGAATGTCCTAAAGTATATTCTTCATGTTCCCATTATGAGCAAGCTTTGAGTGTGAGCCCTTCCACTTGACATTGCCTGCTACCTCTCCCCAGTGCCAGCTAGGTGCTAACATGCTGAACCCTATGTGATTTTATCACTAATTTAGTTTAATAAAGGTTATGGAAGTCAAAAGACAACAGTCAAAAAAGGTTACAAGATGTGTAAGGTTGACTAACAAACATGGGAGATTTGCTCTGGGACTTCTGGTGAGTCAGAAGTTTGCGGAAGTATATGTCAGTATTTCAGATGTCAAACATTACTGGGGTATAAACTGTCTCCAACAATCTTTATGATGCATGCTTATTAAAGGCTACAGATATGAAGCACTACATAACTGCTGCTTATTCAAAAACTAACTCTTAGGTCTTTGAGCTACTTCAGAAGAATTTATATAAGTTGCATGTACTTAAAACTGCACCTTTAATCAATCATACTGATCCTCATGCAGGAAATGAGCAGATCAAGAAAGGTAGTAGGGGCAAAGCTACTAACTAGTTTTACCAATCCCATCTTCATAGGAAAGCACTAGTTAGACAACTTTAATAATATCAACCCTATAAAGGAGTAGTACAGTAAAAGCAGCTAAATGCCTGTAGGAAACAGAAGTAGAGCAAAGAATCCCTGCCAAACTACAGGGTAAATGGCCCCTTTGCAATACGTCAGCATATCCACTTCCAACACCTGACACTTTGACAAAATAAAAATTAACAATGATATGTCCCAGAAACAGACTTTACATTTCATTAGTTAGATGGAAGCAATCTGCAATTGTGCAGTCTCTCAAATTCTAATTCTTCACATTTATGGAATTATTTTCCTGGCACACGCAATTCAGAAATATAAAAACTGTTCAGAAGACTACAGATGGGCCAACCTTTACCATACTTAAGACTAGAAAATGGAAAAAGGCTCTATAAAATGGGAACATAAGACCCATTTTGAAATGTAGGCTGGGCTTTCAAAAGGGCTCTTTCAACTTGAATTCTCTTTTGGCTCTCCAATTCTATAATGCAAAGTTTATAGCAATTAGTCCTCGCCCTTGGGTCAGGCCACTGGACTTTCCCACTGACAATATTATCATCCTAGTGTAAACATCACTGCTCATAGGCACATCTTTCAGAAAAAGACCAAAATTAAGACGTACCTCTTTTATTTACTGCTGTAGAAAACTTCCAAATGTTTTTGTTTTGTTTTGCTTTTGGGGAGCTTTGTTTGGTGCCTTTTTTTTTTGTTTGGTATCTCTTTTAGAAGTAAACATCTACCACACTAAGATCTATTACTCAATGTGCATAGTAACTTTTACCAGTTTTCTGCTCACAACCCTGTCAACAGTCATCAAATACTCAGACACTAACTGAACAACTGGGAATCTAAGCATGTATTTAACACATGCTTAATTTTAAAAACATACAAAAGCAGATCTTCTTCATAGAACCATAGTAAGGCCTGGGTTGAAAAGTTCCACAATGACCATCTAGTTTCAACCCCCTGCTGTGTGCAGGGTCGCCAACCACCAGACCAGGCTGCCCAGAGCCACATCCAGCCTGGCACTGAATGCCTCCAGGGATGGGGCATCCACAACCTCCTTGGGCAGCCTGTTCCAGTGTGTCACCACCCTGTGTGAAAATCTTACTCCTAACACGTTAAAAAACATATTGAAGTGTCTGTCTGAAGTGAGGCCAGAAGATTCTGCTGCTTTCACTTAATACTTTCACCCTCTCTTCAAATTCCTACAAATGTAACACACAAAATCAACTTAAATACCCATGAAAGAGTGTCCTGAAAAAATGAGATGCAACAAAGAATTCAGTTATCATTAAAGAAGTGTTTTCCAAAAGTATCAGACATCTGTATAATGTAAGCATTTACGGGTAAGATTCCAAGCTGCACATCTCACTAACAAAGCTACCTTACATTTCTACTGCATTTCAGATTTGTTAAATTTATGTTGACTTGTAGACAATAGATGAGAAGTGCAGAGAATTGCAAGGAAAAAGGAAAGACCTGAAATAGAATCAAAGTCTTGGAGTGCACAGATTTTTGCTGTACTAACTGCTATCTGAACAGGCATTTATATCAATGTATATGAGCATTTTAGTAGATGAGAAATTGGACAACAAAAAACAGCTAAGCATGACATTGCAGAAAAGTAGGAAACCTCAAATCAAAAACATTTATAAAAGCAGAAGGTAGAGAAAGCAAAAGAAGCCATTCCAGGAGCTACCAAAGAATTCCCAGCTATTCAGAATATCTTTTCTTTGACACATGAAGGAAAAAAAAAAAAGTAATTTTTGTTCTCGAAAACTCTTTTAGAGTTTCATATGCTTTAAAGTTAGAGAGAGCACCTGTGCTTTTACAGTTGAGCATAACTATGACATAAGAAAAAGAATTGTTATATCAGAAACATTCATTCTGCAAATAACATATATTCCTTTGGAAGAAAAGATTCAAGAGAAAAACAGCTGTTCATTTGATGTGTAAAAGGATTTGTGGAAACACTAGTTTAGGAACCAATCCCCAACAGCAACAAAAGATGTACTCTGAATTGTCAAGTTTGAAAACTAAAACTAAAACACACACTTCCTTACTAATACAAAGAAATAAAACTATTATTTATACACAACCTTTTTTTCTTTTTTCTTTCTTTTTTTTTCAGCTTTTCTAGATCTTTCTTGGCTATATCTAGAATTTCCAGTGTCTCTTTTTCCGAAGAAAGCATAGAAAATGCAGATGGTCCACCAAAGTATGTGGATCTTGTTGAAGCTCTTGACAAGTTGCGTCGAAGATTTTCATTAACTGCTTCACTTTCTAATAATTTTGCCCTTAAAAAAACAAACAAACAAATATACCTCTTTGGTATCTGCAATTGTAATGCATTATCTTCAGGTTTAGAAGAAACCACAATACAAGATAAAAAAAAAAACAACCATGGTAAATCTCCTGGTCACATGACTTCACACAGTGGCTATGGAAACTGTACACATTTCATCAAAATAAATTCTAAATGAATAATTATTGAACATCTACAAATATATAGACACACACTATGTTAACATCTATATGCAGTGTATATAGATTTTGTATGTTCATTACACAAGAGCTACTGTATAATATAGAATACTAAGTGGGAAAGCCATATACTTTTTTTTTTCTGCAATGACACAGTTCCAAGAAAGAAATGCAAGTGTTTAGGATATTAATCACCTCGAACATTTTTAGGTCATTTGTCAGTACTATAATTTATACCAGGCTATGAAGTTACCACAAAACAACAGTGTCAAATTTTGCACAACAACCAGTTGAGCATTCAGCTGCTGACATTACCAGTATTTGTTTTAAACGAAAATGATTCAAAGACATATTACATAAATACCTGAGATCTTCAATTTCCTTGATATAATTATGAATCATGTTGCTAATTTCTTCATTTCCTTCTCCTGGAGAGAGAGGGGAATGGTAACACTTAATATTTTCATATAGATACTAGGCTCAACGTACCAGCAAAGAAATAATCATATCGGCTACATGTTTAGATCTTATCTGATTCATTAAGTGTATTTCTTTTTTGAGCTGCATTAGGAGTTTGGTTCCTTTTTGTGTCCTCGATCAGGACTATTATAAGTAACTTCTTCTATTCTGTGTTCAACCCCACCCCCTCATTGGTAACTTCCAATAATCAAAAAGATCCCAACAAAACACACAAGAAGAACAACGTATTGTGGTATTTCTATCAGTTGATTGTTTTACGAAGCGAAAAGCAAACAGTCGCCCATCTCTGGGTCCTCGTGTACTTAAATATTTAGCACTGGGTTAACTAAGCATGCAAGTAATTCCTATCCAAAGGGATTATTTCAAATTTCATGCTGCTGATAATCCTAAACAAATGGTACGGAGTCCCAAACTACTTCTATTAACAGAAGTCTCTGGAAATAGAGGTGAGAGCTATATGGGTGTCTTTCACTGCCAAAGCAAGTCCTACAGTACCTTCTACAAAAGCATATCTCTTCCAAGGGATCCGTGAAGCAAGAACATGAACTGATATGAACTCATGCACTCCTTAAGCAGTTTACACACAAGTAAGCACAACACACCCACAGCATACCTGCTCTGGCTAGAACTTGGTTGGCCTGATCACTCACAAGCTGCGTTACTCTGGCTCTCAGTGCATCAATAGTTTCTTGCATGGCTTTAATTCTAACACGCAGATTATTGTTTTCTGTTTGCAGCATAGCATTTTCATGAAACATGTCATTGATGCTTTCGACTCCTTCTTCATCTATAATCCTTTTACCCTTAAGTAAATACATAAGTTATTACTAGTAATGAAAAACTATGTGTAGAAAAGCATTTTTAGTATTATTTTTAAAATCTATTTTAAAAGATAGTCCACAGATTGCTTAACATTCCACTTAGATGCTCACTGCAAAAGATGATTCAAAGATTTCAGAACAGTACAGAAAGGTGCCACAGCACTGATATCTGCAAGATACTAATCCTAGCATTTTAGTCCTCCCCGCACAGTTCCTGAAATAGAACTTCTTAGAGAGATTTAGAAATGAGAAGACCATTCTTTATTAAATCAGGATACTACTTCAAGAACAACAAAGGGAGATAACAATGGCAGCCACATTTATTGCTGAAAACAATATCCTTTGACTAAAATTCTGGCATTGCGTATTATGAGTATCTGGCCTATATAACTGAAAAACCATTTTTAAATCATAATAGTTTTAGTTCTCAAGTAAGTATTTAAAAGCAACATACAATAACTGGTACGTGAATAAACATGTGAGCAATCTAAACTGTGGTCATTTTTCACTTTGGAAGTGACTGTTTCTCATCACTGACCACGAGGATGCCTGGTAACAACTGGATTACTGGATGTGTTTTACAGATTAGTGTTATTATTCGTGTGTGTGTGTGTGTGTGTGTGTGTGTGTGTGTGTGTGTGTGTGTGTGTAAAGCAGAACTAGCCAAGAGAAAACAAGCTGTGTAATTATAATCATTTTAAAGCAGAAGAAATCCTAAGAGAATACACTTACTGTTTTGTATTCCATAAGCTCCATCTGTAGCCGTGTAATCTCATTGCGCAAAGCATTTATTTGCTGACTAGCCCTATCCTGATTAACCATCACCTTGTTCTTGATGTTTCGTGCACGATTCGCGTACTTCAACGTGTTCAAGGTTTCCATGAAGTCTCGATCTGAAGGGCTCACACATGCTATCATGAGTGTTTGACTGCAAGTTACAAACATAGGTTTAGAAATCAAGAACAAGATGAGGACAGACAGGCTAACAGGTCTTCAAGTACGAGGTGAAACAAGAGCACTGACTTCACAATATCTGTGTAAAGATTCTAGACGTAACTCAAAGTACTGTAGAACACTGTCAACCACAAAGTTCCAGAACTGTTACATCATGAATCACTCTAGTTTAGCATAGGAGATGTTAGATCATCATGTGTAAAACTATAAAAGCAATTAATGGATGCTCTTAGAAATGCTTTCCTAATACTTACATAATTTGTAATTTAATACCAATTGAGATTTAAATTCTTAAAGCCAACCTGAAGCCTCAAATAGTGATTTGGATCGTGTAGTTGTCAGGACACATTAATTTACAAGGTACCAACCTACAAAATCTGAATGTGCACCTCTGGATGCCCATATGTGCCCAGAACAGCCTAAGGTACCTATTGCCCACCTACTGTTCTACTGAGATCCAGATTTTCCTGCTTTAAATCATCTCTTGCACTCTAACAGAAGATCAAAATATAGAATTTCTCCTTATTATCTCTGGCAATAAGTGGTTTGTTGTTTTTTTTCCCCCACTTTTCAAAACACCATTACTTAGAGCTCTTCCATAAAAAGGAGCAGGAGCTGAGTTCTATTCCCAACACTGCTTCTGGGCTCCTTCAACACCCTCTAGCCATCCCACTGTGGGATATGCAGGGTGAGCACATACGGCATACTTCAAGTAAGAGACAGAGCAGACAGAGTAGCAAGAACCAGGGTGACAAAAACAGAAAACAAACAAAAACCTTCTTACCAACTAAGTGTTTTAGTTAATCAACTGAGGAGAAGGAACAAGGTCCCACCCTACCCTTGATCCCTGGAGCTCGTGCTCATTTCACAACAGAAGAGAACAATTCAGAGGGGTCAAAAACAGAATTCCAGCTGTAGATCACAACCCAATGGTGCCAACATGCCCTAAATTCTCTGCAGACGGGAAACACCTATATTTGGGTAGACTGAATTGTCCCGATTGGGCGCTGGAGGAACATGCTTTCCTTTGTTGTATATGAAAGCATAGCTGTTGTGTTAGGTGTGCACAGACTGCATTAGACAAACTTGATTCTGATCTTCATCTCCTGTAATTTCAGCTGAGACAAACAAATTACTGCTTGCAATCCTTCCAAGCCAAGCAATTATATTCACCATTGGAAGCTAAATGGAAAGAGAAACTAGCCTGCGGATATGGGAAAGGCTCAGTATAGAATGAATTTCAGCAAGTCTTCCTCAGACCTCCTGTACATCATTGTATCAGCTCCACAAACTGCTGAGGTTTAGTTTAGTTCAAAATAATGTACAAGATTAAGACTGTTGTGCCATCAATTTAGAATGTGATTACTTTTTCAAACCTCAGACAACTGGTTCTGCTAGCTGTCTTGAAAACTGATTAACCAGAACTCTACTTCCCCACCTGTATTTTACAGGAGACTCATTTTTAAACACTGTTCTACACTTTTAATTTTAACATTTCTTTAGAATGCCCCCTTCCAACCTAAGGGAATTAGGTTAATAGAATAACCCAGAATCACTGTTTAAATGCACCTTCACAATTACTACAGAATTACAATTAAATCAGGATTACAGTGAGAATAGTAGACTGAAACAATGCTTTAATCATCACTAGCTCAGGATCCACTGCAAAGTAACCTGAATCACTTTCCAGTAAATACTTGCAAAGAGAAAGGATAAATGTGCACTGCAATATCTACAATGGAATTTGGAAAGCAATGGAACAGATTTCTATTGATCTAATCTGATTTCCCAGAGGAAAAATTGCATATTTATTAAAATTGAGCTCTCCCACCATTTTTGTTTGCTAAAGCATGGATATGAAATTATTTAAATTGTGTTACAGTTTATAACATCTCCTTAAGAGCAAACTGCTAATTTGAGCTGTCTCATTTGTATTAGCTAAAAAATAAAATTAAGGTTGAAAGAGTGGGAGTAGAGAAAAAATTTAACATCAGTCAGAACAAACAGAAATAATATTTCTTAATATTCTTGTAAATGCTCTGGCTTGTAAATGCTTCTTGCTGAGCTTTTACAGTAAACTGTGATTCCTCCTGAAGCACAGGAGAGGGAGCAGTTGAGCTACAAAACAGAAAAATGCTTTGAGTTGTATCATTTTAGTTAGTGCAGTTTCAAAAATGACCTTTAACTACTGTATTTAGTATATAATCAGTCAAGAAATTATTTTTTTGGTAAATAGTTATTTCTAGAAATGGCCTAGAGATATGTATATGATCTTTCCTGATTCCCCTTTATATCCCCCCCCCCCCCCCCCACTACTGGGTTTCTTCCTCCCTTAAACACTAATGAACATCACAGCCCTATTTTACTCACTTTGGCTGTCTCTCTGCTATTCTCACACTGCAATGCTGCAGGCTGCTGAAGTTAACTGAAGTTAAATTACTCCTCTGTTCTTTTCCTCCCTGTTCTTCTGTGAAACAGAACGCTTTCACTTTCTCTTAAAGACAGCAATCAGCCATATCAGACTAAAAAGATGAATATACATACTGTCTTACTAAAATGTACTCAACCACACTGGATTTTGTATTTCTACATGCTCACACTGCATGTTTGCTCAAAGTTTCCAGAGTCCAAGTCTCTTTCCTCACGTCTGTAGAATACACACGTAGAACAGATTCACAAGAACAGTTCTAATGATACAGACATTTCATTTTAATGGCTTCTAATTCACCATCAGATAGTTGGACACATACATAATATCCTGAGATAGATGGCCATGGTAAGAGATGGCAGCACGAGTGCTGAGCTGCCTTGTTCAAAAAAGGTACTTTGTGCCTGGCACCTGACACTGACCACACCAAGCTCCTGCTCACGGCGATCAGAGCAGACAAGACAGTGAGGCAGTGCCCACAAGGACGTGCAGTCTTAGCTATACTACTTGACCTGCAAAATCTGTGTTTTAGGCCTTCATCCAGCTCCTACAAGGCCTAGCTTCAACAGAAGCCAGCATCTATGAGGACTTCAAAATATGAAATGTATTTATTTTTGTAAATGCAAGTAAGTGCAAAGTAACATTTAAGCACAAGCTTTAGCCCCTTGAATGCAAAAAAGTCACCTCCATAGTGACTGATTTCAATTATGGTAGAGGATTGGTACTAATAATCCAGTTATTAGTATCACCCATTTCTAAGAAAAATAATGGTATAACCATATGCAGGTAAGGCATAGGAGTGAAGGGAAATCAGTGACAAAAGTTTCAAGGACATATCTTAACATAAACCTTCAGATTAAGAAGTTAAAATAGCAATAATCAGATAAAGCTCTCTAGAGAGAATTCTGATACTGTTTTCATTGTTTTTCTGGGGTTTTTTGTTTTGTTTTGTTTTACAGCTTCATATTTTAAAGAATTTTACAGCAGTGAGGAACGTAAAGTTGCTTCCTGTATATTACTATGCTGCAACACATCAAATGCTAATATTGTTTAACAATTAAGGTAGGAGGGGAAAAAAAGCAATTAAAAAAAATCTCTGCTTGAAGCAGAAAGCTTTAAAATATGCTGTAATTAATAACGCTGTAACACAGTAACAGATTTAACATTTCTGGCACCCATCATCTAAGATGGACTTACCCTTTACCTGGAAACAATAACTTCAAAGCAACTCAAAGCCTCGTGTTTAGTAAAGCTGTAGCAGCAGTGAAAAGAATGATGCAAAAACCATTACAGTATTTCCTTGCATTGCCAGCATTTTTTATTACGACTGTAGTTTTTTGGGGGTTTTTTTTGTTTGTTTGTTTTTTTGTTTGTTTTGTTTTGTTTTGTTTGGAGCCTCCCTCCAGCAGAGATTTATTATTTCTATCACGGTGATAGGTGTAAGGGTTATTCTACTTTTGGAAGATGTACCCACTCGCTTTCATTCAAAATGAAGAACGTACAATGTTTTCATACCTGTTTCCCCCAAGAGAGTCTTGGAGTAGTCTTGTAAGCTTTGAATCTCTGTATGGTACATGAGTTGCCTTCTTACTTTTATCTCCCAGTGCACTTATTACATTGCCAAGTGCCAGCTATAAAACACCAAATCACATAGCACAGAAGTTAAACTCAATTCCTGAGTAGATTTGTTTTAAAATAAGTTAAAAACTGAGGTCATAAATTGTGGAAGAACAAGAAAACACACGAAACTTAACATACTAAAATGCTTTTTACATTGTACAGTTTACAAATTTCCATGCTAACAGTGAATCAAATGACTTGCGGTCTTGTATCCTCAGGAGAAAAGAGATTAGCACAATGGTGTGCACTGTCTGTTGATATCTCACATCAGTAACAAACTAAACTTAGAACTACTTCATGAAAGAGGGTAGATTTAGGGCAGATATAAGGAAAAAGTCTTTTATAGTGAGCGTAGTGAAGCACTGGAACAGATTGCCCAGAAATGTGGTGGAAGCCCATCCGTGAAGACTTTCAAGGTCAGCCTGGATGGGGCTCTGAGCACCTGATGGAGCTGCAGCTGTCCCTGTGCACTGCAAGGGAGCTGGACTAGATGACCTTTAAAAGTCCTGTACAACTCTAAGGATTCTAGGATTCTATGTAACAAACATTTTGTTTCAATGACTATTACAGCTCATCTACATCCCTAACAGCAGCCACGTTCTTTTTAAAAATTATTTTTTGTCAAGCTGCTTTATGATAAGCTTAGAATAATACACAGAGCATTACTGTGATAAACAGAATTTACTGCTCTATGGATAAAAATCTTCAAATGCAAATTAGTTCAAGTATTTAAGGCTTTAAATTATGTAGTCGATGGCAATCGCACTACTAAAAAAAGCTTTATTTCATGTTTATAATCAGCCAAACATTTGCCTGTGAAGTTATTTTTAATGCACAACTCCACATATTTTAACAGGATTATTCACATGCAAATTAAAACACATTCCTCTAGGTGGCATTCTGCACCATCAATTCTTAATACAGTCTTACAAATGTTTTACTGTATCCAACAACAACAGAAACGCATGTAGTCCGCTTCCTGTAAATGTTTGGAACTGTTTAAACCACTTTTGTCTGTGTTTCCCAAAGCTGAGGGGTGGAATTCAGGGAAAATATGAAAGTTTTGTACTTAAGTAATATTTTAGCCACTTTCATTTTCACCCTTGGACATCCTGTATCTCATTTCCTTAAGGATACATTTGCTTCACTAAAAGCCCAGGTTTCCATTGACTCTGTGCTTAAGCCAATGATGAAACTGAAGTGAATCCTCTTCCACTGACTACAAAATATAACCACTATCCTGATAGTAAGAGGA
This sequence comes from Lagopus muta, assembly GCF_023343835.1. Classification (NCBI taxonomy): domain Eukaryota; kingdom Metazoa; phylum Chordata; class Aves; order Galliformes; family Phasianidae; genus Lagopus; species Lagopus muta. The sequence goes on along the minus strand of NC_064433.1, from coordinate 15,024,171 downwards.
TCACCAATTAAATTCCTGTTGCATCCCTGATACTATACACTAGACCAGGAAAAAAAATATTTCAGTATGTTTTCAAACATGAAATGAACTTGTGCTATTGAGTCTTCAAAGAGCCTACACACAGCCAAGTAGCTAAAAACAAAGGTGCAAAACCACAGTCTTTACTGATAATCACAAGTTCTACTTTTCAAATGTACTCATAAGCACAATATTTAATAGCTAATTAAAAAAATGCATAAAGAGCCAGTACACAGATAAAAAAAAAATAAAGTGATGCTATCAATTAACATGTTTTTTCCACTTTGAAATGTTTTGCCTAGGGTTGTTTTACACTACATTTCATAACAGTAACATAGAACCAGCATTTAATTATCAGTTGAATTTGTCCACTGTTGATGCTTTCCATGCCTCTACTGCTTGCAAACAACTTGCAAATTTTCCTCAATTGTTCGAGTCTTGAAGGAATTTAAAAAAACTAATAAGTGAAAGGAACTCCACAAGGTATTTTAACTATCTATACTTCACAACAATAAGCAGCGTAACTTTCTAGTTAGGGTCTAGGGCAACCCAGAAATTGTAAGCAAGCTAGAACCTTGTAAGAATCAATATGTTGATCTATTACATTTTATTCTACAGGCCTCATTTGCACATGATGTACTTCTACTTTTAGGAATTATCAGAAGCAAGGGACTGAGAAATACAGTCTGTACCAACAGCCTATGGAAACTAATTGCAAAATCTTACTAGTCCACAGTTGATGGAAATGCCTTCTTTTGCTCTTTCTCCCGTAGCTCCCGTTCGCTTTAACCTTTCAGATCCTGCTAGGTCAACAAAATGGAACTTGGCAGTAAGAGTTTCAAACTCATTCATCTCAGCAGATTCAGATATTATCCTGTTATCAGTGGCATTATCCTGAAACAAAGGAGAACCCATAAAGCTTGGTAAGATCCTTTATGCTAGTCAACCACAAAATTCAATCAACAATTATTTACAGGAATAGCTTTTGTAATGTCTATCTCTTCCTTATGTACTAATTCTCTTGTAATAGCAACAGCATTTCTTGAGAAAACCTGTTTAATACCTGTTTAAACCTGTTAGTAATACTTACTAACGTATCAGTCTTTAAGACCCACCTCTAGATGCTAGTCAATATCTATTATTTCTAAGTAAGGCCTACAACTGGTTTTTGGGGGGATAAACAGATGCTTACAAAATATTAAATGAAAAGGTTATGACATTATTACCATCCAAAATTACAAAAAAACTTAGTTTGTAAACCTGCCAAACAAGCTGAAGTTACTTTGATTTTACATCTCTCCAATCCCCATAATCAGTTTCACTGTGACTTATGTGTTCAATGTTACTTCACGCATTTTTTATGCCAGTTTCCCCAGCAGCCAGCATTCCATCAGTACTTTCAGTTTGACCAGGAAATAAGGACAGCAGAAGGAACATGGAAAAAAGAAGAGCTTATCACAGAATCATAGGATGGCCTGGACCTTCCTCTCTTTTTGCCCTGTGGACAGCAAGAACAAACACTTCCAGCACACCCCAGGCAGCACAGCTACTCTGCCAGGGAAATGCACCATGAGCAGGGACTAGCTCCTTAGCTTCTTTCCTTTCATACTCCAAAGCACAGTAATAAAGTTAGCTTTTATCATGAGCATGCAGGTGCCCTGGTCATCCACCCCAGAGAACACAAGCACAGTGCCAGCAGCCCTGGAGAAGCTGCTGCCCTCACAACAAAAGTCTCCCAAAACTTACACTACAGAAGGCAGCAACAATGGAAACTTGAGCAGGATTTCTCCCTGCTGTCCATAAAGGTTTTGTATAAATTTGTATTCAGGCTGTGTTTGTGGGCCTGGCCTCTGCTCTCCCGAATGCTGCAAGGATAGGCAAGGGTGCTGCCCTCACAGCTGTGAGTCAGGATCCAACAGTGTCCTACTCCAGACACTGACACCATTCTGCTCACATCTCTCAAAAACAGGACGAAAACACAGCCTGTCACAAAGCAGAAGGCAGTGGCCAGCTCCCCTTCTTCATGCCAGCCTCTCTCACAAACCAGGCAGGGCCAGAGGAGAGTCCTGCAAGGCTCTGTATTTGAGCTGAAACATCCCAGCTGCTGAAGAGTGCCCACAGCAGGCAGGCTGCTCTTGATGCCCCTGGTTGAGCCATGCAGTGAGTGATGTGGACAGCTTCAAGCACAGCCTCCAATCTGACACCTTCACCACACAGTGATTCAGGTGCCCTGACAGTTCCTCTCCAAGTGAGGAGACTGCTGCTCTCACCACCAGGTCCACAGTTCTGATGTGCAATGCAGGAAGAAGTGCTTCTAACAAGGGTATAAAGCAGGTCTACATACCACAGGGGACCAGAGGCAACCCTCATTTTGCCTGCAAATGATTATTTTTAGTGTTAAAAAATAAAAGAAAGAATCCACCCCTGCAAAATTATTACAAATCCAGTATACTGTTCTATGTGCTTAAAAACACGTTATATATATGCCTACATACTCAGGAGTTCAACAAAATAACTGCATGAAGTTACAACACACCTAAACAATGAACTGATATAACTAAAATAAAAACACTAGTTGTCAGAATCTTATGCTTTTTTTTTTTCTTGCTCCTTGCTGGAAACCAGCACTTCACCTGGAATAGCCAGCACTTTCAGTTAGCTGACTGTAACCTTAAGCTGACTAACTGTTAAGATACTTAAAAATGCTTTTCCAATTAAATACAAATTATATTTTAACTTGGTTACTGGGGTATGTTGCAACAAAATCCAGAAGAAAACGCTAGAGGAGAATGGGCAGGTTCATGTAGGAGGCTGCAATTTATTGTTGCCTCTGGCTAGAAGATGGTTACATATGCACAGATTAAATCAAATTATTATAATGCTTAGCAAATTCATTGAGCATGATGATGACTGTAGCATTTTTAGTACATGTAATTCAAATGTCAATTGCTGCCAAAACAATATTCACATTCTGAAAAATGGTTAAAGTGAAGCCAGCAAATAACACAATCACAGCAATGACACGTACTGTGTTAAAAGCAGGACAAACTCTGGTCTGACATAGATGTATAGTAAAGATAGCATGCGACCGTGAGCTCTGAACATTCATCTGAGTACTGGCCGTGGTTCGAGACAAAGCCCCCAGCTTCAAGCACTGCATCATCTGGAAAACAGACAAAGAAGGACATTGCATGGCTTGGAATTTAAATAAAATGTGCTTTGTAACACCTATTGCTTTGGTTTAGATACAAGCAAGCTTTTTCTCCTTGTTAACAATTCCTATGTGCAAAAAATAGTAAGATTTTTAAAATAAGGTTTGTTGTTGTCATATGGTTTTGAAAGAAACCATTTGAATATTTGTACCCCTCTTTTTACTGTCCCTTGGTAATAAGATGGCAATGCTCCATTCATCTCTAGCACAAATATACGACTTCTGTACTTTCTGTACAAAAACATACAGTACAATGGCACTGTATCAGAGTTGCAATGTACAGACTCTTCTGAATGGCAGTTTACCTCACATCAGTCATCATGCAAAGTTTTCCTGTCACAGGAAAAAGTAACATATGAGATTTGGGAGATCAAATTTACATACAAGTCAAAATTTTACTTTCCAGTGGAACAACACTGTTTGCAAATGACTGTCTCTGGAATTAAGGGAACATTGATATTAGACATTACATTTCAGTCTAGAGAAACAAAAGAAAATTTCAACTCATTTTGCACCCAAATTGTCTAAGAGGCAGAAAGCTGATGTTAGCAAGTGTAATCTCTATTTGCTCATTGAACAGAATGTTAACTACACTTGCTTCTGAAGATTTCCTCAGAATTAGGCTCTGAAAAGTGTTACAACCATTACTACATGAGGATGAAGAGTAAGAACGAAGTGTGAAAGGTATAATGACGTTTAGCAAAACATACAGGTAGCATACTGAATGTGTTCTAAAAATGCTACAGAGAAACTTATTTTCAATGGTCACCTCTGATTCTCCATTCACAGTTCGGGTTGTAACTCCCACTGTATAAATTCCTCCAGCTGAATCTTCATGTATTTTAATATTTGATTTTTTGTTCTTTGCATCAATATCACGAGTGGTATCAAAGAGATCAAGAATTTCTTCATTGTAAAGCTGAGGAGAAAAAAAAGGCAAAAAAAAAAATTATATAATGTAAGAAAAGAATTCCTCCAAAGACTGATATACATGCATGGCACACACAGAAGGTTCTAAATATCCACCATATGCCAAGGCTTTCGATAAAGGATGCTGTGAAAAACACAAACTTACAATGACAATAGCATGACAGATGAACAGTTGCAAATCTGGGCATCTTACTATTATGCCACCCTAAAAATCAACAGCTTCCTTCACACAGCATTTCCACTGCCCTTCTTCAAGTTCAGAATTCTCTCTAGGCAAACAGTAGCCAGAGGGACTAAAACCACTGCTTAAGATTAACAGTGACAAATCAGTGCAGTTTGTTAAACATTAAAACACTTACAGGTATAGAACACTGGAAGACCTAGTTTACTTCAGCAATAACAAGACATACAGCTTGTCTCTTAGGTAATACAAAAGATTATGTGGTATTGTTTTTCTCCCCCCACTGTTGACAAAGTTGTGAAATACTGAACTAAATATTATACATTTAAAACAAACTCTTCCTGAAATTGATTCTCCCTGTTAATATCACATAAGTGTCAGATTTTATATGTTGGCAGAGAACATAAATATTAGAGTCAAAGCAATTAATCTAGAAAATAGATAAATCGGAAGAAGTGTCAGCATAAAAGCTGTAAGACTTAAAGCAACAGCTGCTGCAAAACAGAATGATCATGAGAGTTACAGCCTCTCATTAGTAGCTGTGCCTACAAGAACAAAGGGAACTGCTTTTCTGCAGCACTGACTCGGGATTTCTCTGGGCCTATTGCAAGAAGTAGTGACTCAGAAGCCCAGTTCTATGCCACTGATAATCACAAAGTATTTTATGCTAAGTGTCTTTTTTCATTAAAGAAATCAACCAAGTGTACTGAACAGATTTTGAAAACTGAAGTTGCCTATGGGAAAGTTACACAAACAGGCTAAGCATGGTTCAAGATGTAAAGCATTACTGATTTCTTGCTTTGAAAGTTTCATGAAGAGTAATAGACAAGCAACAGCAATAGCTCCCATGAGTAAATGTGTGGTATAGAAAAGGACAAATGACAATCACCATAATTATTTCTACACTTCAAAATAACCCAGTAAAGAAAGCTACCCTGATAATTGGAATAAGATAAAAAGGCTCTTTTCATAAATTAAAAGAACAACAACAACAAAGCAAACAAACTATATAGTATTTCCTTTTGAAATCTGGAAAATTAATTCAAAACATCTTGTGGGAAAAGAAAAGAAGGGTCAAAGTAGCAACCAAAAAAAAGCATTTCATTTGCTTTGCAAAATACATGAAGTCATACACACAACCACATGCACAGATCACACTTACCTCAAGGAACTGTGCGTTAACTTTAAAATCTGGAGGAGGAAGTCCTTGTTTAATAGCAGCTTGTTTCTTTTCTTCAATACATCTGAAAAGATGCTTAACAGCACGTGATATAATGCCCTGTTCCTCTTCTGTTATGTTGACATCAAATCCAGTGCCCATGGTGTATGTTTTGCCAGCACCTGTCTAAATAGAAAAGTAGCACTCACTAGAACATATGGATTATCACAGTGAAAAGTGATTTCTGAACTATTACTAGATAGAGATTACAAAGACAGTTTTTGTCATTTTTACAATACTAAGTGCAACAAAATGTGTGAAGTGCAGTTGTTGGACAAATTTGACCTACAGATCAAATACAACACAGGTGGGGACCAGTTCAAATTTTCTTAACCACTCTCCTATAAGCTTCCTCTAAGCTGCTTACATCAGCCTTAAGTTATCGTATGAGGTCAAAAGAATAGTTAATGTTTTCAAATGAGACTGATTAAAGCTCCATTTTTATTTTTTTATTTTTTTTAAAGTAAAATCAGCATTTGCAGTTCTCTACTGAAGTACATTATACAGTTTGCTTCATTAAGATGTCTGAATATCACTCAGGAGAAATATTACCACTGTTCTCAACCTATACAAAGCATCTGTACACTGAACAGGAAAACAGCTTAATTAAAAGTGAAGTCCTGCAGAAAATAAGATAGTGTGGGTTTTTATTTAATTAGCAGGTCAAGTCCAAGACAAAGATAGTATCGTGTTGTCAAACATAATCTACTAAACTTCATCTACCAACTGCTTTGCTTCACCAGGGCTAGACTTCACCTAGCTAACTTGAAATAAGACATTCAGTGGTACTGACATTCAGCCTCCCACTAAGATCAACTTCCATGTAATAAATTCCTTAAAGAGAATTCAGAAGACAACAACGTATTCTCTGTGCTCAATGATATTTCAGCTTTTAGCTAAAAAACCGTGCCCATTTACTGATGGGGGAGGTATCTGTTCTTTAGGAAAAGACTCTGGATTCTGGTCCCTAGAAAAAGAGTAGCCTGGAGTTCTCCAGAATCCATTAACAGATACCAAACATCCCCTTCCCCAAAGCATCTGAAACTGTAACTTTTCACTGCTACTATTAATTCAAGCCTACTACTCATACACATCTGCTGCATTCCAGTTGCCATTAAGCACAGAATCTGTACAGGCTCCTAAACAATATTCTAAAGAATATCTTGTTTACATTAAAACCAAGCCACCAAAACCAGGTTCGTGCACAGTGAAACTTAAAAGAAAGATCAATTACAAGGAACAGTTTGTGTTTATTTCAAAATAAATATTTTAAATAAGGTTGTAAAGCTTACCTGGCCATAAGCAAAGACAGTTGCATTATAGCCTTCAAAGCAACCTTCAATCAGTTTTTCTATACACTGTATATAGATTTCTTCTTGCTGTGAGTCAATGTTAAACACATAATCAAAAGTGAAGGCTTTATCTTTTCCCAAGAACACTTGAGGTTCACCAGGTGTCACGGATGTACAAATATGGCATCCTTCAATCTTCTCTTTGGCTAGCTGTGGTCTAATTCTGTTTTAAAAGAAACAAAAAAAGAGTCATTAAAAGTTCACCATTAGAAAGAAAAGCACACAAACAACATAAGAGACCTGAAAAAGTATTTTTTTACTGACTGAAAAATTCTCATTTTTCAGGAGGACAGCAAGATTCCTGCTGCCTGAGCTGCAGTACTATGTCACAACCCCACTCACACAAACATTTATGCAAAAAAAAGCAGCATCTTCCCTGAAGGTTCACCTCTTAACTTCAAGCTGACAACTAGCCTGTAACCTTGGATATTTCTGTACATACAGGATGCACTGCTGAAGAGTAACCTGCATGATTTGTTTCACACCTTGAAATCAGAATTTCTAGTTTATCCAGATGACTTCTTGTACTCATTATAATAAGATTTTTTTTAAGCACCAAAATATGGGAAAAAAAAAAAAAAAAAAAAAGTAAGTAGTAATTTGGGAGCAGGGATCCCAAAGCCCACATATTATCTGAAAGGAAAGCCCGTTTGCTATAATAGAAAGTAAAGGAAGAAACATGAGCCTTCCTGCTTCTCAGAACAGAAAAGAACACTTCCATGTAATCCTTGATTTTACCTAAGCACATTTTCAAAGAAAAGAACAATATTTAATGAGTTGTAGAAGTGTCCTTATTCCTCACTAATTCCTTACTGAGAAATTCCAGCTTTTTTTTTTTTCAGTTTGTTCAGTTTCTGATAAACAAGTTTGAGGAGAACAGCCAACCCAGGCTTCTTATATATTACAAATGTATTGGTTCCCTGCATCCACAGTCCCACAGCACTGTCAGAACTGAATTCAGGAACAAGCTCTGTGACTAAAGCAAACCATGGAAATTTGTGACTCAATTTGTTTAATAGTTAACTACCGGGAAGAAAAAGCTGTGGCCAACATCACAGCATATTATTCCAGCTGTAATTAACTAATAATTTGTTTGCTGAATCAACTTCAAGATTTTTTTTTTTTTAAGTGCTTCCAGGTTCTCAAAGAAATACATTATTTCAAACACAAGTACAGCCTTACAGATAGTGGAAAAGTAAAGCTAAAGGTAAGGCTACTAAGACATCAGCAGCATAGCAACACGCAAATAAAATCAGGGAACAGTGTATTTAGGTTCTCTGTTCAAATCAAACTTTGGGAACTTGTTTCCTTCATTGTTGCCACTTTCAATTATGCCACATTGAAGTTGAAGACCTGTATACGCAGAGCTTCAGGCATATTTCATACCCGAAGCTTTACAGGCTGCATCTACAGTAGTGTTTTGTTTGGAGTGGCTGCATCATTTTGGAGAAAACTGCCATGATACCCTCACCTAGCACATGCTGGTTTGGATCACAGAGCACCCGCAGAGAGCTCAAATTACACCCCTTTCAGAGGAAACTAAGCCAAAATGCTCCTCTGCAGGCACATGAAACTTGTTCCAGAACCTAATGGAAACATAAGGGTCCAAACACTGCCTACTGATCCACTGTGACCGTGCCAGTGCCTGCTGGCTGTTAAGAGACTCTGAATGAATTAGTCTGCCACAGCACACTTAAATTATATGACCAGACACACACCCTGATTCAAGTTAACATCCTGCACAAAGCACCATCTTCTTTTTACTGCTGACAAGCAGTTTTTCAACTCAGGGATGTGCATCGCTGTCAGGAGTATTTCTCAGAAATTTTATGCCAAAAGCTTCATTTTATCCCACAATGTGACACTTCAGAGAGGAATGACTATAGGATGTGTAAAATAGACATAAATATTTCAGAGCTAGTATTTGCATTTGGAGTACATAAAATAGGTCACAGATTCTCTCTCCATACACAATCATCCTTTTTCTCTTTAAGCAAAATAAGCAAAATCAGGAGTTATGTAGCTCCTTTGCTAACAAACTCGATCTGCTAGCAGCAGTATCCACTCATCATAAAACCTGACTGGCATTCCCATACATAAGCTTGTGATAAAGTTACTTTGTTCTAAATTAACTAGCATTCTGTAATAAAGTAGCTTTTACTTCTAAGTAAAAAGCAATAGTCTTCAAAGTTCAAAGTGATACTCATCATATGCCTTTCCAAAAAAAGCATCCTACCCAACTGGAAAGCAGAGCAAAATACATTGTAGCACCTTGCCTATAGCATACAATATTTAGAAAATACCAGCTGGGTGGGCTATGCCTTATTTTTATGCCTTCACGTCAGCCAAAAAGCAATGAAATGCTCATTCTTTTGCCTCTGCACTGCCCGCCCTGGATTAGCGATCAATTGTTCTTCCAAGCATGAAGCTTGAGGGTTTCTGAAGTTTCAGACATGTCTCTCACCCTGCCCTCTGGTACAATGAGGCCTAAATGACTTTTTCACAAGATCAAGACGGAAAACATGTTCTCAAAATTAAGTAACTTTTTCTGCACCCTAAAAATCCAACTCGACCCGCAGATCCAAAAAGCTTTTAGTACTGTCTTGTAAAATGAAGATTGATAACGAATACCTTTTCTTCACATTTTCACTTTTTTCTTATGCTTCAAGTTTCAGAATTAATTTTCTACACAGAGGGATTCATGTAGTTATGAAACGTACCAAATGATTTTCTCCCTCCTGATACTAAATAAAGGCTCAGAATGACCACAAAGAAAAACTGCGTGCCTAAACATAAAGGATTTGCACGATTTCCAGAGATGACGGGACAGACAAGCAACCTGTTCTGCTGCCATCTGCAGAAAAGCTTTCCATGGCAGCCCTACCAGTAAGCTCCCCGGCCTGAAACTGAGCACCACCTCCAAGCACTGTTACAAAAGCCAGCACAACAGAAAGCTGCATGTGCCCATGTGTGACTATCAGAGCACAGCAAGACTCCGCTCCAGAGACCAGCAGAGCCAACGGAAGCCTGTGACACAACCAGCAGAATGTCTTTCCAAAGATGACGTGCCGTGAGAGATGGTGAGATCTTCACCATCCAACCCGTGATGTGTTCGAGGGACACTTCTTGTTCTTAATGATATAAGTTCAGCAACAAGCTAGCATGATGAGAAAACACAAATGCCTTACTTTCAAACCTGACTTATGAATCACCCAATTGGATTACCTGAAGTTCATAGCTCTTGAAGTCTTTCCACCTGCACTAAGTGTGCAATCCAGGGAGTCTCAGGCCTCATGCAAGTCGATTTCTGCTCTAGCACTGCCTTTAGGAAAATTTCCTCCTCCCTTCCCAGCCCCACACATCAAATAGGAAAACTTTCTTATTTTTCTGCTTACAGCCAGACCTTTCCCACTCTCATGACTTAATGTGGTCACTTCTGCCTGCAAAGCAGGCAGCGCCCACACTCTAAGATGTGAAAGAGCTCATTTTTGTCATTTCTCCTTGCCCAGATCCCAGTCTGGCAGTCTGCCACCAGGATTTTCTCCAGCACCAATACGACTTCACCCATTTTGTCTTCTGTATGACCCCACTCCACCTGTTTTTCAGGCTACTCTCTTAATTGCATACAATCAGAGAGGTTTTCCATCTATTTCCAATCACACCTCCTTAGATGTGGCAACTTCCCAGACATTTTACAACACATCCTTCCCTCACCTCCTCTCCAAAGCATGAACGCACCCAAGCCTTGTTTTTATGTACTTTTGTAGAGCCTTCAGGCCACACACATGAAACTTAATCCCCTAAATCTATTCTGCCTCAGCACATTGGGACAAGCTGCCTAATCACAGAGGGTTAAAATATCCAGAGATGGCATGGTAAGGCACTGCATTGTCCTGGAACTAATCTCTCAGTAGAATAGGTGCATAATGCCTCTCCTAAAAAGTATCAGCTGGAACTGACTGGGATTATACAGTTCAGGGGGGTCAATACCCAGTGTTATGCAAGCCATCAAACTTCCCATAATTAATTTGTTTAAATTAGATAACATCATAGTATTATTTTTGAAAGTATCCTTAGTTTATTTTCAGAGATGAAAATAGTCACAGAGATTTAGAAGTATGTATAAAATTATAATACACAATGTTATATACACACTGTCATAGATATCATATATATATATGTATACATATATATATATATATTTAAATACACACATATATCTTTTCAACTACTGAACAGTCTTCTCCCTCTGCCTGTTCAGTGAAGAATCTCCTTGTTACTTAATTTTTCCCCTAGGAGAGCCCTCACAAAACTAATGATCTATGATCAAGCCCTCCTTTAATCTCCTCTTTCATATATTAAAGAAAATGAGACTCACTTTTTTTTTTTTTTTTTTTTAATTTGCATCATCATGTTAAGTTTTACTCTGTTGTAACTAAGGGTAATAATTACAGTTCCTATACACTTTTCAGCACAAGAACATAATAGCAATAAGCTAGAAAGAACTCCTAACAGCGACATATAAAGAGCAAAGAATCAAATTATTCTTGTTTTAAAAGTCAAAAGCTAAGTGTTGTAAAGAAGAAAAGATGTTGATGCTGTCCTCTGTAAAGTTCATTTTTATCAAACTCCACCTGTGGGGGACATTTTTTGCCTTGGTCTGGAAGACATAATTCCATATATAGCTCCAATCACAGGGTTCTATGCAGGAAAGCAACTAACCAGCCTTACACCCAAGACTCTCCAACACGCATCTCTTAACAAATGGAGCCTACTAAACTTCACACAATAAGTTTCACCTGTGAGCATATGAAATATTAAACACAGGAGCAGCTAATAAAACATTTAATGAATGGAAAAACAAAACCTTTCCAGAACCAGAATAAGAGAAAATGGCTTCCTGCCATTATTTTGGCCTCACAATTCCCTGCCCTTTCTATTACACCACATCCAAAGCCTGGATGGGGCTCTGAGCAACCTGGTCCAGAGGGAGGTGTCTCTGCCTGTAGCAGGAGGTTGGAACTACATGATCTTAAAGGTCCTTTCCAACCCAAACCATTTGAATGATTCTATGATTTATACTCATGAAATCACTCCTATTAAAAATACACCTTCAACATGGAGGCAGTTAAGAAAGCTAAAGAGATTTCATCCCAAAGGTACACAATACTTCTGCTTTTCACTATTTTTGTCTGCACACACAGAAAGCTTGCTTATTGATGTATATTAATCAGCACTTCCAAATGAGGCCACAACCATAGCCTCCAAGTGATTTGTATGAACTAGTCAATCAGTACATTCATCCTTTATACCTTAATGAAGTTTACAGGCATGAACAAAGCTGCCCCATGTCAAATGCCAGGTCTATCTTGTTACCACAGCAATAAGGACCCAGGAACAAACCTTCCACCTCCCACCAGCACCAGCTCTGAGTTTCCATTCCAGCTGCCAGCACTTTTGAGCACAACGCCACTACATTTCCATTTCCTGTGTAAACACCATGGTGCTAAGAAACGAGCATGTGTAAAAATGCTTTTATTTAGCGAGTTGTTATTCACTAACCTTTGGTGCAGATATAGCTCTGTAATGTCTTTCTCAGCATTTCCAAAGAGGTTGCTGGTAGCCAATGAAGCAAATATGAAAAGTCCAAGAAGTATTTTAGTGAGATTTTGTCCTGCATTTTTACCCGAGAAACATATCCATATATCTACACTCCAAGATTTTGTATTTAAAAAAAAAAAAAAAAAAAAAAAAAAAAATTATTTTTTTTTATTTTTTCTTTTAAGCTACTTAAGAATAACACAAAAGAAAACCCCAGCTCAAACCCAAAGCCCACAGCTAGTACTGCATTGCAATCTCCCATCAAGGCCAGCCCTGCATTGCTAGGGGATCCTGGAGATGAAGTCCCAGGCAACTGTCTTGTGCCAGCAAGGTGGCTCTCACAGAGCAAGCCATAAATGCAGTGCAGCTTTGGTAGCCCTCGATGAGTGAAACCCTGTCTGCCTGTCTCAGGTGCTTACAATGGCAGAAAAACCAAGCCTTCATGATGCACTTTAACTACTGAATGCATGATGAATGACAGCCAACCTTATATACAAAGGCAAACAAAGCATACAGCAAACTCTGGGTGCCTTTGTAACACAGTGCTGTCTCTGCAGAAAGTAACTGTTTCTGAATGCCTTAATTATTAGTATTCAGTGGTTTTGGCTAATCATACCATTAATATGGAATTGCACTACACCACAGGTGTACTTCACCTGCTGCTATTAAGCTGTAAAAAGGGCATGTTCATGCAGTAACAAATAAGCTACAAGGATTTAGTACTATGCTGCCCAGCAGCAAAGCTGTGGCAGCTGAGCACCTGGCACAGCACCAGGTCACCCCCAAGGCAAAGGGGCCAGCTGGAGCCCCACAAGCCTGTGCACCCCTGAGCCATGCACCCATACACCCAGCCTGGGCAACAAGGAGCAGCTCAGACGACTGTAACCCTATCACTCTTATGTAAGGCTTGGGCACTGCTCCCATCAATGTTTCTCTGCAAAGTTACCATGGCTGCTGTAAGCTACGTGGAGCTCATCTTACGTGTTCCTGGAGCCCATATTAATCCAAGGTCCAGGTGTAACTCAGATGATAATTGCACCAAGCAAAGCAGATAATCTATGTGTGTACCAGTGCTTCCCGCCTTTAGGCATCTGAAAGCATTCAGGCACATCAGGTAGGATGCAGATGCAAGTTTGGCGGTACCAGAGAAAAAAAACATCCCACAGAACAAATGGATTAAGATCTAAGGGTTAAGAATTGCAACAGGCGCAAGACTGGACAAGATAGACAAGATTTTATTCCAACGTCTTATTAAGATGCTGATAAGGAATCAGCGTCTCTTCCATCCACGTGTACCCATTAAGCATGACATCTAAACCATTAGCTTAAAGCACGCAGCAAGACTCCAAGATGCTACGTTATTAATAGTTGCCTTGTTTAACTACAGACAAAAAAATAAAAAAACCTCTTCAAAAACATGAAGGCAGAACACTTTTTTTCTGTGCTGAGAACTGTCACATCCAACTTGTAAATAACAAGAAGACAGCAAATGGAGAGCTGGAATTAGATTTAGCTGAGGAAGTACACCACAGCTGTAAGTAGATTAGGCCTGTTCTTCCTCTATGCATGCAATCTCTACATCATCAGCTACATTTTTTTTCCCCCCCTCTGTTTACACACCACTTCAATTTCACAGGACAGGCGCCCTTCCCAGCAGCTTGCCGCACCACAAGCTGTTGGTGCCGGGCACGACGCTCCCTGTGCCAGGCTGGGGCAGGCCCACAGGCTGCTGCTTTGCCTGGCTCATGGAGCACAGCATGGCAGCTGCATCTCTGGGCACTCCCTTCTACTTGCCAGAAAACAGTGCAGCTGTATGATTTCATGTGAATTCTTGTGCGCTTCTGTAACAAGCTAGCAGGCCATGCGGCGCAGATTGCCTGTCAGTGTGAGGATGCTGTCATGTGCTGCTGCCCAGAACAGAAAACACAGGGAGGGTAAAGGCCAGGCCTGCCTCATGCAGTCCTGCTGCCCTGCTGCTCCCTCCTCACACCTGGCTCCTACAGCAAGGATGCGAGACCAAAAAGACTGGCGGGCCTCTGACATATTTTATTACAACATGAATGAATTCTTTCATCCAAACCTTCTCCCAGACTCATTTACTCTCTAGGGAGGTCAGAAATCCACAGCTTTTGAGAACAATTTGACTTTTGAGTGAAAGAGAGAGAAAAAGAGTGAGGGAGAGAGAGAGAGAGGACTGTACTGCAGGATTTGCACAGGCCTTGGTTATTTCTGGTTCAAGACAAGGTCAGCAGTGCTGGAAAAGCAGCGTGACCATAAGCCTCCACATGTCTGCCAAGCACAGACCTGGCAGAGCTCCAACTGCAATTTGATTACAGCTAAACTGATTGTGGAAATGACATTTCTAAGGCAAACAGTCTTCAAAAAACTATCCTACAGTAGCACTTGCCTTGGTTTCTTTTCCTGAACATTCGGTATTACACCTGTCTCTGACACAGTGAAATAACAAAACATAAGAAAGAATTAGATCTAAGCAAATTGGGCAAAGCTGAGTTTATGAATTAAGACCTGAAATACCTATGGTTTGTTACCAAGAAATTAAACACAGAGTTATGTCTTCCTGAAACTAAATTAATTTTATAACAGACAGGAATACACGCACACCTGCACCACACCATAAAGTCACAAAGGACACTGGCCCTTCCTATAATCAATTAAATGTACTCCAGTACTGGAAGGATTACAGACACTTAATGCCCATACAGCTCATTAGCCTGAAGAGGCTGTCTTTCCTCATCAGGAAGCACAAATGAGTAAATTTAGAAAACAAGATGCATGAGCAAGCATCTCTACTTGTTACAATGCAGTCGAATACAAAGCTCAGTCAGCATTAGCAGGTCTGACACCAAGCTGTACAGACTGTGCACAAACCCAAACTAGCCACACAACCAGAAACGACTCCCAGCAGAAGGGTTTAGCCCTGAAACTATAGCATTTTTCACCTTTTATAAATTGAGCAAAAAGAAACTCTAGAAGGCACTGGCTCATTTTAGTTGACATCTAATGTTGAGTCATGCTGCTGCTAGCATCAGAGCCTTGGTATTAAGTAATTAGGGCAGTATCAGGAAAAGGAATACACTTTTTGTTGCATCTGTCTGATACACAGCTGAACACTTAACAGATTAAATCTGCTAAACAAATGTTACGTAACTTAAGATGAAAAAGCTTAACTGAAAGAGTTCAAGGTAATCTTGCTGAAGAGTGCACTGCCTAGCCTAAAAGTGAGGCATAATAAGAAGCACTGCCAATATTTTATACACATTTTGCTTCCAGAAATGTAAAGACTAAAAATTCAACTGAGCTGAAACAATACTGTCAAAAGTGATGGGGTGAATAGAGATTATCCAATGCCACAAAATACTTCAATCACTGCTGCTTTACCAAGTAACAGCACAGCATTTATTTAAGCATAGGGGAAGAAGAGACAAGAATGTAAAAGCACAGTCTGAGTGCTAAAGAAGCCACGTTTAAAGTTCAGGGATCAGGGCGTAATTCAGGCACTTCTTGTAAGCTGGGGCCCAACATCTAAATACAAAGCTATTTGAATCACAACACCAGTGGTAATGTTGTCAGCTCTTTATAAGACACATTTGCAGCTACGATATAATTATGAGTGTCAAACTTTAATACAGTTTTGCGACACTGGTTTCAAAAACATTGCCCACAGCATCACAGTAACAGAGATAAATGAACCAACAGTGCCCACACAGTATTTTCCATTAGAGGTGCAGAACCAACTGCAGCTTTCTGTTTCAAAAGATGGACTCTCCTGCATGCAAGGCAATGACATCATGTCTGTACTAATCCCTTCTTTCACCTCCCCTTCCTGCCCCCCCCAAAAAAGTGTTTTTGCATATGTTAAGGCAAAGGAATGACTTGAGAACAAAATATAAACTCAAAGCAATTATATTAATTATTTTTAAAAAAATAAGTGCACACATTTAGGAAATTCCTAATATTACTATTTACCAATGCTTCCAGGGATATCAAGAATGAGAGCCACAAGTACCTTTAGTAATAAGCACCAAACCAAGCAATAGTTATTCAAAACTTTATTTTCCTGTAGAGAATACAAATGATAAAACAAACTGATGTAAGGAAAGATGACAAAAAAAAACAAAAACAAAAACTAACAACCTATCAGTCATGACAACACCAGGCTCTGTCCAATTTCTTCTGTTAAGTGCAAGCCCCTTTTTAATTCGTCTGTTTCTTCAAAATTTCTTCAAAATAGCTAAATTCTTAAAAAGAGATACTCTATCACTTTGTTTACAATTAAAAGGCTTCCAACATCCACAACAAAGGTTAACTCTTATTTATTGACTCCTTTTCTCAGATTTGCCTTTCCTTCTCACAAATGCCCACCTACACACACACCCACAGCCCAGTTAGAGCTACAGTACAGAAATCATGACAAGTTTATGCCAAGACTGCAGTAGCCTTAGAAATCTGTTTAAAAAAGAAATTATTTCTCTATATAAAGTTGAATATCTCCTCAGTTATACACTCGGAAGTCTAGGGCAGCTCCTTGTCTTACAGGCAGAACAACAGCTTCAAGAGTTACAATTCACATCAACTTCACTTACCTCAAAATAAACAAAAAGTTACTAACACACTTACCATAGCTAAAACTACAAGCCACATCTCAGGTAATTACAGTCAAATAATCCCACTAAAGAAAAGGAGGATCAGGTCAATTAAAAGAAAATTACAAGTTGTCATTAGTTATTACTGAAACGACTGCTTAGCTAATACTATTAAAATAACAACCACGAACTTCACAATGGGACAGGACAGCTAAAAACAGTGTTTTAATAATCTGCTCTGAATAGGGCCTTCATTCTTCATTTCTCAGTGCAGCATTCTTGGAACAAAAAACACTGCATGACTTCTATGCCACTCCTTATTTAAAAATAAATAACTAAACCACCAGTGTTGTATCCACAACACCCAATACACTGTGTTCCAAAGCAAACTGCAGAAAATTTCTTCATATTTATTGTTGACTGTTTCCGATGAACAGAAGTTGCTCTGTTTCAAAACAGAAGGTAAACTGTTCCAAGCAATGACTGAAGGCTCTGAGCTGGTAAATCCTAGCTGTGCAGTAAGGGAAAATAACCCACACACGTTATTTAGTATTACCTATTTTAAAACTTGCAAGACAGAAAGGAACAATGCTACTCACTTCCTTCAGTCCTTCTGGTTCCATACATTTTTCTATGTCTGAATGTCAAATTCCAGTTTCAATTATTTCCTTCACTATTTCCTTCATTTGCAAGACTGCAGTACATATCTATGTTGGCTGCAAGAGCATAAAAAATTAGAGATCCTCCATCCTCATTCTCCTGTGCAGTGGTACTGCATTCAGCTGCCTTTATGAAGACTTTACCACCTTCCTGCTCTTGGGCAGCCTCAGATGATGCTTCAGAAGACCTCTAAAGTTAGTTGAAAGTCAGCAATTCAGGAAACTATGCTAGAAATGCACTAGGTAGCATTTTTCTACTCTAAGCCATGCTCTGAATTGATTGTTTGGTACAATGCTGGATGCTCTTTCGCTGGAAGCAAGCATTTCAGGCAAACATGAACTGACTGAACAAACATGAACTGAAGCTTTTATCTTCCCCCAAAGCTGAGGTAGTTTGGAGTCTCCTGGTACTAATTCTAACAACACTCCTCATGAGGTTTCAACCAGGCAAAAAATTTGGACTAACCATAATCTTTTTTTCTACTGATCGCACACTGGTTTTCAAATGTGGTAGACAGAGAAGAGGGGAGGGAAAAAAAAAAAGGAAAGTTTCTTTTAATGACAGAATAGAGGACTGGAGCACCTCTCCTAACGAAGGAAGGCTGAGGGAGCTGACCTCATTGAGCTTAGAGAAGAGAAGGCTGCAGGGAGACCCCACTGTGGTATTCCAGTTCTTGAAGATCATAAACTGAAGGGACACCAGCTTTTCACATGGACTAATAGTAACAGGACAAAGGGGAATGGCTTTAAACCAAAAGAGGGGAGGATTTAGATTAGATGCCAGAGGAAATTGTTTTAGTCAGAGGGCGGTGAGGCCCTGGCACAGCTGCCCATAGAGCTGTGGGTGCCCCATCCCTGCAGGCACTCAGGGCCGGGTTGCATGGGGCCCTGGGCAGCCTGAGCTGGTGAGGGCAGCCAGCCCACAGCAGGGGTTGGGGATGGATGGGCTTTGAGGTCCCCTCCAATCCAAACTATTCTATGATTCTGTTCAACATTTATACGGGAAACATCAGTGGAAACCTGAAATAATCACAGTAAAAACAACAAGAGAAGTAAAGCAAAAGTGGCTGGCCACAGCTGACTAATGAAACAGCTGGTACTGCCCATGAAGACTATCAGTCTTTAAAGATTTGTTCAGCATTGTTAGTTAAAAAAAAAAAAAAAAAAAAAAAAAAAAAGTAAATTCAAGGACTTAATCCTAGAACTTAATATAAAAACCAGTTCCCATACAGAAATTCACATCAGAATGCCAGTAGTCAGACAGCTCTCTGCTGCAACAGTATCCACACTGCGGGCTGAGCTGCCACCATTACATCCTCAGCCCCTTCTCCAGGCTGGGAGACAGACCACTGAAGGACTTAAAGACCATGCAACTACATAGAGTTAGGGTAGAACCTTGTCACAGACAAATCCAGTTCTCCTCCTTCATAAGCTTCCACTTCTCACAGAAACAAACACCTCTGGCATGCAATCACCATGTTAAAACAGCCCTGGCAGAAAAGTGGAGGCCTGACAATAACGAAGACCAGAATTTAAATGCGAGTACTGCATAGAAAATAGCTTTACAGCTGATAAACCACAAACATTTTCAAAATATTTAGTAACTTTTCATATTTTATTAAACATAAAAGATTGAAATGTTCAAATTATTTGTATTTGCCTGGCTTGGGCTAAAATTTTTGCAGTAAGCAAAAAGCTGTAGCTACTTCAGCTGCCTGTACATTGCAGTATTACTTTTCCCCACTGTCAGCAGAGCATCCTCTAAGTTGTAGAAACACACTCATATTACACTAGCTTAAGCTTAAAAAAAAAAAAAGCTGTTACATTGCTTCAAAACTGGCTGATGCTTAACACCTGACTGAGGTTAAAAATACGATGCTTTGACATTACATATCTCAGGACAACATTAAGAGTTAAAGCTATCCAAGTAACTCATTGACTGTTATATTCAACTTACCACTTGAGCGAGCAGGAGAGATTTTGAGGTAACAGAAAGTGACAGCACTTGCTCTTCTACCTCACTGGGAAAGTATGGGCCAATTTCATATTCCTGGCTTTTTGTAACATAAAATAGAAAAGGCTGCTCAGTCTTCTGGTGGTTAAGCTACAACAGACAGCCAGATCAATCTTGCTGGCTGTGCAAATCAGCGTAGAAGTCACTGTGCAAATGCAGTCATTGCCCTGGTTTAACTGCTGCTAGCATACATACCTCACTGCACTAGCAGAGCACAGCTTGGAATTACCACTATTAAAAATACTATTAACATCGTTTAAACAAAGTTTTAGCTCCAGGATAGAGCACATCCTAGAAATGAGCGCACCCTGGTACTGCACTGCAACATAAACTGACAGGTTCACGAGTCAGCTACGTCCTCAACTCATCAAATACACGCTGTGAGTAAAGTATAGAAAGAACTAGTTACTTGTGTCTCCTTGAAACAACTAATATGGATGCAAGCCTAACAGTGAGGCTGAGTGCTTTCTGCTTCATGTTCTAGCTGGATGCTTAATTTTTTATTAAGGCTCAGATTAGATTACAATTCCAAACAGAACTCCAAAGCTACAAATGCAAAGTCACTTTTAAGAACAAATAATCGTGCACTGACAAACCTCAGACACATTAAAACCAGCTCTCTCCACTCACACTGCACACAGGGGAGGCTCAGCCCTTGCTTATGGACCTCCCCTTTGTACACAGCCGCCGGGCTCTCGCACACAAAGCAGCAGCACCTGATCCCGTGATCCCTTCTCTGTCTGCCCAACGCTTCACAGTGGCTCCTGGGGGACAGAAAGAAAGGTCTGTCCAGACACGCTTCTCCAGGGTCAGAGCCAGTTTTTGTCTTGTCTGAATTCAATCAGCTTTTCCTGGCACACAATACCTCCGCACCATACATTTCCCAGCTGCTCTCAGAAACTATTGATGCAAATTATTCGTGGTCTGTTGATGCAAGAATCTTTAGTGGCCACATGCACTGGAGGCAGCACAGATACTTTCAGAACAAGTGTTTTGACAAAAACTCTTCCAAATGGCCTTAAAAATTTAAGCTGTTCATTACGCTGCAGCACAACAGGACATCAGTAAAGCCAATTCAGCTTGCTACAGCCCTGCCACAACAGTTGGGAGCAAATATCTCATTCCTCCAAGCCTTTAACACTGAGCAAGGTAAGAGCTCTGTGGCTTAAACTGGACTTGATCAGGATTGATCAGGGCAGAAAGGAAGGTAAACACAAAGTTTGCCAGGATCAACAGCAAATATAACAAATACTTTGCTAGGAGTAGAAAAACTATAGACATTCGAAAAAAACAATGCAGTAATGGCTTACTGGCAGCACATAAAGACCTGGGAGGCTGTAATCATAGAATCATTTAGGTCAGAAAAAACCTTCAAGATCATACATTCCATCCAATCTGCCTTATTAAGCCCCCATCGCTAAACTGTATCCTTTAGTGCCACAGTGTCATCACCATAGTGACTGCTGAGAAAGCAGTCAGAGTTGTATCTTCTACATGGAAAGTAGAAGCATGCCACACAGAATTACAGAGAAGCTATACCTACTGCTGCAGAAACACAGCCTCTCACAAAAATACCCACACTGCAGTAGAAACAAGCTGCAGAGAGAAACCAGTAACAATGGACATGGAAAAAGAAGTATGGTGGATTAAGAGCCACTTTGATCTATGGACGTCAATCAGTGAATCAGTCCTCAAGAAAGAGAGGCAGAAAAACCGATGAAAGGTTTAGATAGATGCTATGCTGAGAAGACTGGAGGGACACAGTAAAAACTTTCAGAATGCTATGGCCTGCACCAGGCTTCCAGAAAGGGTCACACAAACGGTGTTAAAGCCATTTCAAGCTATTTCCTTACCAGTGCTAAGAAATCAGACCACGTGATGTTATTACAGCGAGCTACAAACCTTACATCACTAATTGCTGTGAATCAGCCAATTGCCTCTCACACCTACACAAAGAACATCATTTCCACTCAGTGGGTGCTCTCAGCTTTGACCACATCCTAACCACTGCCCTCATCATAAATCTCAACAAACACAAAAAAGTTACACAGATACAACAAAGGCCTATCTGAAATCTACTTCTATCTAAAAGCCAACTAAAATCTAACTTTTTGAAGGAGAAGCATGACAGTTTGACAGTTCAGCAGATGGTACCACTTTAAGATCCTCACAGAAAAGTTTGCTTTCTCCCTGGTTTCAACTATAGACTTTGCTTGCCCATGCCTTATCACCTGACTTTTGTTTGCACAGGAATATAGAACTCTGACATCAAACAGCTGCAGTGCAGCCCTTATACAAGCCTCATCACATGAATAATTAGCAAAGCCCAAAGGAAACTATGGATGGATTATTTCCCAACCATACTTAGAGTTAACTATTGCTAGACCACTGAATTAAAAATGCATGGCCAATGAGTGTTAGCAAGATAAACTGAAACTAATGAGCCACAGATTCAGAAGAGGGAGCAGGATTATCTAGAACTAATAAAAGAAGATTTCCCTGCCTCAAAGTTTGAGGTCAGGATTGGTTGCACTTCACAAACAATCATGCTTATAACTAAACACGTAATTGGATTCTCAATTAAGTCCTGTTGTCTGGTGTTATACAGTATGTCAGATAATCTTATCAGAGTCCATGGAAATAAAATGTACATAATCTGTGTCTTTTATCCACCACCCAACATCAGTGTCATGTGGAGGTCCCACAACCACTAACTCTGTATTTATATGGATAAGTTAAGCCTTGCATTTCCAAGCAGACACTGCAAAGCAGCACATTTGGGTTCCTGATTTCCAATCCACAGCAGCACTGTTGGCAGAGGGACCTTGCAAAAGCAGCAAAAATGCAGCAACACAGCCTCAGCAGCTGGAAAACGGTACAGCAGTGACACACCACCACAAGCCTGCTGTCACAGCAGGACCTGCATCAGTTAACAATTTAAATCAAGCTTCACCAGAGCTCGTAACTAAGTGAGAAAAATTTGACCAAAAAAATTAAGACAAAAACCAACAAAAAAGAACTTACATCCTACATAAAAGATGCCCTCTCACAGTCTGTAGCTCTCCAAATTAACTGACCGCATCCCTTGCATTCATACTGAATGAACACTCAGGAGATGAGTTTATTGATATTTTAATGATAGAGATGACCCCATAAACAGCAGCAGGATTCCAAGGCCTTACAGCTCATTCCTGCACTGAATGAAACAGCAGCAGAAGGAAAAAACAAAAAAAGGAGAGAAAAGAGAGATGGCCTGTGACCACTGCCTGAGCATTTGCTCGTGCTGGCACACAGAACATATACAAGGGGGCACCTCGCATATAGGTTGTACCAGTGGCATCACTGCCCAGACAGACAGTACAGCCAGACAATGCCAAGTACTGCAGCACATCTCTCTCCTGAAAACAAACGCTCTTTCAGCTACTTCTCCCAGCAGCACACTGTATGTTATACATCCAGTATCACGTTACGTCAACCAACACTGGTGTTCACATGTTAATCGTTCCACTGATGTTTGGTTTTGCCTACCAGATTTTCTTCTGATGTTCTCCTTATCTAATACTAAGCTCTCCAGAGATCAACTTTCCAGCCTCAAACAACAAACAGACAATGAAAGCAAACCTCTAAGATCTAATTTGTATACCGCACTAGAAGAAGAGTTACTCAGAAGGAAAATGCTCTACAATCAGTTAGTGCATAAATCTTGGGCTATGGCAATACTTTAAAATCATGCCTTAAACTGATTAGCTTTGAATGTCACCCCCAAGAGCCATTCTGAGAGATTTGGCATTGAGAAGCTAAGAGACAAATCTTGCTGAAATGGAACACAGCGAAGTGACCAACAAGCAACAAAGAACCGAGCCAAAACTATGTCACAGTGATTCTATTAAAAAAAAAACAAACACACATGCAGAAATTTCACAGCTGAAGTACAGCTATTGCTAAAACACATATTAATATGCTAACTTCAAATTACAGCCCTTGCATATTTTGAACAGAAAGTGCATTAACAGTCAGGTTCTTACAGTTTATTTTTGTTATCCGAATGGAAAAACACCACAATGCCAGTTAATGTAACTTCTGAGCAAAGGACAGGACCTCTCACACACATTGCTGTGCTGCAATGGCTATGCCCATCAATACTGAGGTAGCAACAAAACAGGAGAGCTGTTTCCACTAAAATGATGTCAAGCAATACGCTACAAGCATTCTGCCCCACTGGTCCATTGTTAGATATACAGCCTTCCCCCCAGACAGCTTTAATTTGAAAAGAATGCAAGTACAAATTACAGAATTCACATTAAAAAACAACGTTAACCTACATTCTAGTGGCTAGTCTACAGTTTGACAAATCTCCTTAACACGTGTGATACAATTTGGGAGGCAGAAATGTTTCCTAGTTGCAGTCTGAGAAATCCTGAGCAGTAGATGTGGTCAAGAAAAGATGCAGATGCTACAAGTTTTGAGGCACTTCCCTCTGTCTACCAACATATTCCTGTTTTAAATAGATTGAACTTCAACCAGAAAACACACAGATACAAGGCAGATATCAACAACATAAAGCAAACTGAACGTTAACTTTGTCTAGTGTTACACATTAATTATGTGGAACACAAATCCAGAGGAATAAGGAGAGGGAAAGAAAATAAATAACTAAATCATACTCCTGAAAAATATTAGAATCCATTTTTCCAAAGACAAAACATAAACTGACAAGGCACAAGCTATAATTAATTTCCTAAGAGTCAAAGGAAGCTGTTCCAAGATAAGTAACTGATGCTGTGGGCTGTATTCACAAGGTTATCACATGCTTCATGTGATAATGCAATGACCAACTCCATGCATTTCTCTATGACTTAAAGAATATATACTGCCAAACATACCAGAATTATAAGAACAAAACCCAAACTGTCACTGGCAGAACAAGGAAACTGACACAATTATTCTATGAGATGGTTAAGGAGAGCATGAATATCCAAGAAGCAAGAAATCAGTAACAGTGCTGAAGGTTAATTATTCTTGTTAGTCAGCTTGGCCAAAAAATAAATGAGTTTAAACTGTGGCAAACAGGCAAAGATGACTGCCAAGCATTCTTGCAGAGAGGAGGGGGAAGCACGTTGTTACCCTTTGCTGAATCACATTCCAAAGGCTTCCACAGCAGCAACACCACATCTATCACCAAGTGATCTTCAAGATCGGGGGTACAATGGTAGTGGGTGGGAAATAGATTTCAGAACAAAACGAACCCATTAGCCATGTAAAACAAAACAAAACCGTCCAGTACTTCATGCTGTGTCTGATTACAACACATTACCCCCCAACAGCAGCCATATTACCAGCACCACTATATGACTGCCCATCTGCCAAGACCTCGCTATGCCCCTCACATTCAGAACTCATCTGAAGAGGTTGTGGTCCCTTTGCTGAAGCTCTCCACACAGCTCACCCTCCCCAACAGCCTGTAGACACAGACCCTACTATAACTTGCTGGCTTTTAGGCCTTGCCTGTTCTCTTCCAAGTACTTGAGAAGATTACCAAGAAGACAGAGATGAGCTCCCTTACTGAAGTCAGGAGAAGAGACAGCAGCCACAAACCGAAGCAAGACACTTCTCAACCCGGTCTAAGGAAAAAAAAAATTCCACCTGAGAACAGTCAAGTATTGGTTATTCCAGAGACTGAGCAATCTCCATTCTTAAAGGTTTTTCCAATAATAACTTGATAAAGCCCTGAGCAACCTGCCCTGAAGTTAGTTTTGAGCCTGCTTTGAGCTGGAGGTTTGATCAGATAACATCCCAAGGCTCCTCCAAACCTAAATTTGTCTAAGCTTACCCTTCCAAATTTCCAAGGCTTTTCTGTTAACACGGATGTTGTCACATTTCCACCAGCATACCATGTCATCTGAATGGGATCGTTCTCAAGAAGAATTCCCTGAGAGTAGACCTGCCGAGAAGGACTTAAGGGTCCTGGTAGATGAAAAACTTAACACAAGCCAGCAGTGTGCACCTGCAGTCTAGAAGGCCAACTATATCCCGGGCTGCATCAAAAAAAGAGGTGGCAGCAGGGGAGGTAGGTAACTGTTTCTCTCTACTCTGCCCCTATGAGGCACGATATGGAACACTGCAACCAGGGCTGGGGGCCCACGAAACAGAAAAGATGCGGAACTTTTGGACAGGGTCCTGAGGAGAACCACGAGGATTGTAAGAGAGCTGGAGCATCTCTCCCACAAAGACAGAATGAGGGGGCTTGGGCTCCAGGGAAGACATCCATGCAGCCTTCTGATATTTAAAGGAGATTATAAACAGGAGGGAAATTAATTTCTTACATGGCTAGATAGTGACAGCACAAGGAATAATGGTTTTAAACTGACAGAGGGAAGATTTAGACTAGACGTCAGAGGGAAGCTTTTCACAGAGAGAGTGGTGAGGTATTGGAACAGGCTGCCCAGAGATGTAGATGCTCCATCCCTGAAGGTGTTCAAGGCCAGGCTGGAAGGGGCCCTGGACAGCTTGGTCTAGTGCTAGATGTAACGGTCAGCAATCCTGCTTGTGGCAAGGGGATTTGGAACTAGATGACCTTTGACATCTCTTCCAACCCAAGCCATTCTATGATTCAAGTGTGCTGAATTCAGGCCTTGACAATGGACATGCAACTTCATGGAATTGCAGGCAATTGGGATGGAAGACACATGAAAATGTCCTAGAGATTACTCACCCACTCTACTTTTCTGTACTAATATCATCTATGTCCATATCCATGACAGATATCAGTTTGATTTGTTTTTAGAAGTCTCTCCTATGGATGATATCACATCTCCGCAAACTGCCCCAGGACATCCATCCTAACAATAGATAAATGCTTCCTTACTGTCTTTTCTTATTGGAGGTTAAGCCTGTTAACCTGGCTGGAACATGAAGAACAATTTATTCCCTTCTACTTTGCATTTGGCACTAAGTATTTCAAAACACAGCTCTTAGCAATCTTCACCTTCTCATATCTCACATTATAGAACCAGCCCTGTTTTTAGATGCCCAGTAATCACCCTTCTCTCCTCAATTCCCTCTAATTAGTCTGCATTTTTTCTTGAACTGAACTGAAACTGAAAGCTGGACATCAGCCAAGACATTATCAGGATTATCATGGATGACTTTGTGCCTTGCATAAAAACTCCATTTTTTCTGAAGTCTAATTTTCTTTTTTTGCCACAATACTTTCATTTCATGATTAATTTTCATATATTATTAAAAATCACTTGCCTATAACAACAGCAGAGAGTACACTTGCCCTTTACTGTCAGTCAACTAGCATCCAAGATGTAGGCTAACATCACTTGATATAAGACCCCTCTCTACCTCCCAAAAAACTTCTCAGCAGCCACAGGAGTTAAAAATCAACAGAAGAATCAGCCCAGGATGGGCTAGCCCTGCTTTCAGCCCTGGCAGCACAGAACAAAGCACTTTCATCTGAGGCTCTCAACTGTAGAATGTTTATTCCTCTTTTGGGCCTAGCAAGGCTTTACTTGTTGACATTTAATGAACAATGAAAGCCCATCTGTTCCCCAAAGGCTTTGCTAGCAACTATAAGGAAGCAGACCTACAGGTAGCTTCAAAATTCAGAGCCAAAACAGCAAGTTTACCAGATGACCAGCCAACACCACGTGGGCCATGAGGAAAGAATTAGCTTTGGGAGCATTAAAAAATATACAGATATTAAGAATCAATGTACTTCAGTATTAAATGGCTTACCTGTCAATAGCAGTTCCTACCCCAGACCTGTATTGTCCCCGAGTGATCAGATCAGACAGAAGTGTAAATCGCACTACAGGTAACGCAGATTGAACTGGCGGCCCTCTTTCTGACCTGCTATTACTTCAAACTGTAAGTAGGGTAGCCCTTCTCTTCCCTCTTATGTGTAAGAAAAGATATGTATAATATTTACTCTTCCTCAGCCCTGCATGAGAATATTTGAAATACA
This sequence comes from Lagopus muta, assembly GCF_023343835.1. Classification (NCBI taxonomy): domain Eukaryota; kingdom Metazoa; phylum Chordata; class Aves; order Galliformes; family Phasianidae; genus Lagopus; species Lagopus muta. Next base: position 14,996,410 of record NC_064433.1, on the reverse strand, counting down.
CTGAGGACCAGAAAATAGTTTTCTCATTAAACAAATAAAACTATCTCAAATGTACAGATTATTCACTTGTGACATAATTGCAACTAGAAAAAAGAAAACATGGGAAATATCAGTAATACCAGTCTCCAAATTAACATGTATGGGTAATACTTAGCGGGGGGAAAAAAACAAAACCAATGAAAACAAAATGCAGTATTCAAAGGCATCACATTACAGAGCCAGAAATAAATATTTATTAAACATTTAGACTTCAAAAGGAACACATTTGAGACCAAGGACTGAAAGACACCTTACCTGGACAACTGCTACGGAGCAAAAACCAATGAAAAGTATTGTTTGCTTAGGATCAGTCAGCCATTTCCTATGGATCAGTGTTTTGCATTAGCTTTTTTAATTCTATTCTTTTCATATTAAAAAAAAAAATTTAAACAATCAGGAGAGAAATGGAGAGAGGGTTATGGAAACAAAGCCATATGGGTGCTTTAGCAAAACAGAAGTTTTTGATTGTAGCACTTTCCATAGAAGGTAATGACTAAGGTGTTTTACCAGCAGCTGTTTTTCTCATTATACTGCATTATGTATTACTTACACAACTCTAGAAGTGCTTACTACACTTTAAAGCTGTATCTTTGGCCTGAGGAACTTAAGACACAATTCTGAGCAGGCAAAACAGGAAGCACCAGCAGAGCACAAGAAGATTAGAAAAAAGAAATAAAAGAAAGGCTCGCTACATACCTTCATATCATTCAGACTCACAAGGTAAAGACAGAGGCACAGTGATTCTGGACAGAATCAAGCACAAACTGAAAAAGAGGAACTACTGCAGCTGGCAGAAGTATCTGATCAAAACCACTGCATGAGAGATGAGCAGTCCCAGGATCTTGGGATAACGAGCCTTTAGAAGGACTAATTAAGTTAAAAATACATGAAGAGGGAGGAAAAAAAATTTAAAAAAAAAAATCAGTGTCTTTCCATCTACTGTGTGGCATTTCAGGAAACTTGGAGTACTTGAAGTATACAGAATCTGCATTAGATGTACAATGTCCTGCAAAAGTTAAGCATCAGGTAAGCACCCGAGCTTCGTAGCTGTCCTATAGCAGCACAAATACAAGCAGCACCAATGAGAAAACAAACTCTTGAATCCATTTCCAAAAACATCCTTCAACTTGTACACGTGTAGATTACTGTGCATAACGAAAAATCATTTTAAAACCTTCTACGAATGTTTTGTTGCTCTCAGCCTCTCTTGATGGAACTCCACCAACTCAAGGGATGCATCATTCATTTTTGCTTGACAGAATTAAATCCTAAAGTTGCCTAAAGTGTGCACTGTCCCAGACAGCAAGCCTAGCACTTGTCAACTGATCAGAAAAATGAGTTACACCAGCACTGGTGGACTTAAGCAAACCTGCTGAAGGCTGCTGAACAACAAAAATGGTACCCACTCCTCACTCCTGGTTCCCAGAGTCTATCCAGGAGACATTTTACATTAATCCAGTGGCTAGCTCTGTATCAGCAGCTTAACTGGTCCACTCCAGCAGTACTAATATTACACTTAAAAATCTTGTTAAGATCATGCTGTGGTTGATGCTGAGTAGACAGCAAGATTTATGGCCAGAGACTGAACACGGAACAGTAAGTGTGGATATAAACACCACCAGACGAGCACCGTAAGCATCTATCACCCTTCCCAATTACATACAGTCCATAATCAGCACTTCACAACAGATCCTGCAGCATATGGAAAGGTCATAAAGTAAAAACAAGAAAACCACTACTGGTTTTCATCACACAATAAATGAATCAGTTGAAAAAAGTTAGAATTTTCAGAACCAACAAGAACAACTTCAAGGACAGAAAGGTTTCAGGCATGTATGTCCCTTCATGAATTTTCAAAGGCAATGCAAGTAGGTTCACATTTTAAACATTTAAAAATATATTGGAGAGACCTTCTCTGCACATCAAAGTCACTGTGCCACTGTCTTTAAAACCCTTCCACTGGTCTCCATTTGCATGCTGTTGCTATGGTAAATGCATCAAACTAGAGAACTTGTTGGAAAAAAATAAGGCTGAGTTTCTGCCTTTAGTCACACTGGGGCAGACATTTATCTCAGCCAAGTTTCACTAGGGAAAACTGGAAAGTAATACAGAGAACTACAAAAAAAGAAAGTAATAACAGAAAGAAAATGAGTACAGATTTAAAATAATTTTAGAGAAGAAGGGAAAGAGCACACAAGAAAAAGGCACAGCTCATGTAGTTACTCTTGCTGGACTCGTTCAGATTGTGTTTGATTTCTAATTAAGTTTTTTTGTTCTCCAGTTCAAACAATACTTTTAACTTCTTGTAAGTGCTCTACACAGGAATTAAATTAGTATAACAAAAAAAAAAAATCATCTGCTCCAGCAGCCCCAGATATGACAGAATACAGAATCTTCTCCTCAATCAGCTAAAAAAACGCACCTAAAACAGCTTTATTTCCTATCTGTAATCATGCAACTTAAGAGAAAAGTGAAAACTTCAGCAACCATCTCAGTCTCGGCAGCAAGGGGAACCTATGAAGCACTTGGAGCAAAGAAAGGGAAAGCAGAGGGAGGGAGCAAGGCTCCCTCAATCCCAAGCACATGAGTCATTCAGTTACTGTAGAAGAACTCACAGGAGCCGCACAGAAAAGAGGAAAAGGTGAAGCCCTGAGCTCAGTAATGGGGCTCACATTGTAGCACAGACATTCCTTTAACTCTCTACAGAGTGCAGCAAAGAGAATGTCACCAAATGGAAACCAGATTTCCAAAGTGAACTAAATTCCCAGGTCTTCTACAAGCTTTACTTAAGTTCAAAATACAATCCACCTGCAATCACGGACAAACTAATACCACTCCTGGTCGGTTTTGTTTTGTTACAATTGAAGACGCATTCATCTTTTGGCAAGGAATACATAACGTGAAGGGAAATGCCTGACTAGGCTTTCTTTCCCCTACACAAAAGAATGAGTTTGTGGTTACCTCACGAGCTGTGGAAAGGCAAGTTTATTTCCTAGAAAGCAAGATCACAGATCCCAGCCTGCCCCAAGCAATATCAGTTACGGATGATCGAGTCAGATATGATGAAACCTGAATTAATTCAGCAGCAGATGGTGCTGTGTTTTTTTTCCCTAGCTAAAATGCAAAACATATGGATGGGGTGGCATAAAGTTTCAGCAAAGGACAAGGGAATGTTTGTTTAAGTCACGGTGCAAAGAGTAACATGAAAACTTACAAAAGATATGCAACGTGAGCTTTCCAAAAGCTAGATTTCTTTGGTATCCTTCCATTAACAGACTCTCCAACAGAAATATTTCCCAACACTTGACAAGACTAACAAAAAAAAAAAAATCACTATTTAATACTGCCAAACAACTTTTTTTTTGCCCTTACAGGGCATTACTGCATAATTGCATGCTGCTGGACTGCTGAACTTCATTCATACATCATTTTCTCAGATATTTTTCCTGAAAAACTTTCACATCCTTACATAATTACAGCTGGATTGTAACTGAAGAAAGTTCATTTTTAGGATCCAGTGGATATTACTGTAATCTATTCTGTTGCTTAACTACTTACAGAACGATTTAAATAGTAAGAGATGCTTAGCGCTGTACAGGAAGCATGAAACCAGTACCTCCAGAGCCTGCAATATATACATCACAGCAGGCATGGATATTCAGCTGACATTTGTGGTGCCATTTGCAGAACAGCAACCTAAGTAAGAAAATTAATTTTAACACACAAGGTGCTTCAAAGCACAGCCATCAAAAAGGCAGGTTCCTTCCATTCAACTCCTTCTTTCCAGCTTGCAATAGCTGGATCCAGCACAGAGGAAAATAACTTCGGTGCAGAAGCTATTAGAAATAACTGCTGGGAAGAACATGAAAGATGGAAAGGTACTCAAATAGTAGATGGGAAGGAAAAATAAAAAATAAAAAATAGAAACTAACAAAAGAGCAAGAAGTGCAGAAGAGAGCCAACTAAGTAGCTCAGGAACTGGGGACAAGGGAGGAACAAACCCAGAGCTTCCAGAACAAATCTATGCAGCAGAAGGTTGAGGTTACAAGGAATGAACACATCCCATTTGCCTTATCAGAAGCTCACAGCATATCCTGATCTCATGCCACAAGCAGCTTGATTAGTTGGGCAAATAAATAAATAAACAAGCAAACATACTGACATTGAATTAGTAATCAGTACATTTCCCCTCTTGGAATACCAGAAATAGAAGGTTTCATTCGTCAGCTACAATTATTACTTTCACTGTTACTTAAAAAGTTTCCTGACAGATGCCTTATATTTTGTACATGAAATTGCCATACTTGGCAAAAATCAGATTTCACCGTGGTGAAGCAGCATTACAGTGTATGGCAGAGAGGCAGGGCAGGTACAAGAAGGGCACCTCTGAGATGATTCAGGGAAATCTGGGTGGCCATATCCCACAGCTCCTCTTTGCTTGAGGGCTGTAACACAGCCCTGACAGCAGCAGCTGAAGTAGTGGTACTCATGCTCTTGCCAAAGTAGTGAATAAAGCACATCAACTCAAACATAAGGAGGATTTAAAAATAAATGAATTAATCAATAAAACACTTCCACAGCTCTTCCCTTCACTGCTCTCTGATATTAAATATACCTGGTGATAAAACACCATCCCCTAACTACTCATTTTCCTGGTTCTTTGCTTTTGGCCATTAACACAGTTTCAACTGGATTCCATCTTCCTCTATGACAGCATGCCCAACGCTGCAGCTCTATTTCCTTCAGCTGCACCACCACACAGTTCATACCCTTTCACTGTCTGCTCCACCTGAGGCATCATTCAACCACATCTCAGTGACCACTGTACTTTTCCTTGGTTGTTGGTCACTTGCAGAGCTATTCACCTTTTCACATAACTCTTTATTATTTCTTCCTCTGTCCTCATACAGCATCTTAAAAGGCTGCATTACCAATCAACGCTGAAGCTTATCATCTTTGTGTCTGGGACTCTCAGTGACTCAGCATGAATTAAAGCCATCCTTCTCTTATGGAGCACTAGAAGACAGACACTTCCATTTTCCACAATTCTGTTGTCTTCTCTATAACAGGATACATGTAACAGACACTGTTTTATGCTTCAGCAGAGGCAAGTCCCCCAAGCAAGCCTTCTGATGAGCTCCATCCATCCATTACTGCTCTCTTCAAGAGTTCCCTTGTTTAACTTGTGTCAAAAAGGCAAAGGACCTAACTCCAACCTTTCTGTATGCTCAGATCAGCCTTGGTAAGATCACAGAATGGGTTGGGAGGGGCCTTTAAGATCATCTCATTCCAACCCTGCTGCTTTAGGCAAGGACACAACACGATAGACCAGGTGCTCCGAGCCCTAGGATGCCCATACAGAGTGAGGACAGGCACTGCCACCTCCCCTGTTGGAGACATTTCAAGTCCCAAGCCCCAGATAGCTCACACAATAACTAAGTTCCACACCAACACATGCTGTGGCTAGAGAGGATCACAGCAGTCGGTGAGAACCTCATCTACCCAACCCATAAGAAGCCTGAGTTACACCACATCGTGGCTAACACGGCAAATACCCAAAAATTTGAAACTATAACTGACATCCTTCTGCGAACTTGATTCCAGAACTACCTGCCTGATGGCCTGCAGCACTTCAGAGCTTCCTCAACAAAAGTGAATCTTCATCTGCTGAAAAGACATTGACAGAAGGAAGGCGGTAATTTCAGCGTGACAAAAAGAGTAGCTTTTCACATGTAAAAGAAAAAAGAGCTCAGATAGCCATCACGAGGCCCCCCTGATTTCATCTGAAAACAGGCACTACACACAGGCACAGAGCAAAGCTCTCTGTTGAAGTTGCACACTATTACCAAAATAGCGAGTCCACAACTCTTTCAGTGGAGGCTGCAATACAGAAAGAATTTTTTTTCTTAAGTGGGGAATTTAACCTTAGTTACTGGATTACCTGCCAAATTCTTTACAGCTTTCATGCTTCACTAAACAGTATTTAGCTCAGTGCTCACAAACCCATTATTACACTAAAGAAAATGGGGAGCAATTAACATACAAAATGATAGCTTTAAGGTGGTGCTGGTTGGAAAGAAAGAAGTATTTTTGAATAGTGTTGTCTACCATTAGGTGAAATAACTAGGTTTTGGAAAAAAAAAGAAACAACAAAACAATTTGCTAAATCATTTCAGTAATGTCTATCCTACAACTCTGATTAAGGCTCAAGCTAATGCAGCTCTTCAGAAAGCTCAGGGCAAAATGCCTTTGAAACATCTCAGTTGAGTTACTACTATGTGGGTTGCAACCTAAAACTCAGGGCTCCTGTTGGGCAAGCCCTGTTCATAAAACATACATGTAAAAACAGACTAAATCATTGTAACAGCAGAGACCAATGCTGAACTAAGCTCAAATCCCCCAAAAGGACTGAAGAACCAAAAGAAGGAAACAGAATTCAGTAGTTTTCATCAGCACAGCACTGTGCTGATGCAACTGGTCTTGCAGCTCAGAGCACTACAGCACTACACAGAATACACAAACAGAAATAATAGAGAAGTTACTGGCAAGGAAAAAGCAGTTGTGCAAGGGTTTGATCCTGGCTTCTAAACCGAGAAGGAGAAATGATTAACTGCATGTGAACAGTTAATCTGACAAAGCAGGCAGATGGGAGCAAAGATGCAATCCCTCATTCCTAGCAAGCTGTACTCAGCTGCAGGACCTCAGTTGTCCAATTATGCTACAGAAATATGCCTTGTAACATTTAGGATTTGTTTTCAAGAGCTACCGTGATCCATCGTAATGCAGCTGAGCCATGCTCATTCACTTTTATCAACCCTTTGCCATAGATTATTTCTAATCTATTTATCATAACACGTCTACAACCATGGACATATCTGCACCAGCAGCTTTTAGTCAATTTCCAGTAACAACAGCCCTTTGTATTTTAAATGAACTCCTACACCGCTATTTTCCTTGGCTTGAAGGATATTTACTATTTTCTTCAAATGACAGAGCAGTCTGCTAACCTGCAACACGCTCTATTTTGGGGATCACACCTATCTCATATTTTCCTCTTTAAATACACAGCCTAATCGTGCTTTAGAATAATACCTCCCTGTACTCTGTGTGAAAAAGGCTCGGGCAGAAAACCACTCCCGCAGAAGCATCTCTCTGCACGGGCAGCACAACTGCAGCGTACATCCCATGTTATCACACAGGGGCGGTGCCTGTTTACCAAAAATGTTATTGAGCTGTTCCCCCCAACACACCCACCAGCAGCAGCTCTCAGCAGCACGGCTTATTCCTACGCCCTGTTTAGCACAGCTATCCACCTGCTTTGTCTTCCTGTGCAGTCCCTGAATTAGGCATAAGGTGAAGCGCATGCGGTGGCTGCAAACCCCAAACGGAGAGACAGACCTTGCCCGAGGTCTGACCGCGTGTGCCACCAGAGCAGCAGCAAGTAACGCAGAGAACCTTCTTTAGAGGGGAAAAAACCCACAATCCCCATTCAGTACCACGACCCCAACCCAAACACGTGCATTCTGCTGTACGTGTGCGTGCGTGCAGGTCTATTTCCTCTTATATTTGAATTATGTAAAGGCATCCTGAAACTTAAGACATCCGTAGGCTAATCTGGAAGTTCTTCAAACGTAACATCTTCACGTAGAAAACCGAGAAGAGCCAGGAGCTCGCTGCCGAACACCAGATTTTTATCTCCGATTAAAAAAAAGCGTAATTTGAATGAGCTGATGTTCCCGAACGATTGAAGCTCCGTTCCCAGCACGGCTCCTACACAAACTGCCGTTTGCTGCAAGCAGCCGCGCGGTTCGCACCGCGGAGCGCAGGAGCGGCAGCGGGGCCGTCATTAGCGGGAGCTGTGCGGCGACACGGCTGAAAGCGCGAGGCCGAGAACGACTCGACGAGCAAGGCGGCCTCGAGAAGCGTTTGTCCACCTCTCCGCCGCCTCCGAGGGAAAAAAGAAGTCAGAATGAGGCCCCGCGTGGAGCTCCCAGCGGCGGCGCGCTCCCTCCGGGCGGACGCAGCTCCGCGGAGGGCCGCCCCGCTCCCCCACCTGCAGCCGCCGCTTACCTGACGGCCACCCGCACCGAGCTCTCGTCCTGGCCGGCCGACATGCTGCCGGGTGGCGGGCAGCGCCGCAAGCGGGGCCGAGACTCCTCTCACCTCCCGCAGCGCCGCGCTCCAGCCATTTTAGGTGCCGGAACGGCTAAGGTAGAACCGCGGAGCTCGGGGCGGGACCGCCGCTCCTCTGCCCCCGCCCCGCTGCGGCCCCGCCAGTCCCTGGGCGGGGAGCGCCGTCGCGCCGTCGCTCGCTCTTGCGGTCCGCCGGCCGGGGGGACGAGCCCCGGGCGCCGGCCCCAGCCCCGGGCCCGCTCCAGCCGCAATGCGTCACGGCCCCGCCCCGGGCCGGCGGTAGGCACGGCGCGGGCACGCGGCCCGACGGGAGCGCGCGGCGCTCGCCCCCCGCTGCCTCCTTCCCGCCCGCCCGCCCCTCGGGAGCCTCGTGCCCGCCGGCCGCGGGGCTGCCGCCGCCCGAACCCGACGCTGCCGGAGCCCGACGCTGCTGCCGCCGCCTTCACCGAGCGCCCGGCGTTCGGTTGTGAGCCGGGTGGGCGGGCAGCGTTCATTCCCGATGCGAATAGCCGGGAAACGAGCCCGGCTATTTTGCCCCCAAACGATCCGCATTCCTCGGGAGGGTTTTCCATCCGTTTGGGGAATGGTAACGAGATGCCAACGAGCTCGCCGTGCGAGCGGCCGGGCGTTGCGGCGAGGGCTGCTCAGGCGGGCGGGGTGCTGAGCTGCTGCAGAGCCGCTGCGGCCCGTCCTGGCGTGCAGCGTCTTTGGACTATCAGCGATTATTTACATCGCATTTACAAATCCAGCTAAAAATAACGCTTAAGCAAACACGGCAGGCACGAAGGTTATTATGCATTGGCTCTCGCAGCTTCAGTAAAGTGGATACTTTCTTATCCAAATGTATCCGATGCTTCTTTTCTGCTGACGCGGCGCTAATGTAACGAAGGCATTAAAGCCGCATTTGCACTTGGGCAGCATCTCCTGCTGGGTGGGCCCCAGCACGGCGGCCTCACCCTGAGCATGAGCACGCGTGTGAGCTCTCGCGTGTCCCTGGTCGCTTATCTCTGCCTGACTGCATCCCTTCCTCTGTGATCTGCATTGGAAACGAATTAAGCAAGCTGAGTCTGGCAGAGTTCCTCCTAAGCTTAACGTTACTACAGGTGGATCAGTGTCTGCATCTGAACCGTAAAGGATTTACCCTCATGGCGAGGATTTGTTGTCCACGTTGCGATTAAAGAGAAAGTGATAAGGTAGCTGTAGGAAGTAGTTTGGGGAGTAAAATGCTTCTCAATTATGTTTATTTTGGTCCTACTGTATCATAGGCATGTTTTCTATCTTAAATACTTCAACCCAGTGCAATGCTCCTCTGAAACTGACACAGCAAAGTACATGTAGCTTCTCGCCATGTTTCATGTGAGTTGTCTCCTCTTTGTCCATCCAGACGGAAAGCAGGAAAAAGACATAGCTTCTATCCCTTGTGTGACACATTTTCTCTGTACCCCCATCTCCAGAACACGCACAAGCCTTTTGTTAAAATGAAGTGCTTTATTTTGGCTTTTCCTCATTCTTTCAATGTAAAAAAGTATTGTGCTATAATGTTTACTGACTCAGGAAAATTACAATTCTCCCGCTTTTTATTTCTTAAAATGTAGATGCCTTCTGCTCTCCAGCACCCTATTCACCTCACTGAAGGATTAACTTCAATAAGTAAGGCATGATCAGTCCCTCACCTTCACTGTGTAAGTATCACCAATGTCTGATTTATCTTTAATAAAGCTGTATCATAACACTTACAGACTTATGAAATCTCAAAGCGAAAGAAAGAGCTGTGGAAGTCCCATTTCCTAGTTCCCCTTGCCATGCCCACAATAGGACCTGCACATCTGTTCACTTCCAGATCAGCTGTTCTCATAAAGGGCACAAACTGCAGTGCCAGGGAGTAGCAGGAGAGTTTCTGTCTGTGATCCCTGCTCAGAGGACAGCGAGGGACTGCCTTCCCTGGCAGCAGCACTGTCACAGCTGGTGCACTTTCACCCCCTCCATTCTCCTGCCACATGACTCAGTGCCACGTGCCATTCACTGGGGCAACCAAAGAAAGATCTGCATTTGGGAGGGCAAGGGCTATGACTGACAAACACAGGCGCACACGCGCACACGCTCTGCCCACATGCTGAATCTCCTCACGGAGTTCCTCAAGCAAGCATCAGAAATTATAGAGCTTAAAATCGTGAGCTGTACACGACCTCAATGAGCATCTCAATAGACTGCAGTGCAATCTGCCACACTAATCGCAAGCAGATCCCATCTACGTGTCCGAGACCTGTCTTGAACTGTGTCATGCCTATGGACTACTTGTCTAGGCCATGTCAACACTGTACCAGCTGATTATGAAATGGCCTAATTAGAGTACCGCAAGTCCACTTAAATAGTGGAGCCTTCACTTTAAGTATTTCAACTGTGACAGTTTTCTAGTGCTCACTAAGCAAGCTCAAACAGAAGTTTAGGAGCTAGGGCCATTGTAAGGGGGTTAACAGTATCTTCTTTGACCTGCTGAAAGTACCATTTAGTTCTGAGAAGAACCAATGGAAATAATAGAAAGTTAGAGAAGTTTGTCCTGACATTTCACAACCATGAGGATCTATCTCATAATATTTTGATATTGTTTTGTTTTTATTTAAGATTTAATTGTACAAAAAAAAAAAAAAAGGACTTGATGGTCCTGGTGGACGAGAAGCTGGACATGAGCCAGCAGTGTGCGCTTGCAGCCAGGAAGGCCAACTGTGTTCTGGGCTGCATTAAAGAAGGGGTGGCCAGCAGGAAGAGGGAGGTGATTGTCCCCCTCTACTCAGCTCTTGTGAGGCCCGACTGCAGTACTGCATCCAGGCCTGGGGCCCGCAGTACAAGAAGGACATGGAGCTCTTGGAGTGGGTCCAGAGGAGGGCCACTCAGATGATCAGAGGGCTGGAGCACTTCTCCTATGAGGAAAGGTTGAGGAAACAGGGATTGGTTGAGGGAACAGGAGGAGGAACGTCCGTTTACAGGGGTGGATAGTGATAGGACAAGGGGAAATGGTTTCAAACTGGGACAAGGGAGGTTTAGGTTAGATATTAGTAGGAAGTTTTTCACACAGAAGGTGGTGACACACTGGAACAGGTTGCCCAAGGAGGTTGTGGATGCCCCATCCCTGGAGGCATTCAAGGCCAGGCTGGATGTGGCTCTGGGCTGTATGGTTTGCTGGTTGGTGACCCTGCACATAGCAGGGGGTTGAAACTAGATGGTCATTGTGGAACTTTGCAACCCAGGCCATTCTACAATTCTACAATTCTATGAAAACCATATCAGATAACAGCCTCACTTTCAGAATATAGCTGTCATGTTCTCTGGTGCTTCTTCTCCTAAGTAGTGGAAATGGTTAGGATATCATCTTATTAATGAATATTGTCTTCTTGAATTTGTATGATAAATAAACTAACTACATACCACCCACAATGTATTCCATAATTTTGGAAAGACACACTGTGGAGCCTAAATATGTATGCAAACCCTACAGAAAATATGCATTCTAATGAGTAATTTTTTTCTTCACATTTACATGGCAGTGGGGAAAAAAATGAAGAGATTTTTGCTCCTCATGTAAGTGGTCACAGATTTTCTCTATAAGTTTTTTCTTGCCTGAGTCTGTCATAACTCTATAAGCTCTATGACCCAACAGTTAGCGGTATTCCATCATCATCTGACACAAGAAGGGTGACTGAACTCTCGTGAAACTGGGTTTCAACTGATGTTGCTGACTGAAATCAAGTCAGCAATATTCATTCTTTAGCAGTAATCACTCTATTTTTATGAACATTAAGCTCTTTAACATCGAAGAATACAATGCTTCCAGGTTTATTCTTGGCAAAGTCAAACCTCTTGTTTTTATTTCTCATGTGATGCCTCAGGGTTTCACAAAACTTAAGCTTTTCTGCAGCCAGCCTTTCAAAGATCTTCTCCCCATGCTAAACTGAACCAGAAACTGTTGGAACTTGATTTTGATGGATTTTTTTGAAGTAGGTTTTCCTTCTCTGGCTTCCTTATTTCAAACTGCAGGTCTTTGGAAGTAGTTAAGCTTATCAAAGACATCTCAAATGCTTTCTATTTTCTTCTCATCACTCACGGAGATTTTTGATAAAGCACAGAGGAAGGTGTTAAGCCATTCTAAAGTGAGAGGCAGGAAGGTACCACGGGGCCTTTGGTTCCAGTAAATGTTGAAAACAAACTGCTAAAGAAAAATGTTTCTTGGCTCATATGGGATGAGGGAAGGTACATTCAGAGTTGACAAGGAAGAAGGGAGTGCAAGATCATGTTTGCATAATCAGAGAAGCAGCAGATAAGGAAAGGAAACAAGCTGGTTTAGCATAGACAACTCTGGAGAGAGAGTGGTAGAGAAAACAGAAGGGATGGGGTGGAGAAGGAAGAGGGATCTCTGGAGTCAAAGCCAAGTGATGGCTCTGCAGGGTTGTTCCTGGAGCTCAGGAAGCACTGGGAACCTCCAGAGCAAGAAAAAATGAGATGGATCTTTCCTATCTACCTTCCAGAAACTAAATGAACTGGAGAAGAGAAAATACAATGGAAAGAAACATGACTAAGGGATCGTATCTGGAGCTGACAAGAAGATTCAGTGGGAACAGAGTTGCCAGCTGTACAATCACATTCAATGAAGAAATAATTTCTTCATGAACTAGTGCTTTCTGTGCACAAAAACTGCACTGTATCACTGCACCACTGCTAACAAAACAGTACAAAACTGTAACAAAGCAGCCATTCTCTTCTCTTTGCAGCTCAGTGTGTTTGTGCTATGTAACAAAAATGTGCTGATACACATACACTTGTTTTTCTTTCTTTAGGATCTAAATATTGAGGTAGCTTGCACTAGTGCAACTGTACTCTACACTAAGATGGTTATACCAAGATAAATGTTTTGATATAAATATATACATGGCATGGAGCTGTGTAACACACATAAATTGCTACTGCTAGACTAGAAAATGAAGAAGGCTGAAATACATCTCTGAATAAATCCTCCCCAAGAGGGATTGTAACAGACACATGGCTCAAGAACATGGGTTTGTCTAGGATGAATTTGCCTTCTGTGCCACAGAGTTTTAAGAATTTGTTTGTTAACTGAAAGTTGGAATCAGCTTTTTACAGCAAAATCCTGTAAATTTACCCTGCTGATTGGAAGTCCTTTCAGGTATTACAGAAAGGATGTAAATAATGGAGGAGAGAAAAAAATAGATCAGACAGTTGTGTTTACAATAATGTAATTCATTTTGATGATTTGTGATAATGCTATTCAAACCTGCACAGTATTGGGAAGGTTATAACCTAAGTCTGAGAAGGATGAGGTCTTGCTGTGGCTCTGGGCTATTAAACACCATCCAGTGTGCAACCAGTCCCTGCAGGGGACTCTGTACCATGGATCAGAAATGTGTGTTTCTAAGCCTGATACTTGGGCCTGACTCACTGATGTCTTGATAGAATCCCAAATTCTACTAGATCAAGATAACAGTGTTGTGCGTTCTCCATGCTAATGGGAAAGACTAAAAAAGTCTCCAAGGAAGAGCACATTCAGCCAACTGTCTTACAGTTTGAGCCAAAGCAAGCACAGTTCTTCTCATTTTTTCATGGGGAAATTGAGGCAAGAAGAAAATGAGAATTGGAGACGTCCATAGAAGAAATGGTTGTCAGAACCAGTATCAGGGCTGATTCAGGGGCCTGTGCTAGTGTTGTTAGACCACACCTTAATGAGATGAATTATTAATACAAAAGCTGCACGGGAAATTCATTTCTGCTGCCTCTCACCAGAACCAGCTGTTCAGACTTGAATGCGTCGGAGTTGCACAATACCAATCTTGCCTTTAGGATACAGTTACCCAACATGATGGGCTTTTCATAATATCCCTCCCAACAGTATCCTCATTTTTCCTCTGTCCTTCACCCTTCCCCCATCATCACCATGCTGTCAATTTTGGGTTCAGACTTCACTTGCAGAAGGTACCAAAAGGCAGCAATCCCACACACACAGTATCTGCGGTGGCAAGGCAGCCTCCTGTCAGCAGCTGTGCCAGTCTGCTCTAGATAAGACAAAAAATTAGCTCACATGTTTAAATAGTGAGCATCGAAACCCTGGCACATTCCAGATTAAATCAATTTTAAGTTCTCCACCTCTGGGAAAATGCTCTGATGAAATTAGTTCCAATGAGGTCAGGAAAGTTTCCGTTTTCCTGCAGAGCCTGCTGACAGCTAATAGTAGAGGAAGGTCAGTGGGCAGATTTAGCATCGCCCTGTCCTTCTGTGTTGCTCTCACAAACCTCCTCATTTATGTATTCACAAGACACAGTGTGTTTAAGCCCCAGACTGCGAGTTCCTTGTGCTTGTTTTACAATTTTTTTAAAGACAAAATCCCATTTCCTACTTGGCGTCCTTAGGCATTACTGCAACAAAAACAATAAATAGGTATAACAGAAAATAAGGATGGAAGTCGGGTGAAGAAATGCCTAATTGCCTGCACAATACTGGGACCACAAGCCACAGGCAGTGCTGGAGCTTGGCGGAGAGCGAGTGGGTGGTGTGTCACCTGCAAAACAGAGGGTTGGGCAGGCAAAGAATGGATCTTGCAAGAACAAACTGAGAGTATTCAGCTTGATAGCATCATGGAATTTAGAAATTAAGAGATGACAGCTGTAAATTAAGCATGGCACAAGTTGTTTTATTCTCCATGTGTACACAGACTGGCTTGGCAATCCCACAAACTCATGAAATTAAAATAAGTAGTTGCAACAGAGTTGTGACAAGCTTCATATAAGGAGTTTCCAGATAGAGCTTGCTATGGAAGGACCACTGCTATAAGAAAAGAATTGTGTTGTGGTGCAGCAGCAACAGAAGCCACTGCTCTGAGGTCTGTGGCAGCCTGCAAGGCTCACCTCTCCTTGCCAGGAAAATCTGTGCTTCCAGCTCTCCTATCCAAGGCAGAGATGAGGCATCACCTTCCTCTGGAAGAATGCAGCATGTTGAGCTTTGCTTTCCTTAATACTTATTCAAAGTAGCTTTCATACCACTCACTGCATATGTATCGTTTGGGAATGCTTAGGCCAAAGGATAATAGGCAGAACAGCGAAGGACTGAATCTTATTTCAGTTTGTTCCCATGGACAAGGTGCAAGTATTTAGTTTGCTGCTGAAATGGGACAGCATGTCCCTGCACTGCAGCAACGAACTTCTGGAATCCATTGCCACAGGAGGTTGGGGAAGCAGACTATTAGCAGGCATCAGAAGGGATTAGACAAGATTTGTGAACAACATCTCCATTACCAGCTAATAAAAGGAACAGACAGGTCAATGCCTGTGATCTCAGCAGTCTGGGCCAGAGGAAGATGTCAGGTACATGTGCAGGGACCTCACAGACCCATCTGGGTCTTTCAGATCTGTGCTTGGCCAGCCTGTGCAGGCTGTTGTGCAGCTACACCAGGACCATCACCAGTACTGGGCACATGTGGCATTTTTGGGTTTTGGTCTGACCCAGCAGGACATCCATCTCCTGTGGTTTGGCTGGATAAAGTGCCTAAACAGTGCTCTTCCCACCGAAGTCTCATACAACCATGATGTGCTTGAAAGGGAACTGGCTTTAACAAACTGTCACTTAGGCTCAGAAAAATAATTGATACCAAGGGATGGAGAAAAACAGAAGATTTCATTACTACATTAGGAATTAAAGAATTGTTTGGATTAACAATACGGAATAACACCAAAAGGGCTCACTCCAAAAAGTGCACAAAATCAGATAGTCCTTGGCACTAACTTGGCACTGACAGAAAGAGTGGGCAGCCAACCAGCCATGGCTTTGCAGCAATCCCTTTTTCCAGCAGAGGAGTCTTATGCCATTTAACTTCTCCTCCCATCATTTCTGAACATTTCTACGGCCGTTCTGTGGATTTTTTCCAGCTCTATCTTGCCTGAGTTCGGGTGGCTGCACTGGAAGCTGCACACATGATTAGGCGCACCATGGATATTTAGCAGAGCACAGCAATGCACTCTGTTTTTCCCAGTCCTTTTGCAAATAGGTCCTAAGATTGTGTTTGCCTCCTGGACAGGCACTGAGCTGACATGCATTATCCCTAATTTAACATCTTTTTTCCTGTACATAATGAGCTCTTTTTTTTTTTTTTTTTTCCCAGATTGAAAAATTGTTTTCTTCTGTCTTTGTGTCCAGAATTTCTTTTGCTGCTCGTTATCCAGGAGTTGCTTTGTCTTAGGGGATCTTTCTAGACCTTTTTGTAACTGTTGATGTCATTATCCCTTTGTCTGCCTCTTCATGGAAAGTACAGATTTCAGCAAAGATTCTCATGAGGCTGCTGATAACAGCACTGACAGATCTGTACACTGAGAAACCAGCAGGGATGAGGAAGCACTGTAATGACAAGGGAAAAGACTTGAAATAACTTTATATATATAGGCATACCCAGCTAAATAACAGCCAGAGAGAACATAACTAAATAAACAAATATTTGGAGGGAGTGAACAAAGGGTGGGTTAGGGTGGAATGCAGACCATGGCTGAGAAGGGCACAAAGGGAAAGGCAACATGGACTCAGGAACAGATTTCTCAACAGTGACTTGTGTGCAGATAGGAGAGAATCTCTCTATGGAAGTAAGATTGCCTCACTTCCAGGACACTGCAAACAGCACTGGGAAAAAAGAACCTGAAGCAACCTGATTGCACAGCCTGATGGATGTCTCCAGGCTCACAGAAGATGACTAATCAGCACAGGAAAGCATTGGTTTTCGCTTTATATTTCTGCTTATGGGTTTTCTCTTGTTTGAGAAGATCCTGATGGAGTAAATAGGGCACAACGTCATTTAAAAACAATAAAGAAAACCGAAAAAGAAGAAAAGCCCATTCTTCTCACACCCCATGGAGTAGTAACTTAGTGGAGAAAAGAGCACCACCTAGTGCTACTCGCTGTTTGCTGATGCTGTGCCGTCCTATGCCCTTCTTCACATTTCGGCGTTCTCCCACCGTGTGCTGCTCAGCAGCAAGGGGCATCCCAGCTCCCGAGGAGAAGAGCAGCTGGTTTGCCCAGGGCCCGACATCTCTCCGTTCTGCGCAGCCTGAACGAGGCAATGCCTTGGGCACCCCGTTAGCATAATTAAGGTGGTTGCTCTGATTCATTCAGGCCAGATTCTACCGCCCTTACTCATACAGAGGAGATCTGTGCCTCACTGATGGGCCCTGCTGCTTTCACCGGACTGGAAAACATTAATCAACACTCACAGAGCAGGCTTGGAAAAGCAGACGACCAGATCCCTGCACCTTGAAAAACACATGGTTCTTTGCCTTTACTTTCTGATTCTACAACTTGTGCCAAGCTACTAAGCTTGTCTTGATGCAGGCGAAAGCTCTATGCTTTTTTATTGCCTTTTCTCAAATCAAAATCTGCAGGAGGAAGATCTTCAATGAAAACATCGCTTTCCATGAGAGCTGTCATTAATGGATCATATGTAACCTTAATTCTTTTTTTTCATTTATTGTTAAAACCCACCTTGCTGCTTTTGTTTATGTCTTTTGGTTATGAATCCATACAATGTTTGCATTCATATTTTTAACATTGAACACCTTCTGTTCTGACTCACAGCTTCACGTTTTCTGTCACAGTGTAATTAAAATATCACAAGAAGGGAAGAAACAGGTAAATCAACTCAGAATGATTCTGCATCAGCTGTTGTTATGTATTATGTAAATAGGTCCAGACTTGAAGATACTTGTAGCATTGGCTATGTGGGTTAATTTACATAAGGATGTCTATAGTAAAATGTCTTCCATTTACATTTTTGAGTTTCCTAAGTGATCTTCATGAGCCATGCTACCATGATTCAATTAATCTAGTAATGGGCTTATGTCTTCTACCTATGAAGCTATTCAGTATCGCACTGTACATCCCGACTGGAAGGTGATAAAAATCAGCTCTTCAGATTTTTTCCACATCCTCTGATTTGCAAAACCAAATTTTTCCGTAGAGGTTTTTATTTCTACTTTATAATCCTGCATTTTTCCCTATCCAGCAGCCTCCTCATAGGTTCTCTTCAGCTGAGAAAGAAGTGATCTGGGTTATCTGCACCTTTCTGCCATGTACCTGTACCTTCACTGCTGCAACCACTGCTGCCCACAGATACCCCTTGTGACCATTTCTTACCTGGTACAGGATTTTTCTTTTCAAATTTTCAGGCGACTTGATTTGGATGCTTTTCTTTATAGGAATGCTTTTCTTTTAACTTTAATGAAAGGAACCTTGATTTAGTCTAATACATTTATGCCCTTTACCAAGAGAAGTCAGCAGAATTTGCATGTACTAGTGTGTACATGTGGACATATGCACATGCTGTTAAATAAGAATGTACAAAGTGTGAGTATGGTCTGTGACCATATAGTGCCCAGTTACTGGTTGGGCTCCATGGGACATCAGTGGGGAGGCTGCCAAATAAACCTGATGCAGGATGTCTGTAACCATCCCACTGGGCAGGTTTTTTTCTCTTGAAAATGTGTGTGTGATATTACATGAAGGACATTCTCATTGTATCAAAACTCCTTGGCTCTAGAACAAAGACATGTCATGGCATGGATGCATGTTCATTAGAGCACATATACATAGGGCAGATGTCTGTAATTGCATTCACCAGCTACTTGTTAATGGGAACTACCAGCCAGGTACATTGCACTGTATTCCCAAGGATGTACTGCTCCTTCCACAAGCACACACGTGAAAAATGGGCTTCCAAGAGCTCACACTACAATGACATGGGACATATGCAGAGCTGAACACATGTCCAGATCACCAAATATCCACTCCTGACCCAATGTGTCCAAGAAACTCCAACCATTGTGGCCATGCTGAAGTCTGTGGGTGAGCAGTGGCTGACATTGTGGCTCTGTAAGGGATATGGTGTCTACATGATGTCATGGGATGAAATAAGTTGGAAAAGGCTGGCTCTGGTTTTGCATCTTTCCTGTAGTAGCAACTGTGGGGAAACTGGGAGTGACTGCAGGGAGTGTTATCTCATTGCACGTGGGTTTGATTCTGTCATTGCACTGAGCAATTGAATTTAACATCTATTCATTGTTTCACTAGTGACAACATAATTAGCTAATTAGTACGGACTAATTGTTAAAAATACTGTACTGCAGCTACGCTAAATAAAATAGCCTGTGTACTTCATTCTGGGAGAGTTATGAGTTCATGCTTTTCTCCTTAGGAATCAAAGAAACTCCTAAGAAATAAAAACCACACCAGCAATTCAAAGCCAATTCATACTCTGCTATGACTAAACCAGGTGCAATAAGGGACTGGCGACTGCACAAAGGTTGGGTTTATGGCCTTGCGCAGGGCGCAGTGTGTAGCCAGGAGCAGGTGAGATCCCTGCTGGCACCAAGGGTTCATTACAGCCTGACACCAAGGTTTGGATTTATAAGGAAACCAAAGCCACCAGCCCTGCCCTTCAGACTGAGAGGTTCTGCTGCCTGGTCGGGTCCACTGACTCCACACATAAACCAGAGGCACCTCCAAGGGCTGGGGAAGGAAGCCTCTGCCTCTTAAGACAGAGCAGCTGTGTTAACATCAGCCTGGAAGGGCTGGGTTTCCAGGACACCTCTTTCTTTTCCTGTGCCCACTCTGGGGGAGGTTCTGCAAGGGTGAGGCCCTTTGCAGACAAGAAATCAGAGTCCAGCTGTGTTTTAGCCACAGCTTTTTTCAGGAGGAAACAAGTGACAGCTATTTAAAAACTGTGACAGACCAAAGATTTTTTTGTTCCCAGACTATCTGCTTCTAGTTATGGTTTTGTTCTGTGTTTTCAGCCGGCATATAATTACCATGAATTATAGAGCAGAACAGGGTGTGTGTAACCACACCTCGAACAAGCTGGTTCTCATTGGCTTGAGCAATGGCTGGAGCAGCTCAGGTTCCCAAGCACAGCTTTGAAACACAGTCTGGGAGGCCTGTGCAGAAAGCTGGGCTGCTTTAAAACTGATCCAAGTGACATATTGTACCCCTGGTGACACTGATAGTACACACCATTGCTCTTCAATGAGCCCTGAAGTGCACACAAAAACATTAAAGCTCGCACATTCCAACAATATTAAAGAAGACACAAATACTTGCTGACAATAACTTTTAGCATATGCCTGTTAAATCCTTCTTTTCATGTTTGGGCAGAGAAAATACCCATCTTGCAGATTTCGAGCCAGGACTGTATCTCAGTTTAGGCCTTAGACTGTCCTGTGGCAGAAGTCTGTCATTCATTAGAAGCCTTCAGGAAGCGTCCTAGAGGCTCAACATGCAGAGGATTTTAAACTGATGATGCTGACAAATGCTGATGCGCAGACCAAACCTGCGGCTGAAATGCTCAGTAGCAGAGCACGCTGGCAGACAGCCACCCAGCCCACCTGCCTGGGAATCACTGCTGCTGCTCCAGCCAAAATAAGAGGTAGCTCATTATCACTGGATAATAAGTCCAATTATTTACGGCAATAAAATATGTAGGCAATATATGTTGACATTTCGCCTTCCAAATTACTTATTTCAGCACAGATCTAATTTTGCAGGTAGGATAATACAACAGTGATGTAGAAATTAGTCTGAGAACCTCTTAGTGCTTGTGATTCTGGCTGACAAAGCAAACTGCAGAGAATTAAACCTGCTCTCTATGCAGATGTTTGCAGGGATGGTTGATGGGTGCGGGACACGATGAAGCTCCAAGGCTCTATAAGGAATGTTTCCATACTGATTTCAATTCCAGTATCTTTCACTACAGGAGTGAAGGTTTCCAGGTTGAAGGCCTTAAGTCAGTATTTGAACACTGAATTAACCAATTTACCTGGGAAAACTGACCACATTTTACTGCTGGGTGAACTGTGGAAAAGTTCTGGCTCACCTGCCGCTTTGTTCAAGATGAAATGCATTGACACGGAGGCCTGGAAATGGGAAACATTTTGTTTTTTCTCTGAACTGCAGAAGCCCCTGCTGTGAGATATTCCTCAGACCAAAATCCAAAGTAATATTCAGAAGACAACGAGGAGTTCCTGTGCAAGGTACTCCTGCTGGGTTAGGTAAGCAGCTGAGCTGCTAGTTGCCTGCACTTTGCAGTGCAGAGTAATAATTAACAGTGATAAAAAAATACACATGCCAAAGTCCAAGCCACATAGTGAATAACTGCCGTCATGGAAAACATCCCCCATGGGCAAATTTTGATGTATCTGTCAACACGGGGTGTCAGCTAAAGCAGCCTCTGACCAGCCCATTCAAACTCCATTTGGGCTCCATTCAAACCCTCAGACACCAACCAAAGTCAGCGCAGCCCCTCGTGCACTCAACAAACCCCGAGTGCCATGGGAGCCAAGGGAACGCATGGCATGCTGCCCTTCACTTGGAGGACAATTCCTGCCTCTAAGCCCCTTTGCCACGAAAGCCTTTGTAAAGCCTTTTCTGCCTAACCTTTAAGGCAGGGGGTGACAAATTGTACTTAGTGCTTGTGGGCCCAGCTGCAGAAGCATGCCACACACCACCGTCTAGTTCACAATTCAGTCTTCAGCATAACTACATATTTCTGCAGGATGCTCCGTTACATGGTCTGCCCTTCCTGTAGATTTTCTGTCTGAACTAATAGCACGTCTTTTAACCCATCCATCAAGTTCTTTCAGATGAATCTGAACTTTTATCTGTGTTGCTATCTTCAGCCTTGTGCTGAGCTATCTTCTGGTGCCCAACATGCTTTATAAATTGATTTGTGGGTAGCAAACACTGTGATTTATGTGCTATGACATTGCCCCCTTCTTACTTACTAGTAAAATCTTGAGAAATCTCTTCCAGGAGAACTGAGATTTGCCAGTCTTGGCTCAATTCGAAGATATATTGTTGCCATTAAATGACATAGATATAGATAAAAGAAAATGTTTTCTTATTCTATTAAACATCAGCATTGCCATTCTTGTAATTTTATCAAAAAAGCCAAAGATTTGATGTTTTCCATAATGCTCCAGCTCCTGCATGCTCATAATTATGCAAGAGTAAAACCATTCCATGTTTTAAGTTCTTTACCCAGAGAGTGGTGAGGTGCTGGAACAGGCTGCCCAGAGAGGTTGTGGATGCCCCGTCCATCCCTAGAGGTGTTCAAGGCCAGGTTGGATGCAGCCCTGGGCAGCCTGGTCTAGTATTAAATGTGGAGGTTGGTGGCCCTGCCTGTGGCAGGAGGGTTGGAGATTCATGATCCTTGAGGTCCCTTCCAACCCGAAAGCCATTCTGTGATTCTGTGATTTTTGTAAAAGAAAGTATCCAGTACTCATATTCACAAAGTGGAAAATTTAGATTAGCCGTATTTTGAAGAATCAGAAATCTAAAATACACAGATAAAAATATCCAGCATTTGTTGTTTTGTAAGTACATTGCTATTTTCAAGCAGAGATTTTTGAGGTGTGGCACTAGCAAACCTGAAATGTTGCTACATTCCTCTTCACCTAACTATCACAAATGGAAACAGATGATGCAAGTTGTCCCCAGCAAGTAGCACGTAGTTGTGAAGCATGAAGAAACAGGTTTTGAATCACCAGGGAAATGGCATCAAAATACACCTGGGTAAGGACATGCAGGCAAACATTGCATCACGTCCCATAAGTCGCATGGCCAGCTGGCTGTAGCATGTGACAGCACTGCTCTGAAAGACATGCCTTCGAAGCTTTTGGATGCAGTACAGGTGACATGTCTCAGCAGTCATGCCAAGTGCTCATTTATCTTCTTCAGTGTCCTGTGTACAACTGTGTCTGCTGGATGCACGAGGAAGACTGCCAAAAAGGCAGACACCAAAGAACTTTACTCATCTGTTTCCCAGGCTGCAGCAAGCAGTGCTGTAGGAACACTCCTGTCTTGCCATTGCATTCAGGATACATGTTTAATAACATAGGATGTTTGTAAAGATTTATACAGGTGTAATTTATTGCTGAGTGGTGCTGTGTCCATGTGAGGTTTAATAATACATCTCAAAATGCCTTATTAATGGACAAATAAAGAGTAATTTCACATCAGTTTGAGATACTCGTCAACGCACCAGGAGCCCTCATGCACCACTTTGTTTCTCAGCCACACAACAACCAATTAGCTCAGGTGATGTCCTGCTCTGGGGACAGTCTCCTCAGGGCAGAGAGGAGCAGGCTGCTGAGGGTGCTCTGTGGATCAGGGTCTTGAATTCAGCCTTGTTCTAACGATTCACAGGAGGTGGACAGGCTCAGTGTGGCATGGACACAAGATCTTCCCACAGCCAGAGGAGTGGATTTCACAGAATCACAGAATCACAGAATCACAGAATCACCCGGGTTGGAAGGGACCCCAAGGATCATGTAGTTCCAACCCCCCTGCCTAGCAGGGCCACCAAACATACATATTCAGATCAGGTTGCCCAGGACCCCGTCCAACCTGGCCTTAAACACGTCCAAGGACGGGGCATCCACAACCTCCCTGTGAATGTAGATTTCCAGCTGTTCTACCTCACCTCTACAGTTGGTTAGCAAGTGGCGCCCTGCCTGGCAGTCTCAACTTCTCTGCTAGCTGGGGAGTGGCTCCTTAATCCCATTCTTGCTTGACTTCATGGCAGCCCTTACACAATCCCTGGCAGCATTACCAGGCATCTCTGTTATGTGAACACCCCCAGAGCTCTAATGTACTCAGCTTGAAACAACTTCAAAGATGCACTGCTTCTGGCCTTCAGAAGAAAGTTGCTGCTGCCCCCAGAGGGGTAGCAGTCCCTGGCTTCTCTCTTTTGCTTTTTCCTTTCCTCAGCCTCTTCACTTTCTTTTCTCTCCTCTCCTCTGATCCCCTCTTGGATGTTGATCCTTTAACATCACCATTGCAGAACCGGGACCCATTTACTTCTCCTTTCCTGGCTGCTTCCATCTTAGCAGAGACCCCCAGTAGGGAGGCAGGGGGCACTGGCAGCTTTCCACTCCCAGAGGCCTTACAGAAGGACACCCTGCTATTGCTGCTGGCCCCTGCCCCATCCTTTGGTGGGAACAGGAGAACAGAGTGGTCAGGGAGAGGCCAGGCTGAAAGCAGAGCCAGTTCTCACCTCTTTGATCACAAACCTTGTAATGGTTGGATATGTTTTTCCTGGAATTCCAGTTCTGTGGAAGTAAATAAAGAGGAAAAAAAGCAACCTGTGTTCATGGCCAGAGAGTAAAGACTGAAAATATGAAACAAACGCAGCATGGTGAGGTGGGTGCATGTTGCTGCCATTTTTGTGCAGCCTTCTGTTGGGGCACCTTTCCTAGCACCTCCTCTCTCAAAGCCAGCCTGGATGTAAGCAAGGGGCTCAAAACTCAGTCAATAAAAAGAACAAACAACTGTTCACATGCGGAAAAAAAAAGTATTTTCTATAATATCTGACTGCCCTTATTTTTGTTTCTTTCACCATGGAAGGATAGGGCTGGGAGCCTCAGGAGCCTTTTCCCTCTAATTCTGGCTGTTGTCTTCAAATCTGCCAGTCTGAGGACAGACAGGCAGAGCCAGTGATCCCCGCAGTGGAAATCTGTCTGAAGGGGAGCTCTGTCAGCCTCAGATCTGTTTTCTCTGGAAGCCTTTCTGGGCTAACCTCTTCAAAGTGCAGGAGGGAAACACCATCTGCCTGCTGGATTAGAGGAAGAATGAATGAGATTTAATTAAGATGATTTTGCCCTCTAGACAGGTTGTTTAAAAATTAATTTTACCTCTCCTTTCCCTTCAATTAAGTTTATAAGCTAGAGGGAACAGTGCACCCTGAAATATTGATTCTGTCTCTCAGATTGCAGTGACCTACATTTGTGGGTGCTCTGTCCATGATCAGGATTGTCACTGTCCTGCACACTGAGCATGGGAAGAGTGATCAGGCTGCTGGCTCGGGTTAGATGCAGAGCTCAACACGAATCCTTTAATTTCTTTTAAATACATCATGATTCATTATCTCAGGCAGGATCCTATATCAGGTGCATGAAGAAAGCTTTGTGAGAGGCAAGCTGAGGTTGGTTGATCAAAGCTACGCCCTAGGCAACATGAGAGAGCTTCCCAGCCGACTGCATCTGGTTTCTGCAAAGGCAGACAGCTTCAGTTTGACTGCTGGGGTTGACTAGAAGGAAACTTAGATGTGTTTCTTTTTTTTTTT
Source organism: Lagopus muta (assembly GCF_023343835.1). NCBI lineage: Eukaryota > Metazoa > Chordata > Aves > Galliformes > Phasianidae > Lagopus > Lagopus muta. The sequence goes on along the minus strand of NC_064433.1, from coordinate 14,971,086 downwards.
CTTTCCAATAGTTCTTCCCTCTCAGATTATCAGTCATGTCAACCCTACACAACAAGGAATAACTAAAGGCTTTTGGCTTTCGTCCACACCTGGGAAGCTTACATCATTCTCACTGAAGGCTTCAAAAGTGTGGCAAACAAGGAGTAAAACATTGGCCTGGCAAAGACGAAACTCTTGAGAAATGTCCTGATTTCCAGGCCCTGCTTGTAATTCCGCGGATCGGGATGCAGATCTGCTCCACTTAACTAATGTAGCATGCAAACAAAGAGAAAAAGAATTTGGGAACGATTTATGGATCTGTGAATAATTTTGACTTCAGCTCTCACAATTATATGTGCCATGGTGTATTGCATGTTGGGTCACTCCCAAGAGTTACTGAGTACCATAAACCTACATTAACACAAAACAAAATATTATGTGCCTTCATAATGCTGAGGGTTGAACATCACTCTCATTTATGATGGCATTTTCTTAGTCCACTAACAGCAAAAAGCTCTGCCTATGTTACCACTAGAACACACTATCTTGCTTTACGGGAGATGCTTGCCAATAAAATTATTCCAGCTATCCACATATTCCAGTCTTTGGCAAGGGAGCAACCCTTTGCAATACTGGTTGATATGAGTCTGCAAACTCAGCAGTAACATGAGTTCTTGCAAGTTCCTCTCTAAAAATCTAATCAGCGTCATTAAGGAAACCTATTAAGAACAGATAGAGATGCTTGATGACTCGAAGGCTCATGGTCCAAGCACTGGTTCTCTTGGGTTTCCCTGACATGCACAGCATTTCTCCAGGAAGGAATTTAGTTTCACTGCCCTTTGTGATGTTCAAATCTTTGTCACATTCCCCTCGTGTTAGGAGCCCAATGGTCTGGAGTTCTAGCAGTACTTTCAAAGAGTATTACTGAGACTTAGCATCACAAGCAAAACAGTAAATCAGAGCCTGTAAGCCTGCACAAAAGTTTCTGTATTTGGGCCTGATTGTGGTGCTCAGTCATACCACAACTGCAGACAAAACTGGATGAGGTAAGTTAAGCAAGACAAGGGTGCTGAAAAGCTTTCCCACCTTCTAAATATTTCCATATGCTGGTAATTGCATTTGCAGTAAAACTCTTAAGACCATAAGGCCTCCATGGCATGCTGCAGAGCTGTGTTCTTGCCCCAACCAAAGCAACCTGTGGATGAGAACTCAGCTTCAAGTGCAACAACACAAGTTGTGTTCTGCCCACACGCCTCATTCTTCAGAAGGTGTTGTTGTGCCTCTTGTCTCCACCCTCAAGAAAGCTAAAAACACTCTAAAAGATCATAGCAGTCAGATGAGATTAGAGAACCAGATTATAGCCAGTTTAAGACATGAAAACACCAGAGGTCTTCTGGCCATGCTGCAGGCTGGCATGGTAGGAGTCAGCTCTGCTGTGGAGCCCAACAGTGTGTGTAAAGCAGCCGAGCACAGTGCTCAGCCTGGCACCGGGTAGTGAAGTGCTCCTGCATGAAGAAGTGCCTTTTCAAGGTGGGCAATGCTGGATGAACGTGCATTCATGCATGGGCCAGCTGGGTGCCAGGGCAGGACAGCCAGAGTCTGTCTGTGCTTGCCCCCTACAAAGGCACTCTCCTCTACTTAGAAATCTCAAAATCTGTGCGTGCCAAGCAAGGAGTACAGCACTTCTGTGGGGCTGTTGGTTCTGTGGGACTCATGGGTGATGGCTTAAAGGTTTGAGCAGGAGGACGTGCTGTCAGAAGAGCTGGAGATGCTCAGTCTTTCACAGCTCCAGTTCTTTGGCCCTTAGCTCCCGAATTCCAAAGCTTTGCAGTTCGGCAGAGCTGGGAGCACTCCATGCAGGTGTGGGCTGCGGCCCTGCTGACTTCAGCAGCACTGCTCCCATTCTCATAATTACTGTAGGCCAGGAGGGGCTGTGTTGGCAGCGTGTAACACAAGCCTCAGATACCATGAAGCACATCGAGCAACGCCCTGCCTCAAACAGGCCCGAAAGGGAGCACCAAGTTACCCATCTGGAGAAAACCTGTCCTGGCTTTGTCCTAGCCCAGATTTTTTTGGCTGCAGCTTCCAACTTTTGAATCTCCTTTATGCCTTCTGCAGCAGCATAAGACTCTGAATTAGTAAAGTAAACACACGTGGCTTTAGGCACAATGCTTTGAGCATGGCCTTGCACTTCATGGCAGACATTTGGTGGTGCAGCCCTGAGATATGTCCTCAGTGAGAGCAAGCTTGGCCACCTGGTCAGGTTTGTCTGCAGCAAACCCCTTAGAGCTCTAGCTTTGACTAGAAACTTTGATGGCAGAGAGGGAGTTAAAGTTGAGAGCGGGAGGATTTTAATGAAATAATCCTTGGCGAGGTTTCTCAGGTGCAGGCACTTTTGGTTGAGACCCCTTGCCTCCATAGCTGCCTCCTCCAGGAGCAGGGCAAGCAGGCCACGGCTGGGCCGTGTTGGATTGACCAGTCCATGGCAGATTGGTCAGACCATGGTGGAATGGCCATGCCATGATGCATTGAGCGGGCTGCAGAGGATTGACCAGGCTATGGTCGAGCAGGCAAGGCCTGGTGTGTTTAAGGGAACATCCAGCAGACTTGTGTTTAAGAAGGAAGCACTTCCAAATACCTTTAAAATGGATGGTGCCATCAGGGTTTTCTCCTGGTTGTTAATTAAACCTCTCAGACAGAGGGAGGTTTTAGCCAGTGACTTGAAGGAGGAACTTGACCTTACTTCTGAAGTCCTTGGAAGTAAAACTTGACAAAGGACTTGACACAGTCATTCTCCCTGGAATGTGAGCCTTGCCTCAGCTTTCACCTTCTCGTGAAATGCAGTAATAACTCTTCTTTTTTCACCCGTAATAATATGTGATGCATCAAATAGAGTCCTTGTCCTCTGGTGCTCAGCTATGAGCCATACGGCACACACATAAGTGAAGATTAGCGATTAGACAGGCCTTGAGTTCAGTAACATGATTACAGTATAAAAATAGGCATGAGGCTGAAATTGCACCTCTACTTGTGCTCATTTTGCACAGGCAAGAAAATCGAGATTTTCATAACTTTATTTCTGAGGTTATCATTTCATATAGATATAAAGGGATTTCTGGTTGAGTTGTAGAGATCAGACAATTATTTATGAATCATTTATATTTATGTGCTACCTATAAATACTCCAAAGCACGCTATGAAAAGTAATTGCGTGTTTTTGATGACTGCTTTATGCAATTCAAAGAGGATTCTGTGTTCTTCTCAAGTCTCAGCTCCACCACCCTTTTATACCATTCTGGCAGTGCAAGCATAAACTGATCTGGGAAGAATCTGCTCAATGCAAGAATGTCTTACTACGAGCAGATGCCAGCAAAGCCCCACTTTCTCACCACAAGCTGCTGCACTATAATACCTTGTGTTAATATCTGTGGTGGTTAAAAGCAAAACAAAAAACAAAGCAGGTGCATCTGACAGCATCCATCAGCCATCTCTTATTTGTTCACTTGGCGTCAAAGGCACACTCCTCCTGTCTCTGTGGGACATCTCCTGGCATGGGGCACCAGCACAGGGGTGGTGAGACCAGCCAACAGCTGCACCCAGCCCAGCAGGGATGGAAAAGTAGGCCAGAAGGCTGGGGAGACTTGGTGCAACCCATATCATAGAGATCTGGAAAAATGCAACACAGAAGGCACCAACTGATTGAGAAGTCTCTAATAAACTTCATGTATTTCTTGCACTGCATGGCTAGAATTAGAGAAAAAGGTTGTAAGTAAGATACAGAGCACAAGAATACTGGAGAATTACTGAGTGCGACTCTGGATTGTTTCAGTGCTAAATAAGTTGGCTTTGCCTCAATACCTGCCTGATCTTTACAGTGAAAATTATGGTGTCAATTATAGTGAAAATAATTTTGGTTTCCCAAAGACCCAGAAATCATTATGAATCTGATCCATTTGAAAAGTAGCTCTAAGGCAGTGCCAAATGTTATCGCAATTTTCATGCTAAAATCAAACAATAAATGAGTGTTTCTTCTTCTCTTGACACTTACGTTATACTACAAACACAGTGTCAGGACAGCTTGTCTCTATTTGTGTCTCTGTCTTTCCCAAACCCCTTCTCCTCCAACCAAGGATTACTGCATAAACAGACACCAAGAAATCTGATGTGCTATTGCATGATTATTTTATATTTAAGCCAAGTTTAATTATTCCCTTTGTCCTCCGTAAAAACAGAGGGAATAAGAAAAAAAAGACATCTAACCCCCCCAGGCAATCAAGAAACATGTTTAATTTGAGATTCATTTCTTGTGTAAGAAGAGAAAACTTCTAAAAGATGTAGAAAAATCCTAATTCTCACTCAGTTTTTCGTTTTGAAACATAAATGTAACTGACACAAACCTCCATTCCAGGTGCCCAAGCACGGGCTGCTCCCTGAGCTCTGGCCCTTCAGCTGGCACATTGCAGGGGGTTTCTCCCTTGGACTGGTTTTTCTAAGCTCACCCAATCTGGTTATTTCCTGGGTCCCAGCCCAGGCCCAGTCAGCTCCTCAGCTCAGGACGGCCACCGGCCACATTCCCCTTCCTTTCTAATTACCTCTTTCAAAATGGATTCTTTGCACACACCAAACTTGCTCTGGGTGGGTGCAGTGTTTCTTACATTTCACTGCTGCTTTGGCTCAAATGGCCTCATTTACATGAGGTTAAAGCCACTAATTTAAAACATACAAAGCAGGTGCCGCAGAAAGCCGTCATCAGAAAGAAGGCCATGGAGAGACAGCGAAAGGGGTTCAGCCTGATATTCCCCACTTACCAGAAAATTCCAGCCGTGAGAAGCCTCTCAACACCTCAGAGTATTTCCTGAGTCTGCTTGGCCCCTGATGTGAGCCTGTGCAAGCTCACCCTGCTGCCTGTCTCTTCTGGGAATGACCCCCTCGGGCAGGGCACTAGGCTCCACTGCCCTACAGCCAGCACACACATTTCTCATGGCTCATGTCCTTTCAGAGTGGATGCACTGGGAGGGAAGCATGGGGAGAAGCCTTCAGCCACTGAACATCACATCACAGGAATCATACAAGAACACAGCAACAGAACAACAACAGAATCTTACAAAGATCATAGCAAGCTTGTGGATGATACCAATCTGTGTTATGGTCAGTGTGCCTGAGGGATGGGACGTCATCCAGAGAGGCACAGACGGGCTCAAACAGTGGGCTCAAGTGAACCTCATGAGTCAACAAAACCCAATCTGAGGTCTTGCACTTGGGTCGTGGCAACCCCTGCTATCAGCAGGAACAAGCTGGGGAATGTAAGGATAGAAAGCAGCCCTGCCAAAAAGACCTGGAGGTGCTGCTGGATGGGAAGTTGGACATGAGCCAGCAATGTGCCCTTGCCAACCATACCCTGGGCTGCATCAAAAGCAGCACAGCCAGCAGGGCAAGGGAGGTGATCCTGCCCCTCTGCTCTGAGACCTCACCTGGAGTACCGTGTCCAGATGTGGAGTCTTCAGTGCAGGAGAGACATGGACCTGCTGGAGTGCGTCCAGAGGAGGGCCACAAAAATGATCCAAGGGATGGAACACCTCTCCTATGAGGACAGGCTGAGAGCTGGGGCTGTTCAGCCTGGAGAAGAGAAGGCTCCAGGGAGATCTGAGAGCTGCTTTTCAGTATCTAAAGGGGGGCTGTAAGAAGGAAGGGGACAGACTCTTGGACGGCAGCCTTATCTAGGAATGAAACACTTGTTTTAACTTGCAAACATACAACACCCACCTCCAGCTTTCCAGCCCCCATCCCAGAGATGAGCGCAGGAAGGGGCTTCCAAAGTGCACACAGGTCATGACTGCTTTGTGAATGATTCATAAGGAATGCTAAAAACAAAGTAAATGCAACATGTTTTATTTGACATTGGAATAAATTACAACTGTAAAGCATGATTTATTGCTTTATAAATTGTCTGCTCTTAAAAGGCATTAATATCAAACATAAATGAAACAAAGACACATTCGATTAGCAGTTCAGTTCTCTGAAGCTTTATGAACAGCTCAGTAGAGTGATTTCATTCTGTATATGACTGAAATCTCAGATCACAGGCTCATAAACTCGGCTTTGACATGCATTATGATCATTCAGACATACTGAGGGGCCTGTAGGTGTGTTTGTTCATTTGCTTTAGGATATAATTTTTATTGCAATTTTCCCTAAAATATCCCACTGAATATCCAGTCCTTCATTCCTCACTCAAACACAGATCCCACTGATTTAAAAAAAAATACTTAAAGGGTGCTTAGTTTTTTCTGCTCCTGCAGAAGAAGAGTTTTCAAATCTAAAACCAGAAATAGCGTGGTCCCAAAATGAACTTTTCCTAGATTAAAACCCTTAAGTCCCATGCACAGAAAGTGTTTTCTCCCACTTTGATTCTGGAAAAAAAAATCCCATTATTATCTGAATTAACTGGGAATTAAATTATTGAATTACCATTTTTATTGCACAGTTAATCCCTGCTTGAGACTGGTATGAATTTTGCTTAGCACCTTCACTCGTCCAGGAACAGACCCAAGAAAGCCCAGTGCTGGGGCACGAGAGGCTGCTGGCAGCAGGCTGGGTGCGCCTGGCTCTTTGCAAAGTTCAGCCCTTGAAAGGACTTCAAGGGCAGAATCTGCCCAGCTCAGCAAGATGTAATGCTGAGAAGGTAAGCCAAAGAGACACTTCCTTGGCTTCCTGGGGAGCCACAGCTCCTGGAAGCCAGAGAAAGAATGGACTCTTGTGAATAACTCTCATTGTATCAAGGAAAAGGATTCCACTGAGGCATGCTGCCCTGCTCTGGCCCTCTCTGGGAGTGCTTTAACAGGCAGCTGCTCCTGTATGCTGGCTGCAGAAGAGCATCTCCTTGTGCTACTCCCCCAGGAAAGAGTGTGACCCTGTGCTTGCTTTTCTGGCTGTGTCCAAAGCAGCACAAAGTAAGTTGGCTCATGTCCTTGACAAAGGGCAAAGCTCTCCAGAAATGAAACTCCTATCTACATGAGACTCCTATCTATATCAGCACTTGGAACAAGCCAGAGAGCTTGCAGAAAAAATCTGCAGGGCAGCTTCTCTTCAAACTACAAAATCAATTTTAAGATGTATGAATCACCAGTACAGAAAATCCTTCTAGAAGTGGCTCAGCATTACTCAGACAGCTCCTATTTAGAGAAGGTTCCTCTCCTATCAGCACCCTTGTGCGCTTTTCATGCCTGCAAGAATGCAAACAGCAGAATGGGATGCTGGTTTTTGTTACTGTGTTACTCAATAGGAATGGCCAATCTATTACTGGATCCAAGAAATACATATCAGACTTCAAGATTACACTGATTCTAGTGCAATTTCAGTTTTCAATAACATTTCATCAGTCACGATGCATGTTCTATGCAGAATATCATTAAAAACAAACAAACAAACAATATTTCTCCTTCTAAGCAGTTCCCACGGAAGACCTGTTCTGTTGGGCCATAATACAGAGCCAGCATTGATCTCTGCAGGGCAGTACAGCAGATTTGGGGCGCTGTGCCCATCAGCGACAGCTCCCAACAAGTCAGGTGCCATTGCAGTGCTTTGCTGGAAGATGGGAACTATACTTGGGAGCTGTGCTGAACTGGGCCAAGCACTCAACATTTTTCAGTGTCCTCTTCATATAGGGATGAGCCTGGTTTAGCTCCCAGCCACACAGTAAAGTGCATCACGGAGAGGTGGGAAGCAACGGAGCACCTTCCTCTACCTCAGCTCCTGCCTTGGGAGAATCTTGTGGAAAAGTGGTTTTGTGGCTGCTTTCTGCCAGCAGGACGGTACGTTGCAGCTGCAACAAGGGCACGCACATGGTGCACACCTGATTCATCACAGTGGTTCAGAAACATAGCTCAGAAATGCACAAGCCTTTGAAATCATCAGTCATCTCATTTACGTTCACCCAGAACAGATTCTTGGCTGACTTCTTTCTTTCCTTAGCAGATACAGATTTCTTTTGAAGATGAGAAGCAGGAAAGCTTGCCTTCAGGGACAGGCAGAGACACTCACAAATCAAAACGCACGCACACATCATCCACCACATCAGTGACCTCTAGTCTGCACTCTACAACACAACAGCTTATTGTTTGAACCTTCACTTCTCATCCCTTTCACAGATTCTCAGGACTGATCTTTCCTCTTCCAGTGAGAAGTTCAGTGAGGACTCTATAGCGAAAAACTAACCAGAGGAACAAACTGTTGCCACCAATGCAATGCAGGATTGCATTCAAGCCATGGACTCTAGAGGAGCAGGGTGAGGACCTGAGTTATTCCAGGTTCTGGTCCAGCATGCAGCAAAAAGGGAGTCAGCCTCACGGTTACTGTGCTGGCGTTGGGCAGACAGAGTTAATTCCCTACTGATCACACCCTCCTCTTGTGCTTGAAGTCACCAGGAAATGTAAACAGTCTGTATTAACAGACTGTTCAAACATACCCAGCAGAATGGCAGCCTCCAGACAGCTGAACTCCCAAGCAAAGACACTGACAAAGGCATCACCTCTGAAATGATGAGATGCCAATCCAAAGCCTTTTCTCCAGCACTGGTGCTGAGCACCTCCCTCTGAGATGTGAACACTGCTCTCCTATGAAAAGCTGTCCATGGCATTCAGTTCTGAATACAGTTCAGCAAATATCCCAGTGCATTTCTCCTCTCTCAGCAATTAACAGCTTATGCATTGCTCCTTCTCAGAGTAAGTCGCCAGAAAGAAATCTTCTAAGGAACGAACAACTTCAGGATTGCTACATCTCCTCTAAGGCATTTACTTACAGCAGATGAAACACCTGCACAGTCTCTTGCCTGAGCTACTCCTGAGCTGCCCATTTCTGAAAAGCTTCCAGCAATGGAGGAGGAAAGGTCTGTGCACACTTGCACAGTCTCCCCATCCAAACATGTGCTGCCGCCAAGGAAGCCAATGGGCCACAGTAAGCATTTTGTCAAGACTGGCAGTGCACTTGCAAGGACCTCTCAAAATCCATTCCCACCTTTATTTCTAGTTCACCAAGTTTGGCCTGCAGCACTCAGGCCAACCCTGAGTTCCAGAGGGATCAGCTTGAAGCCCCTTCTGACTGCCTGGGGACATGGCTCCTACTGAACTGGGCAGCCAATGGCACAATCAGAGAGCACATCTGGAGCAAGGCTGCCACTGGTGCATTTTCTTGTCTGCTCTGCTCACAGGGAGCACAGTGTTCGTCCACTCTAACAAAACATGGCAGGCATCAATTAGTGGTTATAAAATGCTCTAAATTTTCACAAACCTTTGTAAGCACTGAACATTTTAACTGGCAGGACAGCCATGCCTGAGAATTCAGTGTATGGTTAGAAACAGACACGCTCTCCTACAGTTCTCATCACAAAAGGTCTCATGGAACAAACATGTGCCTACACTGAGATTTTACCAATGGAGGAACCAGATCAGAGGTGCACACTGGCTGGGTCAGGCCCATGAAGCAGATGAATGACTCAGTGAAGAAAAACAAGGTCTCCTAATGTTAGGCCCAGTGCTCCATCCGCCCACCAGAGATTACGACACAGGGGACAAGTACCTCCCCAGAGGGACGGATATAGCACCAAGGGCAAAGAGCCTTTGAAGTTGAGCATCACAGCATAAAGTACAGCACGTGCATATTACATATTTAGCTCCATCCTTGTTTCTCTTGTCACAAGGGCAGTAGTTTGTCAAGTCAGTTATCTTCTGGTCAGCCTGTTGCATTACTTCCTTTGGAGATGCAGACAAAGACGTGCATGCTACTCAGTAGTAGAAAAGTTTTGTTTCACGTGGGCTGAAAGTTTCTTATACCCAAATGAGATTTTTGCATGCATCCACATACTCACCCAGATGCTGCCTCTGCTGTGCTCCATGCCTGAGTGTCATGCCATGTTTGCTCTGCGTAGCAGGCATATCATACGCACACAGTAACCTGGTACAAGAGCTCATTCTGCAGGCTGAGTCTCAGGCCAAAACTCACTTACAAAACCTAAAAGTGTTGCTACTTCTTTGCAGTGAATTGGGCTTTCACTAGGAATTAACATAAGCTGCAGCGACTAATCTTATACTCGGTGCCCTTGCTTGTTTTCCTTTCACAGTTCAACCACTTTCTTCCTTAACACTGAAATGCTGAAGTCTTACATAGCATTCTGAGCATTATTCTCTGCTGGCTGTATTTCTCTATGCTCCAAGCCTCTAGCACAACGCATGCAAAGGATAATGTCTGAACTTGTAATGCTTTTAACTAAAAAAATACTTCTAAAAACATAAAACATAAATTATTCATTCTTCTTTGTCCATTGTTTTGAGCACTGAGTCTTCTCCCAAGATTTTACACAATTCATTCAGTCTGTGCTGCATTTTAGGAATTCCTGCAAGTTGGGACTCCAGTCTCTGTTTTTCCTCACTCAGTGACAAGCGGACGTCCGTGTTCAGCTGTTCAAAATGCCAGCCTCCTTGTCCATCAAACTGCAGCAAGTGAGTGTGATACTTCCTGCATTAGAAAATAATGCATCAGTAATGGCTCATTTCTGCACACCAGTCTGGATGTTTGTGTCTATTCTCAATGGTGTCTCTCAGGAAGCTGCGTGCAGGAAGCTGCAGTTCTGGATCACTGGGTAAGAGTCTCGCAAGCTCTTCAGTGACTCATATACCTAGGACACTCCTTTGTGGGGGGTTTGGGCATCTCAAATCCAGTCACCAGGACTTCCCCAGGCCATCACCACTGGTGTCATTACAGATATCTACCACACAATGCCTGATGAGCACTCCTCCCAGCTTCAGTCTGCTGCACACCAAACAATCCCTTCTCTTCAGAAGAAAGAAATAGAATACGTGCCCCAGTTCATTTTATTTATTTCTCTTTGCAGGAGATGTTAGATCTCCTTAGAAGAAAATACATTCAGGCAAGCATCGTGCACCTGACGCTACTGACAAAACTGGTTTGTTCAATTTATACCTCAGTTTGTTCCCCTGCATTTTATAAGGTGGGATAAATAAACTTCCAGTCCTAAAACACTGCAAGGAGTCAAACTAAAAGTCTGTGCAAGAGTCACAGATCTTTCAGTGAGTATCAGGGTGTGTGCACTACAAATATTCAAAGGTGTGCGTGTGGGGGGGGTTTGCCAAGACCTGACAAGACATTTATCAGGAGGTGCAAGAGGAAGAGCAGAGAGCTCCCTCAGAGCTGCTGTTACAACTGTGCAATTTATCACTGTAAATTATAGAAGATGAAGCACATCATGAAAGGGCAATTATAAATCCCATGCGGGGAATGTGACAGTTTAATAAACTCAGTAGCTTATGACACGAGGTTCAAACAAGATTCAGCTCTAGGCTTACACTCACCACTTCTTGCATATTAATCTTTGAGACACAAAATACTTAGCCTCCCTATTTTTTTTCCCCATTAAAAAATAACAATAATAATAACATCAGGAAGCCAAGAGAGCTGACTAAGACATCTAATTGTGGTGCTCCAGGAAGGCAGCCAATGTTCTGAATGAAAGAGCAAATATTTCATGGCATAATCTTAAGGAGTTAAGCAGCATGTGACCATTATACAGTGCAGTCTCTATGAAAGTATATCTGAATGAAAGACATTTGATCCTTGTTTCTGAATACTCAGAACTTGCTCTTTGTTTCTCAATAACAAGGTCAGCACATCCCACCTAGCCACCTGCTTTTATCAGTTCCTGCTCCCTGCAAATCGTCAGATTTCCAATAGTTTCAGTAACACTGGAGGCTACAAAAGCAATTCCAAACTTTTCTGAACAGCATGAGTACTAGGAAATAAGAAATGCCCATGGAAATCTGAATTCCAAGATCTTTCTCACCAGATCTTTCGCAGATTCTCCCTCTGCACTATCACTATTTATAGGTGGAATACTCTCAAATACTTGTTTTCTTGAGCAGTTGTTTTGAAATAATCCCAGCCTCCACCATCACTGTCTCCACAGAGGAAGAATGAACGCTCAGAAAACTTTTTCAGAGAAGCAGAAACTGCTACAATTTTGTTTCTTTACGGTGACAAATTGGTAATGTGCTTTTTTGTCACCGGCTTAAAAAAGCAAACAATGTGATATTGGAGACCAAGGACTTGAGTACTGATAGTCTCAGCTGATGTCAGCTTACACCCTCTTATCTGCATTTTCCCTTTGAAGTATTTGGTTGTTTTAGGTATTCACCAGCTATATTTCCTTTGAGGGTCTCCATACTAAGTACTACCTCACTAGAACATACTTCTTGTATTTCTCTTTTTACTATAAAATCACATTTTGAAAGCTCACAGGCCCTGCAGATACAGAACACTGCTGAAGTTAAACCAGTGGATGTACCAATTCCTATGAAAGAACAAAGAGCAGGTAAACCACTACTTGCCATGTTTCCCATCTTCTCCCAAGCACTGGTAAACTTCCCCAGGCCAGCTCATGTACCTTGTCATCTTTGAAGAATAATATGGTGATGAGTTGTGGCTGTGGTGTAGTGGACCAATTAACTGCCTTCCAGCTACCTGTGTGTTGCCATTTATAGTTAATAACTGGCACAATTTTTTTAAAAAATGAGAGGGAGGAGTAAGTGTGTCTCAAATAATGAAGAGAAATGAATGGTAAATGCATTTACATTGTTATTATTTTAGACAGATTATCTTACAAAGTGCAGTAGATATTGATTAAACAACTGCCCTAATACAGAACAAAGGCCAACCCATGTCTGCAGAAAGCTGAAAGCAAGGCCTCTCACAAATTCCTGGCCATACTTACCAAAGAGAAGGTCTGTGTGTTATAGAAAGCAGGGATATCCCGGCAGCTTTTGCAGCTTGGAATATCTTTCCTTCAACATCAATGCTTACAGCACTCGTGCATTCATCCAGCAGTGCATATTTTGGCCTTTCAAAAGTAAATAAAGGACATAAGTCATCTATGTTTTGGACAGTATTCCTACACATTTAATTGAGAGAACAGTAGAAAGTAGATGTTTTTTGCAGGAAAGCCGCCTCTCATCTGCAGTTGGAAGCCAGCTAGCACCATCAGGTACAGATGTGGCTTCCAGGAAAAATGTGTTTTATTTCCTGGTCCATCTGAGCACACAGTGCTCCAACTCCTGTGTCCCAGTTTGACCTGGTATTACTCTGTTCTGTCAACAGGCCATGCAATAACTACAGCCAGCTCACAGAGTCTCAATTCACTGCTGTGCACTGACTGCCTTTGCAAGGTTTCCAGTCTTAAAAATAAAATAAAACCTGGAGTTTGGCTTTCCAACTCTCACAAGCTCTAAAGCCGACAACCAGTTTTCTGCAATACTTGTAGGACAGATGCAGGGATGATATTTGTGCCTGATTAGATAAAGAAAGAAACATTCACAGAATGTAATGCCACATTTGCTAAAAGCAAAGTTTAAGTAAGAAGCACTACCCAAGCTACAAGCTGAACTTGCACGAATAAATGACAAAGTATGCAGTCCTATACCACAGTCTAGAAGTACTGCACATTGTATAGAGATTACAGGCTACTGCTGCTCAAACTACTAGAGCAAACCTCCCAAACTCTTCCTCATTTTCAGATATTAAAGAACAAATCAAAATGCTTACTTATGATAAAACATACGAGCCATGCCCATCCTTTGTTTTTCTCCTCCTGATAAGACATCTTTCCAATCCATGATGGCATCCCAGCCTTATAAAAAAATGCAAACAAAACATGTCAGGACAACATAGGTTTGTGATGAAAATACACCTTCACTTGCAACATCTCTGCAACCCCCAACTAAAGTAATAAAGTTCAGGGTTCTGGATCACATCTTCTGAAACACTTCAATGCTTTTCCACTGGCACTCCATTGGAAAGAAGTCCCAAATGTCGTGTCAGTGTTGAAAGCAGAATTTAGACTCTCCCAGTTAGAAAACTTGACTTACCATCTCTGTGAACAGACATCACTGACATATGTATAACTAACCATTTTTCTGCCACATTTTTGCTATTCCTTCTTGAAATGCACGAGTGGAAATTCAAAACAAATTCAGCATATGAAAGGAAATAAATGTAAAGAACATAAGCAGCAGTGTCAGATTAGAATGCTTATTGTCTGGCTCCTCTCACTGCTGTGAGTCAGCAAACTTTGCAGGAGCACAGACACAGACACACAGATGCATTCCCTGTGCCCAGACAAGCAGCCAACATACAAAGCAGAGCACACAGACAGGAGCATTTTGCATACAAACTTCCTGATATTTTGGATTTAGAAGTGACCCACAGCTGTTACAACACTGAGTATTCTTATTTAATATTCTGCACAGCCTCTAAATGATTTTCATCACTTTCAGACACATGTAACAGGGTGGTGAGGAGCTTTACCTGTGATGTTACAGTGGACGTGTGTTTCTGTGAGTATTATGGCATGGCTCATTCCAACTCACGAAAAACTATCTTCAAATACCAAATCACAGCATTAGAAGTAAGTTTCTAGTTAATCCAAATAGACAGAATAGCAAAACAGCAAGTAAGGGGAGTTTTGAAATAGGAGAGTGGGGACACAGAGGAAATCTGGTGAGACATTTCTCTCACTTATCATTTATTAATAAGAGCCAAGTGAAGAAAATGCCATTTTTCCCAATCAGCTCAGAAGCACCGTAACTAAAAAATGAACAGTGCAAATAAAACCCCTTTTCTGAAAACAGTTGCCAGAAAACACTATGAGCAAAGTCAAACAAGCAGGGAAATGATCATCCCTCTGTACTCAGCACTGGTGAGGCTGCACCTCGAGTGCTGTGTTCAGTTGTGGACCCCTCATTACAAGAAAGACATGGAGGCCCTGGAATGTGTCCAGAGAAGGGCAACAAAGCTGGTGAGGGGTCTGGAGCACAGGTGCGATGGGGAACGGCTGATGGAACTGGGATGATTTGGTCTGCAGAAGAGGAGCCACGTGCAGTGATTTCTGCCAGCTGGCTCCCGGCAGAGATGAGGCTGTGTAATGGTCATCACCCTGACCAGTTCTGGGACAGGGGAAGGATACACAGAAGCTGTGTGTGATGATCGGTCCTGATACTGGGACCACCCAGAAAGCTGTAGTGCTGCTCCACCAGAGCTTCCAAAGAAAGATTAGAAAATGCCTGGAGCACTGCTTTTTGATAAAGAGCACAAGAGAAATGTCCTTCATGAGAACCATAGAAATAGTTATACTTCCAAAGGCAACGCTCGTGCTACTGTTTATACTTTCTTGGTTTAAAGCTGATAAAACAGATGAGCTCCGGGGCTGTGCTGTGATGGAAGCTCTGGATTTCAGCAAGGGTGTGGGTGGGCGCGCATGTGTGCACGTGCCCATGGAAGCAGCACCCGTGTTCTGATCAGCTGGTTTATGAAGGATTAGCAAGAGACAAAAATAGAAAGAGGTTCAGGAAAGGGACGCAAAATGGAAAGGAAATATCACTTGTCAGCAGTCAGTCTATTCTTTCCTCAAAGGGGTAAGATCTAGCCTCAGTTCACCAGGATACAAGGGTCAGATCTGTGGTCCCTTCAGCTTATGTTCTACTTTAATATTAGCAGTGCATCTTGCCTCCTTCTACCTTGCTCCCTCCCTCAACTTTCTTATTCACCATTGTTATGTCTTAGAAAATAGATAAGGAAGGCTCCACTTTAGTATTATCCCTTTGCAATTTTAAAAATGATTTTCTAATATCTGCACAATTTCCTCTGAACACTTAGAAATCTAACAATAAACCAGCTTACTATGGTGCATTAACAGCAATGCATCTGCTTGTTTCTCTTTTCTTTCTGCAGGTCAGTAAAGAATCTCAGTGTTCTGGAAGTATCAGCCAAGTCAGGGGCTTTCATCACCCACAGCTACATCCATTTTACAAATGAAGAAAAGAAATGGCTTGTCCATCAATGCAGCACAAATCTCTAAGGTGGTACAAATGTAATCCTGGCACTCAGCACCCAAATTCCTCACCCAGCCTCTTGGTACACACAGCTTTCGACTGCATGCGAGAAGATGTCACTGTGATAAACGCTAGATGCCTCAGAAATGCCTTCTGCAACCAGTAAGACAAAGAGCATGTGCAGTGAGCTCAGGCAGCACTAGAAACTGATAGAAACAGTAGAAACTAGTGATTGCCTCCTGATAGCAGCAGCTCATTTTCTTGCATGGTCTCTTTTGTAATTCCTTTTTCTCAATTTTCTTAAGAAAAAAAAAGGGTTACATTTGGGTTCTGTAATGCTATGCATCCCGTGTCCTCATGCATCCCTGCACCTACATGCAAGATCAATCAGCTGCCAAAAAAATAGCAATGTAGAAGTTCCTTTTCCTGAGTTCATCAGATATGGACCAGAGGATTGCAGAATGATAGGAGAAAGGCTACAGCAGCAAACTGCAGTCAAGGAGGCTGCCCCAATGAGTTTCTGAACATGGAGCCTTTCTCAGTATACGTGTCCCCAGGCAGCTGTCAACAGGAAGGCAGCCCTGGTGCTTTGCAGGATGAACGTACAAAGGGAAATCCTGAGCAGAGGAAGGCACAACGAGACAAGCAATTGCATGAGCCCAGCTCAGTGCGGCACTGCAGGGATTTGTGGCTCTTCAGAGCAAATGGAAAAGCTGGTGGAGCGTGCCAGTTACTGCCAGTGCCATTAACAAAAGCAAATCCAGGGCTAAAATGATCCAATGGAAAAATCTGAGAGAGAGAAAATCTACTTGTCATGTGTTTATATGTGGCTTAGCAGGAGGGTTCCTTGGACAAGACCCAAACTTGTGACAAATGCGCACAATAATGAGCAATAATTATAATCTGGGGTGCTGTGGAACCATAAACAGGTTGAACTTGTTCAGTACTGTCATCAGCCCTAAGCAGACAGGCCTGGCCCTGCATGCAGCACGCTGCCTCATGCACTCACGGCTTCTTTCATGTGACAGGCTACCAGGCACCCATGGCTCCCATGCTAGTGACATGCGCTAAGTATACAGGGGTTTCTAGAGCAGGTCAGCAAAGGAGCCACTCCATGCACATCCATGCATATCTCCATACTACTCCTCAGGTTTCTGGATGTGCATTTGCCTCCCACACTGCATACAACCTTACTTGTTACCCTCATGTTGCATGCAATTATTGTGCTGCTGTAGCTAGCAACGTTGCAGGTGTTGATGGGGGACCTCAGTGATAGCGCTACTAAGTAGCGTTAGCATCACGCACAAAAGCTTCTTCACGCTGCCTCATTGCACCCAGTACATTGCAATCCTAAATCACTGTCACTCTCTTCAGCTTACGCCAAGTTTGCTGTGTTTTAGATGAGAACAATTTTAAGGAGAACAGATTTGTTGCTGGAGTGCGATGGTAAGCAATGCAGTGCCATTCCGCAAACACAGCTATGGGATGCTGCAGGAAGGGAATTCTGCCCCAGCTGCAAGGGCTGCAGCTGGCATGGGAGCTGTGCTAGGGCTGGGGCTCAGCAGCAACAGGACAGATGTTGTTGGGGTGGGTAACTTGTTTGGAGTTTTTTTGGTGTATTCTGCTGCTACTGACAATTTTTTTCATAATGGTAACATAGAAGCTAAATACTCAATTGGACTACTTATTAACTATTCAAATTACTTTTAACTGGGTCAAACCTTATTGCTACAAAAAGAGGAATTTCTGCCATTGGCAGCAATAATAGCAGGCTTTTTTGGCTCCTCTACCCTCAGATCTGGATGACCCTTGAACTGATGCAACATGAAAGTAACTCAGCCAAAGACAGTAAAGTTCAGCCAGGACAAACAGATTTGGAGCCAGAGCTGCATACTCCTGGCTCCATCTGTCTTTTCATAGCCGCCCACAGGGAGCAGATTTATTCAAAGCTATAAAGTGCCACATTATATGTGCATGGCATTCGTGATCAATTAGAGCAAGAAGGTCATGCCTCAAGGAGCTGGCTGGCTGGCAGAGGCACAACACCGCAGGGATGGGTGAAAGGGAGTACAGGCTATAGAGATGAAGAGGATCTACAGCAAAAATACAAGAATTACAACATTTTGTTTCTATAATGAGATGATTGGCAGATGAGAGCTTTATTCCTGGAATGATTTATGGAAACTGTCTGAAACAGCATTGACAAATCACACACAGACCCAAGAATCTGAATAACTAAAATTGGTTTTGTTGCTGTTTTGTTTTCAGATGCTGTACGTTTACAAAATTTGTATACAAGTAGAAATTTGCTTAGAATTTTTCAGCACAACTTTTTCTATTGGAAAATGTCATTTCTTTTTGTTAACTATCAAAGTAGTTTGCAAAAAGAATGAGACAATTTTGGGCAAATCCTTTGTTCTACAAGTTTTACATAGGACTTTCATTATTTTGCAAACAAAACTTTCAGTTCTTAGTGGAAACCATTCTAGCTTAAAAATCTAATTTTAAGTAAAAGAGTAAAATAATAAATAATAAAAATAAACATCCAGCTATGCATGAACAAAAATGTCAACTGTTCACTTTTGAGAAGCACTTCTCTGGCTTGCTGGTTCAAAAACAAGAATATGATCTTTGAACTAAACTAGGGGAACTCTGAAGAAAATGTAAGTATATCAAATCCATGCAACATGTCACATCACGTCACAGATTTCCTTCTCCTCCTAATGCCCAAGGAGAAAAGAGACTAAGTAAGTGTATTACAGCCCTAAAAACGTCCTGGTATGTAATAATCTGTTCCTTGTTTTCCGGCTTTGCCCACTTGTGTCATTTTAGATTAAAGTCTGTAAGACACTCTTTGTAACATTTTTTTCTCCCAACCACAGTGTTCCTTTATCCTCATCTGAGTCAGGACCCCATGCAGTTTCCAGAGCTCTCAATACTTTTTTTTTACAGCTCACTTCTTAAGTCTCACTTGTGCAGTTAGACAAGCAGGAGAGCAAAGATGGGATCAGCAATAAAACTAGATTACTGTCTTTTGGCACAGAAAGTGGAGCTAGACTGATCCAAACCTGGGTTTTCAGTTTGGCAATGCAGAACACCAATCCAGGCAACAGCATCTTAGAGGTGAAGCACAGTAACTGCCTCATCATCAGTGACACACTCCAGCTGCAAGGCTATAAACCACAGTGATGCACATTCAGAGACCGCCGGGGATGGATATGGTTTTGGCTGCTGAGGGTCACATTCTGTTCAGTCTGTCTGCAAGTACCAACAGGCTATGAACGTACACTCCACAGTGGCTTCCTGCCACTTACAATTTAACTGCTTCTCCTTTTCCAGCTCCCTGTTCCAAAACATCTGCTCATTCTTCTGCAGACTGCATATTTGACTTAGAGACCTGAGTGACTCAGGGATACTAACAGTAATACTTTTAGTATCAGTGGAGTGAGTACAGACCTCCTCTGCAATTATTCCGATCACTGATTTTAGCTCCCTGACCCTTCTTTTTAATGCTTGTTGTCATTGCAACAGGTCTGAATGAACTTGAATGCTGACATTTTTACATTCTATTGTATCCTGAGGGTCAGCAGCCATTAGTACATTCTTAGCTAAGAAGCATTAATCCACGAATCCTCTTCTTAAGGCAAACAACATTGAGAGCATATTGGCAACTTAAATGACAAGTGGTAGATGGTAAAGCTTTGCTGTCAGTCAGTGGCATTTGGTTATTGTTAACTCGTTTACACTGGTGTGGTTGTTGCTGCTTATGTTAATGGAGGGAGGTAAAGGTCAGCCTCACTAATACGTACGCCCAAGGAAGGGATTTTGTAAAAGTTTTTACAAGAATATGCAATTTACCTCCCTCTCTCTGAACTATGTGGTACAGATGAACCACATGCAGGATACACTCCAGATCTTGATCTTGGTAGCCTTTCTCATGCATGTCTTCCACAGAATCGGGATAGATGACCTGATCACGCAGTGTTCCAATGGACATGTAGGGTCTGCAAAACAATTCAGAGAAACCAGTCATCTAGAGCTGACTCTGAGAGAGTGTATCTTATTGAGGATCTATGAGCAGAGTACAGTACTTAAATACCACGTTGCTAAAACTGGATTCATCTGCAGATACACTGTGGGTGAATGTTTTTCTAAACTTATCTTAGGGACAGTGTATTGTTTACATAACAGTTGATTACAAAAGAGTAACATGGGTATTATTACTATGAAAACAAAATGACAGAACAAACATCCATTTCACAGGCCATTCGGAGTGTTTTTACTGGGAATAAGAAGCAGCTTCTGATCTTACCACATCCCCTGACCAGGTAATCTCATCCCTCATACTAAAATAAGCTGTCCCCACTCTGGAGCCAGGGTTGACTGCCATGAGGTGTGTACAGGTCCTAAGCATTCTCCTAGCCTCTACACAAAGTCATTTCAAAGAACGGTTTTACAGTAGTTTAGATGCTAGCAGGCTATCCAGGCACCCTAAGACAGCAGTTACCTCCCACCCAATTACTGGGGAAAACAAATAAATGCCAGCAGTAAGCGTGGGAATAGCTCTGTTTACTCCAAGTGATCCCAATCCAGCATCTGTTTGCAAAGGCCAGGCCACTGTATGTAGAGGCCTCATGCTGATAATTCCCACTTCTGACCTGCCTCATCCAACCATATATAATCAGTGACTTTATCAACCGTAATGATGCTGTATGAAGACTAGACTTATTAAGGACTCAATAGGTTGTCCTGGAGCTGAATTTACTGAAGCAGTGAGATGCTTTAGGGTCAAAATTTGGGCTAGCAAAGAGAAATTTAATGCACCCTACAGAACTTTGGTTTATGGACTCTGATGGATCATTTGAGAAATAGGGCCAAAAATTGCTGGTCACAAGGTTATCTAGTTCTTATAAATTGGAAACAACCTGAGAACGATCTGTAGGATTTTGAGATCAAAGGTGAATGTAAGAGCTGGACAGTCAAGCTCAAGACCCTGACCTGCTTGTTGTGCCATTACGTTGTGTTACACTAACTCCCTCTGCCAAAACATTGTTTGTCTTACTAAAGCTGTGGCAATGGCAGGGGCTGATAACAGAGGAGCAGCTAACATTGGGCCAGCAATAAGAAGTCTTTCAGGCAGCTTACTCTTGCCACAGAGAACAGATTGTTGTTTGTGCCGCTGAAGACCACATTGGTCTGTACCCACCTGTATTTACACTACTTTCACCACCAGCTGGGTGAAGGTGGGAAGGACAGGGTATCTAACTGCTCACAAACATCTGGTCATCTCCCTGCTGTTGGCAGCATGGCGCAAAACCAGAACCAGAGCTCAGATAAAAGCACTGCTGCTTCTTTTTGTTCATCATGAGCAGTGAACCATTTACCTTAACAGGGCTGTTGCAAAACCTTAACTCTAAACATTATGTAATTTCATGAAGTAATGATAAATTACGTTTCCACAGAGCTCTTAAAATAAATAAGTAAAATCTGCAAAGGTTTTCATTAATTGCATATGTAGAAATCACTTTATCTGTGCCAGACTGCTGCCATCTCTGGGACAGAAGACAGCAACTCCACCTAGGCTAAGAAAAATTTAGCTGAGGATGTGAATAAAACCATGCAATTTAGGTGAAGCTGCAGGTGAGAGCAAGGAGAAGAGCTACCTGTCATATAATTTGTCTGGGGATTAATACCCTACTCTTCTGAAGTATGGTTCTATAATCACTAACAGCTCTGAGATTTAACCTACAGCAAAAGCAGGAAGGCAAAGCTCAAAAACACCACATGAGGCCTCCTGTTCCCATGCTGAGTCACCAGCACCACTTCCTGGTACAACTGGATTTTCCTTGTGGTCTCCTATCTGAACGCACCGGTTGATACCAAGCTCATCTCTCTCCATCTAGTTTGTAAAAAGAAACAAAAAGCCCAGCCTGCAGTATTATAGTGAAATCCTTTAATTAATAACTAAATGGTTTCAGGTTATGGGTCTGTCCCAGAATGTGGGAGAGTAAGTTCTGCTTCCTCCATCTCAGAAGGAGCCACTCATGTCCCTGAGGGCGCAATTCATCTTGCTTGGCATAAAGGCTAGGGCTTCAGCTCTTGCCAAAACAGAGAGGCCCCCCTGTGGTTGATTTATTGCATTTATTTTAGGGTGGGAATGGATTTCCTCCTGGAGTTGTCTTAGTCGCTCAGTGGGGGACAATGCACAGACAATGAACTTAGCCAACTTCTGAAGGGCCAAAGCTAGATGAGCCTTCTCTCACGCTAAGCCACACTTACCTACCCACAACTTGGGTTACTGAAGACAATAACCTCTTCATCTACCACGCGTGCCTCATAGACAAACAGACTAAAACCTGTTAAATATCAGAGGTTATTGCAACAGAGTTTACATGTGTTTAATAGCTAGACATTAGGCAGCAAGCAGTCTGAGAAGCTGGATACAGCAAGTATAAAATCTTGTCTTTGCTAGTTAGCTCCTTGTTAAAAGATGGCATTCATTACATTTTTAGCAGTTCAAACAACAAAACCAGTCTTTTTGTCCTGAAGTTACACTTTAATTTAACTGGTCATAATTGATTTCTTATGAAGTTTTTGCTTTCAGACAGAGTGTCTCAGTGTCTGGCTGGAAGAAAGCAACTTCTGTGTGGGTCATGTGTCTGTGACAGTAATAGCTCTGCAATTATTGTCATTATTTCCCTGCTTTCTGACAAGAGAGTTGGTTTTGGAGAGTATTTAAGATCAGTAATTATTTGTTTTTTTTAAACTTTGATAACAAACATCCAGAACACTAAGCAAACATACAGATTCTTGCCTAGTTTTCTGGAATTTCATGGCATTTATTGGTAGAGACATTTTCAGCTCTTACAAACCGATATTTTTAGGCTAAGTTTGATGTTTTCATTGTATCACCAGTTCCTGTATGGTACATCTAGTGCTTCGCTTTGTAGAGTTGTAACTTCATCTTGCTAGTAACAAGCTGTCATCCCCAAGGTTTACGAGTTCTCCCTTGCAGTGCAGGCTATAAAGAAAGATGATACCAACACAAGCTGCAATCCGAAGCCTGTGATGTGGACAGGTCCCCAGTGCCCTGTTGATGCCTTGCATTGTATACAACACGGGCCAAACATTAGAGAAATCACTTGGGAGGAAGGGGAAGTGTTGCAGTTGATAGCATCTCTTTACTGCTGATAGCTTTGGTGGAGGGAAACCAAGGGCAGGTGGCATGAAACGGATTGGAGTACGTACCAGGCACTTGTCTTTTGGGAACACAGGATAACTGACACTTAGGAAATGTTAGGCAACACCAATTCAAAGGGATGGCAGATCAATGTTGCACACTGAAAAACGAGCAGTACTAATATCCGTTAAGTCATTGATGTCTTAGAAAAACAGAGGGCTTCACTTTTTGTGTACTGAATTAAGGAAGATGTCTTGCTTTGATGCCAAGAAATGTCACAATTTTGAACAAGCCAAATCCACATGTAACACTTACAAATATTTCCTGAATGTATTTAAAGGCTTTTTGATCTTCTAAGCATATAAACTGTGCTAAAAGAACCAATTACCTGTTCTGACATCCAGTACACTTAAAAGAATTATATCAACTAATCAAAATTACCCAGAGAGGTTGTGGATGTCCCATCCCTGGAGGCATTCAAGGCCAGGCTGGATGTGGCTCTGGACAGCCTGGTCTGGTGGTGGGTGACCCTGGTCAAGCCAGGACAGTTGAAACTAGATGATTTTTGAGGTCTTTTTCATCCCAGGCCATTCTATGAATCTATGAATACACACTTTGAGAATCTCTAAAGCAATCTGAATGGGTCAGAATCCTAATTAGAAGCACTCTGAAATAAACAAGGGACTGAAAATACATCTTAATTAAGTGGTCGGTGTCAGAAGTTAGGGGAGATTAGCCCAGGGAACTGCTTCCAGGTACAGTACGTAGGGCTCCTTGTCTTCCTTCACATAGGCTGTGATTAATACTTCATCCATGGAAACTGAAGTCTAAAAATATGAGGCCTGCCTGTGATTCTGAAACCCAACTCCATGCCTCCAAATCGGGATTTGACTTGTCATTTGCTGCCCAAATATGTTTGCAGTTATTACTACACTACTGTTCTCTCAGACAGCCAAAGTTACATGAGAAAAGACTAATCCTCTAGAAAATGAGGTGTGACGTAACTATAAACTTTTGACCAACCTATCTTTAATATTTCTGTTTCTGGCTGACAAGGTGTATATTTAATATAACTAAGAAAGAGAGAGAGGGGGAAATGCTACACCTGAGATTCTCCATTACAGATAAATTGCAGGTTGGATTTTCAAATGAGACTGGGATCGTTTCCAGTGCCAGCTATGACATCTGAAGCAAAATATACTCCAAATTTAGGAACATTTACTCAAGAAGATGACTCTGGAGCCCAAGTTCCAGCCACAGAGGTGCCTTCCTAGGAAACCTGAAAGATCATCATGAACACTAAAGAAACTCCAGTCATGAAAGCATAGCTCACGCCTACAGATATGCCCAAATGTCCTCAAAATCCTCAGAAGGGATTTTGCCTGGCAAGGACAATGAAAGCAATAGTTTCAAATTCAGCACAAACCACAGTGGCTACCAGGCATGCAAGATGAGGGTATGCACTCTAAGCTACTGGTCAGCAAACCTCTCCTAAGAATTGGGTTCAGGCTAAGTTCTCAGTTTGCAGGGGATCATTTTCCCATTTTTCTAGGCTAGCATCCAGGTCAAAGAGAAGTCAAAGGGAAGGGCACTTTCTGATCTTCCCACTGAAGCAAAGAAAATGCTGCTTAGAGATAGTAATTGTGTCGAAAAGGAGAGTAATCGGAAAGAACCTAATTATATATTATACTGGTCAGACTCCTCAACTGGAAGGAAGAAGAGTTTGATAGCAGTCCTCACCACATATTATTTTTGTTGTTTCTTTTCAATCCAGTGCTCTCTAATCTAATACGCAGTAGTAATCCTTTCTGTAGCACTGTATAAGCACAATGAAGGGGGTTCTAATTTTACTTACGTGCCTACGTGCCTGCTCTTAGGAGAGGACTTGTTATAGACAAAGAAGTTAAACATTTAGTTCTCAGTCTGGCACCTACAGGTTAGCAGAGGCAGTTCAGACATACACTCCGAGATTCCTATGGATTAACTCTAGGTGGCTCTCTATACCTACCACATAAGTTTCCTAGATAATTTTCAAAAAGCCCTAAATCTCTTCTGGACTGCCAAGGGCATCCATGCGTATTTAAAACTTTCTTGTTTGTCTTTTGAACGCAAACGTTCAAAAAAGGAACGACTTCAGTTTATTGCACTGTATCTAGTTCAAGGGATTTTAGGGCCAGCTATGGCTCCAGCAACCCTTCTAAAGACATAAATTATTGATCCCTCTTTACAGTACTCTACAGTTAACTTTCCTCTCCACTCATACAGAACTACCCATGAACATCCGCTAAATATTTCAGATGGATCAGTTACCAGAGCAGAATGTAACCAGCCTATAGCTATTCACACAGTTCATGGGAAATGAAGTGCTCAGAACAGAAGATTAATTCTCAGTGCACACAGTTAGAATCAAAGACTGGAAACAATCACACTAGTCACTTTATGGCTTCTTCTGCATAGAAAAAAGTACATCTCCAAGAAAATAATCTGGGAAGAAATAATAAACAGAAAGATAAGCCTTTAACTTAAAGCATTATTCATGCTCAGGCACCATCTCATCTCATGATTTACTTATTCATCACTACTAAATACTTACAATATAACTAGAAGTGGTCAGATGACAACTTAATCTGAAAAGATTAAGATGCCATCTTCTAAGATTAAGGTGAACAATTCACAAAATTATTTTCTTCTTTACTCTATTTGTATCTTGTGATAGAAAGAGAAAACAAAAGAACACACGCATAATTAAAAACAAAAAATAAAAATTAATCAATTGAAAAAATAATTAGTTTTTAAATAAATACGAAAATAAAATAGTAATAAAAATAAAAAAAAAAGCTCAGATAATTTGTCCAAACAATGAGCAGCTATGCAATCTGAAATAACTACATTCCCTGCAACGAATCAAATCAACCAGCCAGCCAAATGAAAGAAAAATATTTGCAGGCCCAGTCTTTTCATGTCATCCTCGTGATAAAAGGATCAACTGGAAGGATGACCAGGAGATCAATAAATTGAAGAGAGAACACAAAGCTATTCTGGACACAAGTCTGGCTTCCCAATTCCACCAGGCATGCTCAACCCAAGAGGTGTTTCCAATCTTCATCACAGCAGTGTAACACAACGAGCGAGGCAGTTTCCCTCTTTCAGGAAAAGTCCAGATTATTCATGGTTTTGCGTATCAGAAGCGATACCATATTTCAGAGAGAAGAGGAAGCGCAGACAGTGAGGCAGCAACATCAGCTACTGCTTCTACTCTGAGTTTCTGCAATGCTTAGCTGTCTGTGCCATTGTTTGTTCCGTGCACTGGAACATAGGTATGCAAGCAGTACCAGGGCAACACCATGTTTCCAATGAGACACCTGCCTACAGGTAGGAAGTCACACACTGCACTGACTTTGCTCTCTAATCCTCTGCAAAACACTTTTGCTTTACACACACCAGAACGTAACACAGGGACACACTACGTGTGTGGATATACGGAATGTTCAGCACCCACTGTAGCCCTCTTATAAGCATTACCTGAAGTAATCTCACAGATGCTGCAGTAATCTCTAGCAGAAATTAAAATTGATCATTAATGTAAAACTTTAGGCAGAAGTGTGGAAAAGCCTTTCCTATTTGGAAATACATGCTTCCACCTAAGCTAGGTTATTATTCTGCTCAGCTTCAGAAACCCACCTGCTACATGCTCCCATAAGGCTATCTTAATAGCTCAAGAACAAACAACTGAAAACACAGTGTTCTGGACTGCTCAGCTTTATTTGCAGAACAGGCTCATCTTGCCTAGAAGTTACTCATTCAAGTCTGAGTTAGTCACCCTAGGCTCTCTTCATGGTGAACTGATGCCTCCAGAAGGTCTTGTGTCTTCAATGTTCGCCCTAGGACATGGGTAAACAGCAGTGGACTGAACCAGAAAACTTGTACATTGAGGAGTTCATAATCTTTTCAACAGCTAATCTGAGTGGGCACAGTCTTTGGCCGTGCTGCACATGCAAGTTGGCCCTCAGGCCCATGCTGCACTGCACTTATCACTTGGCTGCACAAATTTAGCTGGCTAATCATAACAAACCTGTAGGCAGCTCCTACTTGGCATCAGCAATCACACCACCTGCGTGTCCTTGTCTTTATCTTGAAGTGAAGCAGCATGTTCTCATGACAACATCCTTCTGCTTGACAGTGGAAACAATAAACAGAATTGCTTGTTTCTAAGACAGCCCTATCAGAGCTCTGGAGAACCTTAGCACAGATAGGATCACTGCAGCAGAGGACACTGCCAGCCTCAGCCATCCTGTTCCTGTGGTTATTTATGCTATCAACTTACTCATTCTATTATCAATTAAAAGAATTTTAATTGCTGTCTAACAGAAAGCCTTTGGATGGCTTTCTTACTGAGATCGACAGTCACCTTTCACTGGTGCACTGCAGCAGTGAATCATCTTTTGGAGGTAGATAGTTCTGTCATTAACAAGCTCACATAAGGATGTCTAACTTTGTGCTTAAATGAACTTAGACAATTTCTACCTTTAGTGTCTAAGTTCACTGGTGTTTTTTTTTAACTTGTTGGGGTGGAGGGGTTGAACACTTGTGTCCAAAACAGCTCATATTTCTCCCTCTGGAAATTGGATCATTGTTAGTGAACACTGCCTTGTCTCCAAGGGAATGTAGAACAGAACCACCATTTTGAATAAAACTTTATTTACCTTGGAAACCAAAGTGAACTGGAAGAACAGAAGGTGACATCCTTAGGCCTGCAAGAGCAGACCCTAAGAAAGGTGTCTGAATGAGCATATCATGGAGTGACTGGGAGATGGCTGAAGGTCCAGTTCACCTTGGAACTTAGACACAGTTCTGAATCCTAGGGCACAAGTACGGGCAAAAAAGCAGAGCCTATGGTGCATGGCAAGAAGTATCGCCTTCTCCTCAAGAGGGAGCTGTTGGCTATGTCTACTATATGGATCAGAGAATCATAGAATGGCTTGGGTTGGAAGGCAGCCCAAGGATCATCAAGCTCCAACCGCTCTGCTACAGGCAGGGCCACCAACGTCCAGATCTGGTACTAAACCAGGCTGCCCAGGGCTCCATCCAACCTGGCCTTGAACACCTCCAGGGATGGAGCATCCACAGCCTCTCTGGGCAGCCTGTTCCAGCACTTCACCACTCTCTCTGTGACAAACTTCCCCTTGACATCCAAAATATGGATACTTCAAAGCGCAGGACTCTGCAATGAGAGTTTTTGATTGAGAGCTAAAGCAACAAGTAGAGGAAAGGTCTTCTTCCCAGGGCAGATGATAAAGTTGTTATTAGGGCTTTCAGCTACCCCCAGCATCTCTTCAGTATTGTCTTTGAATCACAGAATGGTTTGGGTTGGAAGGGACCTTTAAGATCATCTGGTTCCAATCTCCCTGCTACAGGCAGGTCTCCATATGGAATAAAAGTTGAGTATGTATCAACATGTCTTGATTTCTCACCTTCATCCTGTTGACACTCCCAGAGCCATAGCTTGCCTCAGACAGTCTCCTAATCTGAAGGGATTGAGGGATCAAAACCCCAGTGCTCTGAAGTCCTTCACAAACATCAGACATATGTTGCATTTATGTAAATACGTCTTAAATCTAAACTCCAAATCCCAATGCAACAAGTTGACTAAAGCTTTCAGCCTTGGGACTTCTGTAACTCTTTACCTAATAAAAAAAAACGTGTAAGCTTTACTCAGCTGACTATGTCTGGCTGCTACCTTATGTGGCCTGAAAGGGAGTAGCTGCTAATCCATAAAGCCATTTTTCACCTATGACTACTAGCACAGGTAAAACTTATTCACAATGCACTATCCCTGTGATCAGTCAGCACGAAGCAAATTAAAATCTTCAAATGTTACAGCTGTGAGTGAGCCTTCAGTGAGAAGAGAGAGGTCTCCTTGTGATCTCGCCCAGCTAAGCTTCAGCTAACCCACAGGGCAGTAAGACAAGAACTTTTCTATTTTAAGTGAGGTAAGAAAGAACTCCCTTCAACAGAATGGAGAATTTCAAATACTTCTACCTGAGTCACAGCAAGATGAAACGGGAGAAGCTGTACCCTGGCCAAGGGGATAGCCTAACAGTCCTCACAGATGCAAGGTCACCCCTTCTAATCAACAGCAAAGGACTGAGTTAACCTGCCTTTATCTTGAAAACAAGCAAATAAAAAACTAAACAACAAAGTAGCAACCAATACCTTACAGCAAACCTGTATCAAGATAGCATGCACAACTGAACTACATCATCATATGTTTTACATTATCACCATCTATCATAGATACTTTACTCATCTGTCAAGTAAGTGGTGAACTTTGAAAATAAGCATATTTCAAAGGAGTGCCATGAACTCCATAGCAGTATCACAGAAATGCTGAGTGTGAAGGAATAGATATCTCTAATACATGTACTAATGGCAAAGTACTGAAGAAGTAAGTTAGCATAGTGGTATAATATCAGCCAAATGCTGATAGGCAATGAAGATTGCTAGCGGTGTTGGCATGTGTGGTCAGAGTACAGGAGAACTCCAACGTCTCACTAAAGTGATCACAAGTAAGAACAGCTGTATGAGCTGACAAGAGATATTAGGATGTGCAAAATACATCCAACACAGCACAGAGACATTTGAGCTTATCTAAGCAAGCCGGGGCAAAGGGACTTGCATAGTCATATTAGCACAGCACAACACCTGGACTATTTTCTTATCAATAGAGCACACACCAACAAGAACATAACCTATTATAGAAGAACTATATTATTCACTATGTATGCATATACTTTCATATGTAATATGGAGTACTTGGAAGTGAACACAACTGTTTTGTAAGATGAAAATGTTTAGAAAGTCAACAACTGTCTGGAAAACAACCACACTGT
This sequence comes from Lagopus muta, assembly GCF_023343835.1. Lineage (NCBI taxonomy): Eukaryota > Metazoa > Chordata > Aves > Galliformes > Phasianidae > Lagopus > Lagopus muta. The sequence goes on along the minus strand of NC_064433.1, from coordinate 14,941,147 downwards.
AATGTCAGCGGCCTCTACTAACTGCATCCACCCTTAAAATAACATGGGAACCATACAATAATCTGCAAGGTTTCATATGCTTATAATGTAAAAAACAAACATTGCTTTATTATTTATATCACCCAGAACTGAAACATTCTTGTTTAGAAGACAAGGATATTTTTAGAATAGAGAAGAAAAAACACCAGACAGGAAGACAAACAGTTCAGGAGGGCCACAGAAATATTTAGCTTGTTATGTTCCATACTGCAAGGTACAGATATATAAATCTAAAGCTATGCAGAACCAACAACATTTGACACTACTACAACTTTAGCTGCCTCCATTTTAAGATCTGACAAGCCTGACACTAAAGGAAAAAGCTCTAGCTCTAGCAGAATGAGCAACAAAGAGCGACAGAGTACAGAACTGGACCACAAAATCATCCTAGAATCATAGAATCATTTAGGCTGGAAAAGGCCTCCAAGATCAACAAATCCAACCACCAACATGCCCTATTAAGCCCCATGACTAAACTGTATCCTTTAGTGCCACAGTGTCACCACCACAGTGACTGCTGAGAAAGTGGTCAGGGTCACGTCTTTGATCAGAATGCCACATGGAATTGCAGAGAAGCTATACCTACTGCTGCAGCAACACAACCCTCCCAGAGAAGTAACCAAATGCAGTAGAAAGAAGGTAGAGAAAGAAGCCAGTAACAATGGACACGGAAGAAGCAGCACATTTGATTAATAATTACTTTTTTCTATGAATGTCAATCAGTGAATCAATCATCAAGAAAGAGAGACAAAAACAGCAATTAATGTTTTGAATATGTCCTATGCTGAGGAGGCTGAAGAGTCATGGCAAAAAGCTTTGGAACCAACAAGGGCTGTGTGTTACTTGCCTCAGTGCAAATAAGACAATGTTTTTTATCAATATCCCTATGGTGACAGCAGCTTTCTCTGCAGCTTTACAGTGCAGAGACAATGAAATATATTCCTACTGCTGTCGTCAAGGTAGCCTGCAAGTACGTAGGTGTAAAGTTCTGCTGGCATTTATAATCAAACAAAGAAGAACCAAGTAGAAGAGAGCCAACATACGCAGAATCTGAGTTTCCTAACAAGTGAATTAGCTGAGACTTATAGTTGAGAGCAACAGTGAGATTAAGCTCACTAATTCCACTGAAACTTCCCTCTCACGTTGAAGGCAAACAGCTGGAATAGGGCACAATCTGGAGAAATAAGACCAACTTCACATACATTGCTGATGGGCTATTAAAGGATTGATTGCTTCTTTAACTCTTTAAGTACTGCTAAGCATAACACACATCTTGTGATCTTGTACCTAGCACTGATACTCATGCTACCCACTAGGCATATTTCTTACTTATGTTTAATTTCAAACAATGCTTCTGAATTCTGATTTGAGTCGTCATCATTCCTTCCCATCCACAAGCATTCCTCTTCATCCACATGCTACCTTCTTGACCAGTTATTAAAAAAAGTAGTTCAAAGAGGTGATTGACACAAATGAATTTGACTTTGAGAAGGAGAAAATGAGATGCAGAAGAAGACATAAGAATACATGCTCTGACAGTTACTAAGGCTCTAATGAGAGGTGGTAAGACTTGTTAAGCTTTCTCAAATGACCATTTCACAACAGTGATCCATCCTTGAAAACAAGCTGCTTTTGGCACCACACTAGTGCTGGACTGCTAAAGGGAAGACAGAAAGCCTCCCTCCTTTTTGCCCACCTCTCTTTCATACACACGTCACAGCCAGCACAGAGCTGTGCTCACAGAAAGCCTTAGGTTTACATTCCCTGCTCCTCAAAAGGGCAATCTGGCCCATCAGCATCCATCAGAACCGTGACTGCCAAATTCAGGAGGGCTGGGCCCTGTATAAGTGGGAAAAGAATATCTCACAATGACTTCAGAGAGGTAAAAATCCAAAGAAGCAGAATAATGATGCTAAGCAATCTACAAAAATGTGGACTCTTTGAGATGCTGTTTAAAAGTCTGCATAAGGCTAGGTAAAGCTAACTACAGTGTCTAAGCTAACTACAGTGTAACTACAGTGCACTGTCATAAAATTTGGAGTATACAGTGAGATAATTCGCTTTTTAATATATCACACTTCTGCGTGTAGCCTTTGAACTTTGCAAAAACACTTGGTTTCCCATGCACTTTTGCAATACCACAAACACTTCAACACTATGAACAGAGATTAAACAATAATCTTTTCAGCAGAACATTTTCTTATTTAGAGGTTACCATGTTTTACATCAACACCCATAAGCAGATAAGGTTCTTTTCCACATGACTTCAAGAAGCAAAGTAGGCTGAGGCACAATTACATTCAGCCACAGGTACACAGGAAGAAACTCTTACCAGGCTCCATGGTAACTGTATTGATTCACAAAGTGCCACCTTCAGTGTCCTTAGGACAACAATGAAACCTGACAGTGCTGCTCTAATTCAATGCACTAATAGACATCCATCAATTTGAGAGACTTTTGCTCCACCCTAGTTCTCACTCATCCAAGAAATCAAAGTATGATGTAGATGGAACCCAGGTGATACTGTCTTACCAATCCCAAATTCTCTTCACACGGAATCTAAATTTTCCCTAAAGTTATACTGCAATATGTAGGTGATGAAATGGAGGCATGGCACAATTTTTTCCAGTCTGATGTGTTAGAATTATTTCTAATAACAAACAGAAAGCAATTCTGACCAAGCAGCAATTTGTACAGAGTTAATTAAATGGTTGCACCAGTGTGAACTTCCAAGATAAGCAGCTCTAAACTCAGGACTTTGGAACGATCTACAAACCACTACCGAAATTCTAAATGTATTCTAGAGCCAAGAAGGGATGGAAAAAACAAACAAACAACTAAGTGTGCAATATATTTTGGCCATAAATAAATGAGGTTTTAAAGATCACTTCGAGGTGGAATAAAGGAAGCAAAAAATACAAGGACCACATAAGGCAATCCACATCTGATCCAGGAATGTGTAAATTTCAATCTGAAACTGAATCTCCTTCAAGTCATTCTTAGTATTTTTGCTAGTGCAGTGGTTTGCAGAAGCTATGTGAGACTTCTGCACCAACTCTTAGAATGGTACCCCTTCCCTCCCTCTGATCTGGAGCACAATTTAGATGCACAATTCCCAGATATTTCAACAAACTCCACCTGTTTGGGAAAAGGATGGAACCAGGCCAGGTGTGGAGCCCTCAGTACAAGAAAGACATTGAGATTTTGGAAAGGGTCCAGAGGAGGGCGACTAAGATGATCAGGGGGCTGGAGCACCTCCCCTATGAGAACAGGCTGAGGGAGTTGGGCTTGTTCAGCCTGGAGAAGAGAAGGCTGCGGGGTGACCTCATTGCAGCCTATCAATACCTGAAGGGAACCTACACCCAGGAGGGGAGTAAACACTTCAAAAGGGCTGACAACAGCAGGAGTAGGGGAAATGGATCCAAGTTGAAGGAGGGAAGATTTAGGTTAGATGTTAGGGGGAAGTTCTTTACAAGGAGAGTGGTTAGGCCCTGGAACGGGCTGCCCAGGGAAGTTGTGGATGCCCCGTCCTTGGACGTGTTTAAGGCCAGGTTGGACGGGGTCCTGGGCAACCTGATCTGAATGTGTATGTTTGGTGGCCCTGCTAGGCAGGGGGGTTGGAACTACATGATCCTTGAGGTCCCTTCCAACCCGGGTGATTCTGTGATTCTGTGTGATTCTGTGATTCGGGCCATGCCCTTCTTACATAGGCGGTTGACAAACTCACTTCAGATGTTTATAGACTCTCTAAGCCCAGACAGCAAATGCATGAGGAAAACAAAGGAGCTCAGAATTCTTAAAGGCATCCCAATACAGTCACATTGACCCACAAATACCTAAAAGATTTGCGCTAGGGGATGGAAAATTTCTTCTTGGAAAGAGTGGTGAGGCATTGGCACAGGCTGCCCAGGGAGATGGTGGGGTCACCATTCCTGGGGATGTTCAAGAAATGTGGAAATGTGGCACTCAGTGACATGGTTTAGTGAGCACGGTGGTCAAGGGTTGGACTAGATTATCTTAGTTGTCTTTTCCAACCTTAATGACTGTATGATCCAAATACAAAGGCCTTGAAAGTGATAGGGCATATTTCTGAGCCTACCAAACCTGCACCAAGACAGCTGAGAATATTCAGCCACAACAGGGAGTATTCTTGCCAAAAGACTGCTCTCTGTCACTCACTGGGAAATGTTACCCTCTGTCACTCACTGTTACCCTTGGAAATGGAATACCTTAATAGTGTCTGAAAGGTCTTCTATGGCTGTAGTCTAGCAGGATAACAGAACCAGAAAGGATAATACAAAACTGCTGTTCAGTAAAATAAAATAGTAGACTAGCAACAAACTAACCAAAAGCATTAAAAAAAAGAAAAAAAGAAAAAAGATTGTTCTCTGCAAGAAACTAAAGGAACTGAAAAACAGGAACACCTGAATGGCATAGGTCATAAAAAAAAAATCAGCCACGTCTGCAAAATCTAGCAACCTGGGGAAAGGTAAAGGTGGCAGGATAAGATTGCAACCACCATCTCACTTTGATGCAAAAAGCCCTGCTAGACACCAGCAGGCAGCATGCATGCTAACTGGGATACATAGTTAATAGAAAACTATGAAGTAAGATCTATCTATTGATTTTGCTTGTAAACAACAAATGCACGCACAGAATTACATTGATATCATGTTGTGATCTGGGAAGGCATGCTATCTTTATGGTATCACCACCTGGCCCCAACCTTGCGCAGAACTGAAATAAGAAAATCTTGGCTCTGTATGTGGAATTGGCAAACTGCACACTGGGTGAAAGAACCCCATATGTGGGACAAAGGATGCAGAGTTCATGTGGAGTCAAGGCGTGGCAACGTCCCTCAGATCTCCTGGAGACAATCCAGGAACAGCACGATGGCCTCAGTGGGACAGGCTGGCAGAGAGGATGTGGAGTCTCCTTCTACGGAGATATTCAAGACCCACCTGGATGCCTACCTGTGCGACCTACTGCAGGAAGCATGCTTTAGCAGGGCATTGGGCTCCATGGGCTAGAGGTCCTTCCAACCCCTATGATTCTCTGACCTCCACACTGCACCCTTTCTCCTGGGGGATGCTATCAGGATGGACTGCATAGCAGTGATACCTTCAGGGCCCTCTGCTAAGATGGTGTATGCCAACTTCTGGGGTCAAAAAGGATGGCAGAGACGCAAGCTGAATCCTAGTTGCTGGCTGAGATATCTGAAATGAAGAAGTGTGCTGGAGGGAACTATTCCAGCACTGCAAAATTAGGGGAAAGCAGCTAAAAACAAATAATGCTTACAGAAATCAAAACCCAGATAGGATTGAGTTCCCCCGAACAGCCCCTTACAAAATCTGCCCGAACACAATGAGAACCTTGATTCTTCAAGACTAAAGGGGACATCAGTGGGAAGGGCTGCAGGCAAGTCAGCCTCAGATATTGCTCTGAGAAGGGACTAGTACCACATCGAGAACAGAAGTGGCTGAAACTCAAGATTTTCTGCAACAAAAAAAGGAGAATAGCTTTTGTGTCATCTAAGAATGAAACTGATCTTAGGAGCATTTCACACAGTGGGAATTCAGAAGTACTGTTTTGAAAAACATTGCATCAAGCATTTTGTTCAATTGCCTGAATGAAGGCCTCAAGCTGATGGGAAAAGTGATGGCCCAGCATTCAGCCTGTCACACAGTGATAACATTAGTGAATCTTGCCCTTGTCATCTCTTTATTTCTGATCTGACTATAGAGTAGAAGCAGGTAAGGTCACTTAAACCAAAATGTTCACTATTGTTCACTATCTGCAATCAGACTGCAAGGAATACTGGAAATACAGTTGGAATTACCAAAACTTAACACAAAATGTGCTACAGAAGGGTTGAATATTCTCAAAAATAAAAACCTTGTCTATTTCAAATTGGACCACCTAACATTAGCAGAGACTTCAAAAACGTTGAAATTTTTGCATGCATTCATCAGAAAAGAGTAAAACAGGGATTGTAACTTTTATAGCTACTGCAAAGATAAAATCTTTGAGATTTGAGGATAGGAAAACCAATGTGAAAAAAACAAAAACAAGAACCACTCTGTGTGGAGTTCTAAGTTTGATGAAGTGAAATAGAACAAAAAAGAAAAACTGAGTAAAGACTTACTAAAGAAACGAGGCAGAGTGTCTCCAAAACTAGTTTTACTTGTTTGTATATTTATATTTTCTTCAGAAGAATAAATAAAAATACTGTTTTCCACAACCATTCCGTACTCTTAAAATTATCACTAATTATTACACAGAACTGCTTCTCACCAGGGATTTTGAACATAGCAAAAGAAAAAAATCATGTCCCCAATGCCTTACAGCCTTCCACTGAAGAGAATAAAAACAAGAAATCACATTTTTGTAATCACCTTATACATGTTTCTGTAATCACTTACTGTACTTAATTAACCTGTTAGATTTTTATACACCATCTTCCATAAAAGTTTGTAAAATTGCATATGAAAGGGATATAAAGGACATATATAGACATATCTACATCTATCTATATATACATATATATATATAGAGAGAGAGAGAGACATATATATCCCTTATAATTACGAACTAAGAACTGCAGGTACCCAGTAATCATCAACTTAAAACATGGCAGTAACCTTCTCAGACAAATACATACAACGAAAGAGGCCATGAAGTAACTTTCCACACGTTTTACTTCTTCCTAACCATGATTTATGTATGCCAGTATATCTCAGAGAAGAGATATTTGTGCAGGCATAAACATGAGACAAAAAACAAGAATTCAACTGCAGAACCCCTAATTTCTTATACAACCAGAATGTGGTTCTTGCAGAAGTGTTCATGAAAGTCGATATTTCATGAAGACACTAACACAAATCTATGACTTTAAAGCTAGTATGAGGTTTTGTTAAAAGAAAAGACATAAAATAATGGTGCTGAAGTAGAAACCTCATATACTTCACCTTCCAACTTCACATCTTGCACAATCAAGTCCTCCTGATTTTCTGCTAGGACGACTGTGTGTAGGTATGTAAACACGTGTATGCAATTTGCTTTTGTTGCTCAACTTCCAAATCAAATTTCTTGTCTACATAGTAGCATTCAAATAATGCAATTATTTCTAGGAGAATCTAGAACATTACATGTCACTACTTCAATTTTACAATTGTCTCCATGTAGAACATTTATGACAGTGGCTGGCAATAAATTTTACATAAATTTGAAAACATTATAGATAAATTTTCTGTGTTACCTTCATTTGCATTTCTGTGTTACCTTCATCTGTTCATCAGTTACTATTTTCCATTCAGCTTAATAGCTTGTATTTTTAAACAAGACTACAGACTGTATCATGAATATTTGTTTTGCCCATGGGAGGAAATGAACTACAGAAAGCAATCAAAGATTCTCAGTGTTTGATTTTGCTTCCACAAAACAGCCTATTTAGAAGTCTCCAAGGAGACATTTTAGGATCAATTGCATAAATTATGTTAGAGTCCAACAACAAGTCAGAACACAAATGAAGAATAAAACAGCCATGTTTCCTTCAGTGAAACAAGCATCCATTATTTTAAAAAAAAAAAAAAAAAAAAGCAGTTTGCAGTTATTATTTGATTAGATTCTTGTTTTGAAGTATAAGAGCTGAAGTTGTTACAATTATTTTGAACAATTCAAAATTTGGAAAACCATATATCCTGACTGGTTTTGATTTAGAGTTTTAAAGTGAAATGGGAATATACTAGGTCTATTTCAAACTGTTTCACATTCTAGTCTGTTGCCGTGATCCCAATCAACCAGAACTCATTAGCCATTGGGGGACTGCAGCCACCACAAGATGTACATCAGCTACCCATTTCCAGCAACTGAAGATTTGCATCAGCAACAACAAGGAATCAATATTTTTTAGCACTCCCAGTGCAGCTGAGGTGGTGCTTAGCCCCTTGTAACTAGGCTGTAAGAAATGTAAGATCAAAAATAAGAGCAGCAGGGTCAAAATTCATGTAACCAGATAAATAGGTATCACATACCTTTGTGGTATATAAAACATGTGCTGTGGAGGGGGTTTGTAGAGGATTCCTTCATACACAGGCCACAAACCGCTTAAAATTCTGAAAAGTGAACTCTTTCCACACCCATTGGGACCAGTGATTAAAAGATTCATGCCCTCTTCAACCTATAGTGACAATGAAAATGAGAAGATGTTACTGTGCAGTGCTCTAAGGCCCCCAGAAGGAGTTATGCAAGCATTTATATCAAATTATTAAGCCTTTTCATTAATTACCTGCATATTTTTTTAGTGCAATCATTCTGAAAACTGTAGAATTAAATATAAGAATAAAAATCATTTCTATAAAGTCTGAGTATTTCTATAAGTGATGCTAATTATATCATTACATCAATCCATCACAGTCAGAATCAATTATTCTAACGTAAATTCAGTCCAAAATTGTTAACAGCACAAAGAGCAGTGCCAAGCCATCAGTAATACTAATTTAAGCAAAGTGAGCTTGATCAAATGATTTGGAAAATATAATTACCAGTGTTATTTTGGGTGCAATACATTTGGTTTCATTCATTTAAACAGGGCTCTGTGTATATATGAGTGTATATTCATGCACAATCACAATGTCAATATTTTATATAAACACATTGATTGTTATATTATAATTGCATTACATAATGTCTTTGTTGAGCCAAAGAAATAAATATAACTGTCCCTTTGGTTGTAAAGCTGTAATTTCACAAATCTGCAATTACTACACTGGAGCCATTGGAAGCTTTGCTGTAACTAGGACCCTGCACTGCTAATTCAACTACTCCAGTTCCATACAGATGTGAAGAGAGACAAAACTCTGCTTTAGGTGAATTAAAGAGCCTGCTGCAATTATTCATATTACTGTTCCAGTCATTTCAACCATTTTTAAAAACAATACCATCTGCATTGGAACGTAAGATCAGGATACATATGGCAGAAATGCAGTAAAGGACAGAGAACAGTACCAAGTGTAGCTACAACAGTCTTTTTAAAACTTTTTTTCTTTTTTTTTGAGTAAAGACTCCACTGTTACAGTGTAAAGGACTGCGAAGCACGCTGTTCTTCGTGGTTGTCAGGTAAAACTAACAACAGGCTCAGCTTTTTCACAGTTGCTGTGAACTCAGACTTTTAAAGGAGCCCATGTGAGCCAAGCATCCCAATTTTACTGATGTTACCTAACACGGATGTGGACTCTCACATACACCTTTTAAAATCCTAGGTCTAATTTTTCATGTGTCAGCAGCACTATAAATCCTCTCTTCTTTTTCTTTGAGCACTACACAAGTCTGCCTCTACAAAGCTACTATGCCTACCTTTCTGGACTTCCCCTTTTATCCATATGCTCCGCCAAGTACTTAACATAAGGTACATGAATTCTGTGCTGTTTATGTTAATGTGATGGCAACAATTCTTGCATATCATCTTACTTTGAAGTTTAGTCTGGAAACCACCACATCGCCATTCGGGGTAATAATAGGAACATTGTCACAAATTATTCCATTTTCAACATCAATAACTTTTCCTAAAAAGAAAAAAAAAAAGCAACACTTAATGTTTTTTGAAACTTCCCATGAAGCAATGATACCCAACAGCCTTCGTGCACAGCTGGGAAGCATAAGTTAGTGCATTCAGAAACTGTTTCATGCTCCCCAGGTTCCTCAAGTGAAATATTTGGATAGTAAATCTTAGCAAGTCAGAATTACACTGTCAATATTAGCCAAGAGTGTGTAATGAATCCTATATTTTATCATAAATACACAATATACATCTCTTCATTGTATATATATATATATATACACCCTTCTAACAGAACCTAAAAAAACCAGGCTCATAGACAAGTACCAGAAATTACTATTACATACAAGAAGCAAACAAAAAGGATTTCCCTTTGTATCAGAAGACTGCATCTTCTAAAACTTAGATTAACCTGAACAAAGGAAAATGAAGCTACAGAAAAGTTAAGCTCATTACAACAGGATCTGGTAGTATTTCCTTCAGCTAAGGTTAAAGTCTCACGTCCTCTATTAGAAGGCTATTTGTTCAGCTGCTTCCAACTTTGTCAAATTGCAGCAAGCTGAAAAAAAATTCATTTATCAATCTAAGTGCTATTTTTCCCTAACATAAGTTTCATTTGAAACAGTTCAGTAGCACCAACATGAAACTATGGAAAACAAAATTGTTTTGCTATTGAAAAAAAGCCATGATTGCAACCTTCTCATACCACTGACAGGCTCCACTACCTTCAGACTCCTCAATGGCACTTGATATACAGCTGGGAGATCAACCACCCCCCATCAGCCATGCAGTTCTCACAGGTTCATGAACAGGCAGACAGATTTGGCCAAGACATTTCTCAGAAAAGGGCTGTACCTTTTTTCACTCCAACTACAGGAATATTTGCACTTGAGTTGGCACCTAACTGTGGAGAAAATCTCAAGCAAATTTGCAAAATTCACTCATGTTTCTGAAGAAAGCAATTACAGGAGAAAAACTGTAGTTTAAAAAAGGATGTATGACACACAATAGTAAGCTAAGTACTAAGTAAACTTAATTCCCATTCCCTAAAGTCAGAGTGATTGACAACCACAGTGTGCTTTTAAACCTTGTAATCAGAAATACAATTTTACAGAACTTCTGTACAAATGTATACAAACATATTCAAACTTTAAAATTCTGAATATCAGATACCTTGTATATATAGCAATATAATCATCTGTTAAAGATATTCTAATATTTCCCATATTTTCACAATGTTCTTATTGACAATGGTGAATGCAAGGCAAAGCATAGTCATTCTTCAGGTACATAAGTTTGTACTGGACAATTTAAAAGGAGTGTGGAAGAGCTGTGAATATTGAGTTTTCTAACAGTGGAAACGTACATGCATGTGATCACGTGTACTTTTATCCACATAAAAATCCACTCTGTGGGGATTTCTAAAGTACCAAGACTGAAAGAAAGGAGGAAAGCCAGCATACAATGGTACAATGGCTCTTGTCAAAAAAAGTCCAGGGCCTGTGGCCTAGATTCATCTGGCCTCAATTCTGCTTAAGTCCTTGTGCCTAGAGTTCCGTACTGGCCAGCTGCCTCTGAGAGCGTGCAAACGCTGCATACCAATGTTAGCCACTGCAACATGGGGGGAATTCAGGCTAGGTGAGATGTGCCACACAGGTGGAATCAAAGCTCAAAAGGAAACACAAACAGTATTCTTTCACATCTGAATGTATTACCTTTTATTTTTAAAATACAGAGTTATCTAAATGGCCCCCAAATTACTTTGCTGTTTCAAATAACTAAATGAATTTTTCTCTCGTACATGACAAAATGTTAACAGCTGTACAACATCAAATGCCAGCCAGATACTGCCAAGACCTACAAGATTAAGGCATCAGCTGTTTCCACAGCTATCCACTGCACTGCATCACACCATTTCGAAGGGCCTTCTCAGGAGACCATAGAGAAATTTGTGCAGAAGTGTAACGCCATTGAAAGTCTCTGAAAAAGTATTTCGTAAAGAGCGCTCTGGTGCTTTCCACTCCAGTGAGATTAAAGTTTTCAGAAACTGGAGGGTGAGAATGAGGTTTTCCAACACCAAAGAAGATAAAAAAGGGAGATGGTGTATAATGGAGCACAATAAGAAATAGATGAACACAGGAAATGCTTTGTGAAGGGTGCAGACAGAAAGACAGAGGCACCAGAATGATACAAGCTAGGGACGGGAGGAAGAAGCTGCATATTCATCAGGTTATTTGGGAGAGGGGTGCAGAGAGAGCTGTCAGCACATTTCCAGTAGAATATCCTCACTACAAGATGAAAAGGTGAGCAAAGGCTGAGAGTAACTGAAAACAAATTATTTTTGTCAAAAACTACTGAACCAATTTCTCTTTCCCTCCTACCCTAAACAAAATAATTACGTTTGAAAATGAAAATGTTACAGTCCCCTTTTTCTGAAAGAAAAGAAGTTAGAGGAAAGCAGGCACTGTCTATGCAGTGATAATAATACCATCACCACAACCACCACTTAAAATAGTACAGCTGAAATACCTTTTTCACTGTAAGTTTTCACAGAAAACATTTGAGCAATCTCTGTGGAAACGTTCTAGAAAAGCACTGCACAAGCACCGAGTTACAAAACAGCAGAAAGATAAAACAGAAGGCAACGTGGTCTCTGGGGCACTAAAACTGAGAGAATGATTTGTTATAGAAACAAATCCTGTTCATCTACTGCTCTCTGCCCCAACCAGGCATTCCCCCAGGAGAAAGATATAAAAAAATGTGACTTAATTACCCTTGATTTCTAAGGGTCCATTGACATGTGATTCTATTTTATCTTCATTCTTACTGTTGTTTTCAGCGCCTTGAATAACAGCAGTTCTCTTGTAGATGCCTCTCTTCACCTCATCGAAGACAGAAAACATGTTGTAGACACGGGCTGTGTATCCTGCTAACTCAGTAACCTGTGAAACAGCAAATGCCTCATTGCAGTTATACTTCACAGATTCTGTAAATGAAATGCTTGGCCAAAGATTCACGAAAAACATTCCCAGCTATTCTCAGTTATTACTCTGGAAAGATCAGTGATGCATCTTTTGTCACCTATCAGTTCTTCCTCCTTTGAGATTCTGTCCTAACCAAAATGCCACCCACAGCTTGTAACAGCCAGCAGACACAGTCTGAGGAGGACAGATGCCAGCCAATGTAATTTACTATCGCTCCAGTAAATAAGGAGGTTGCAGGGACTGCTCTTTTTCATCGATCAGTACAATCTTTAACCTAGGCAGAATTGCTAGCTTAGTTCAAATTAGCCTATCATACAAGAAAAAAACAAAATTTCTGCATTTTCCAGGAAAATACAGACTGACAGCAGTTAGAAAAATAGGCACCTGTAATTATATGGTTACTCCCTTGTGTGCTCCAAATCTCCAGCGAGAAAGATGTGTTTCTCCCGTGTAAAACAGGCAGCACAAGGGTATTTGCTAATGAAAAATACTGCACAGAAAAGAAATGATTGTCCTATAATCTGCATGCCGGGTACCAGAGCCAAATCTGAGATCCTGAATTGCAGATGGGAATTTTTAAAATAGTGAAGTCTCTTGTAGGACTTTATGATTTTTTTATCCCTTTATCTCAGTTACCACCTGGTGAAAACAGGAAGAACAGATCTCTCCTCCAGGAGATTTCTTATTCACAGGCACTGACATTGCCAAAACTCCTAAAGAACTACCTCCATCTGCTGGCAGCAAAGAATTAAACCTGGGCATCTTATGTATGAATTATGAGATGTTTGTAAAATGAACGATTTTTATAGTAAACACAGAGAGCAAGATAAGAATAGCGAGAAAATCAGCATGAGATTATAAAATGTTTAGCTTGTAGTTAAATACATACAAGCTATAATTCATCCCACCTGCAACGGGCATAAAAAGATATGGAGAAACAATCCTGTGAAAATTTCACTGCACTAGATACAGATCTGAGTACTAGACAGGGTCAGTGCTCCACTGGAGATTAACAATTACACAACACCTCAAAAAACTCAGCTTAAAGAGAATAACCAGCCAATATTTCAATTCCACCAACAAGCAGTGATGCTTGATGGGAAAATCCTGCACACAGTGAATGAAAAACATAACAACTGCACCCCACAGCAAAAAAAAAAAATGTGTAGGAAGTTTCCAAACCATGATTCTACAAACTTGCCTCATCATAACACTAAGTGCTACCATCTAAATATTGACCCACAAACAAAAGATGAGCCAATTTATCTGCAAGCTGAACAATGCTGACTAGAAAATGGGCACTTGGGTGGATTGGGTAGGCAAGAACTGGAGTCTCATTGTCACTTGAAGTGGATTGAAGCATGCTGTCATATTGGAAACTGCCTGAACCACAAAGCAGGAATGATAAACCGGTTGAAGTACTGCAGTATTTAAGAAAAGTAAAGTGTAAATTTAAGATAGAAGCTCAAAGAGCTGATTTTTGATCTCATGCTGGCTGCATTGTAATTTCACTATATGATAAACCTCACGAATTTGTTCAGCTGTTACTACTGTGTTGCAAGGGATTTGTTTTTCCAAAATAAAATTGCACAATGTTTGTAAGTCCCCACACAGATCATATAAATGACTTAGATATTGAAAATAAAGTAGAATAACATCCGTGCATAATAGCTTATCTGGCAGTCCCTCTAGAGCAGAGGTCAGGCAGGGAAACAGCCAAAGCTGCGTAAGTCAAAATCGCAGTCCATTAGAACTCTGCGGAAAAACAACACAGACTCTGGCCTTATCAGAGACTGTTTGAAGGTGCCAAACTACCCCTCCTCTTCCAATTTAAAAAGCTGTTGCTATTAATGCTGGATTCCAAGTAAAGGAATTCATAATCTTTGATTGCGGTGCGTGCCTCCTCCCATTGCACTGGGAAAAGGCATCCCCAGGAAAAGGACGAACAAAAACTAACTCAGCAAACACAGAACCACATTCAGAAGGAAACACTGAGAAGAGTAACAGCTTTGCCTGGATTTTCACTTGCTTAATAGTCTGTGCCTAGAGAAATCGCCTGGAGAGATCACAGACAGACTGCATCTAGGGTGATGACACCCATATCTGATCCTCCAGACAACATCCTGCATTTCTGGGCTATTTGCAGTCATACGGCAGATTTTTCCAGATAAAATTTCTCTGCTGTACAAAATTACTTACAAATTAACAGGTTCAGAACAGTTTAAGTGGACAGGAAATAAGTGTTCAGTTCTTTCTGCATTTCACATACTTTTCAACGTGAGAGTCCCAATTCTCTGGTCCACTGAGAAGACGACAACCTGAACTCAGGTTTGTGCTCCAAGCAGAAGAAGGCTCTGAACCTCTATCAGCCAGATTCTGGGAATCTCTATTGCTCTCTGATGGCACCTGAACACAGGTGTTAAAGATAATATCTGTGTTGCATCATATCGACAGCTGTGCACTTCAGACTCATTGTGGACCTAACTCTAAAGATCAAACTATCAGTTCAAAGTTTACCATAGATTTAGTTGAGACAGTATTTACCTTAAAAGATAATGTATTTTTTTATTTTTACATTAGATGTAAACCCATTTTACTTTTACTTCCTTTACGTTTTGCACATGACTGACGTACGATACCTCTTTGTATGAAGACATAATCCTTTCAATAGCATCTGCACCAGAGATCAGTAGGTTTCGTGATGTGGTGAAAGCTTCTGTTCTTTCACTAACCATTGCCTGCTTCTGGCCATCTTCTAATTCTGAAAGTTTTTTAAAAGAAGAAAACTGTTAAAATATTCTTCTGCAAATTATCTTCATAGATCAATTTATCATCAAAATGTGAGCTTTTAAATTAAATAAAAAATTAAACTCTATAAAAACAACCCTTCAGAAAGAACCATTGAATGTAATTAGCGTAGACAGCTTGGTAACAAAGGGTAAAGGGAATGTACGAAATGCATCTTCTTATGCCAAATATCCTATTCTTTTATACTACTTGTCTCCTTGGGTAATTTCATCCTAACACATAATTATCCAATTCACAATTTTTCAAAATATGTAAAAGTGAAACCTAAACACTGATCTGAAGTAGATTTTTGATAGCACTTTTTTACTGCTTTTGTATTCGCATATTTGGTTTTCAGCCTTGCTTATTTACCTACTTATTTACGAAAGAGACATTTGTCTTGATGCAAACTTTGTAACGTGGCAATATTTCTATAAGAAAGCAGTAAGTTCTTCTCTTATTAAAGACGTGTTTAAATAGGATACTTCTTCCTCTCAGAACAGTTTCTCTGTTCATCAGACCCCAAGAAGAATACAGCAAACAATATTCTTTCACTTGGGAACTGCCTCACCTCCCTGGCAAGATCAAATTGCAGAAATCTACAGGCAGTATCAAAGCCAGACCTATCTTTCTATCTTTATTAGACACATGGATCTAAATACTGTCTTTTTCACTGACATATCAAAAACAAATCCCTACGTAATTAAGTTTTGAATCACTGAAATATTACATGGATCATCTGTGGAAAACTTTCTATATTTCTCATATATTAACTTTGCTTATACACCTCAGCTATATGTTTTTCCTGTCCTCAGATATTTCTACAATGTAATTTTTTAATAATTTAACCAGTGAGTACACTGTCATCTGATTGTGTGCAATCTAGCCACTTAGGCCACAAGGAGAGGCATGGTTTAAAAAAAAAAAAGAGAGAGAGAGAAGATGAATTCTCTTGCAAAGAAAGGAGGGATTATGAAACTCCTGCACATGATGGCCTCATTTATTTACAAAGTCATTTTCACTCCAGGAAGAGTAAACTTTGGTGATAGCAAGAATTCAGTTAACTCACTGCTAGAAACTAAAATAACATTTGTTTCTGATTTCTCAGAGAGCCAAACTTTACTGGTTTTGTTGGGATTATAGCTCATGCAGCCCACAGTATGTAAAACTACCAAAAATAAATCATTTAGGAACTGGCCTAAATCAGTATTTCCTCCTGGATGCATTTGCTTTCAGCTGTTTCCAGCACCCAGGCTTGCTCACTTACCAACAACATGGAGATCTCTGCATACTGTTCATTTTAAGCATACTCCAAAAAGGGGTATTTGACAAATTAAAATTACACAGAATTTATGACTGTTTTGCTGTTTCAAAACATCTCTTACATGTCTAACCCATCAACATTTTGTGGACTTGCCTCTGTTTGAAAAGTGTGACACTGAAACAGTGCAGACAGATTGCCCCTACTTCACGCAGTATGTAAATATTTCCCTTTTAATTTATGTAATTGACACTCAATCTTGTGTTATAACCAAAATAAGAGTTCATTATGTCCACCAAAATCTGAGCCTTATTTTCAAAAATGGCTACTTCTCAGAAACTGATGAGACCTTTGGAACACCAAAGGTTTAATACAGCAAAAATGAGAAATATCATCAAATGGAAATCTTCTCTTTGCCAGTTAATTTCCTGTTTCCTAAATACCCCCTTTAAAAATGATTCTTTTTTTTTTCCTTTTATTGCAGGATATATATATATTTTTAAGATTTCTTTCTTTCCCCTGAAGAAGTGTATGAAATCTGCTGCTTTACACCAAAGTCTCAGGTCTGGTCACAGAAGAAGTTTTATGCACTTACTTTATTCTGGCAATTTGTCCTGAAGTCCAACATCTGTTCCTTCAGATTTGAATTAACTAGCACCTGACCTGCTGAGGCCTAGGGCACCGCTTTGCCAGCTAGATAAATGTTTGATCCAAGTCCAAGTCTGCTCAATTCTTTCAATACTTGTTACACACTGGTTCTGACAGTATCATTTGTCAGTATTAATTACATGTTTATGAAGAACCATTACAATATGCCTCAGGGCTCCATACTAGTTTCACGCTCTAACGTTATGTTGCTGGTACAAATATTCTTTGCTTTACAACATGAATTATCTCTGTATCTTCTTTTTCTACATTTCAAAAGTATTTACCAAAAATGTACTCATGAGTAACAAGAATGCTATTTGGTTGAGCATGCACACAGATCAATTATCCATCATTTGTTCTATATATTTTCACTGTGGCTTAATCCTCACAAAGGACAGTCTTTTTCATTTTTTATTCATGCCATAATACCAGGGAGATACAATGTGCAATCAAATGACTTTTCTCTGACTGTACTCGTTCTCATCCTGCAGATGGACTCTCACACTGATGATGGCACTCTCACACTGACAGTGATTCTCACTCAGCACTTCTGCTTCCACTTGCACAACTTTCACTAGTTGCATGAGGTGAAAGAGTTTTTACAAACTCTTCTGTTTGGAACAGGACCTTCTGATATTTCTGAAGCTGTTAGCAGGATGCCAGCGAGGGTGCTGATATGGTGCCCCCTGAGCCATGTGACAGGCAGCAGCTCAGGCAGCTGAACACCCAGCCATGCGCAAGCACAATTGTGAGACTACTAAATAATGTGTGGGCAGGTCAAACCGAGCTTGTCAATTGAGCTGAACAGCCCTGATCTGAAACGTCCTTACCAAAACCTGCACCGAAAACAACACCTTTATTCCTATTTAAATGTACCAAATTCAAAACTCATCCTCCTGCTTATGTTGTAGTATCCATGCTTAATGAATCCTAGGGAGTTTGTAACGTTTTCTGCGATTCCACCTGTGCATAAGGCAACCTGTTGAGGCAAACTCTGACTTGTCTTCATCCCCCCTCCCTAACTACCTTCCTTTCTGCTCTCTTTTTTTTTATAGCATTTACAATAACAACAGTCTCAATTCACTTCTTGGAGAAGTTATGTCAACAGAATGTCAAAAATGATGACACGAAAGCCTTCACTGCTCTGCTCCCAGTGAGTCAGGGAAAAACAGCAGTTCCTAACAGCCAACATGTAATACAATAACTAGCTATAATTACACTGTGGTTTACAGAACAAGGAGATAAGCTCTCTAGGAAAGCCAGCAAGAAGTATCATTTTTTAAAATAGTAGGAGTTGCTGCAAGAACCAGCATGGCATCCCAATAACAGCCAGTGAATGAGAACTGCAACTGTCGTTATAATCTGCTGGGAGTACCCCTTAAGTCCCAAATGATAACTCTTTGTCAGCTTTATGCTCTAAGCTGTATCCTTTGCATTGCTCCTCCCCCAAATGACTTGCTATGCCTGAGTTACACATGAGACACGGATGTGGTAAAAAGAAAAAAAAAAAGGCTGTGAACAATAAAGAAATGTGAACAACACTGAAGGAAAGCAGTCTTTTGAGGATGTAACTTTACAGAACCATTTGGAAATACATAAAAATGGTATTACCGCCATCTGCAAATCCTGTTGCGGTGATGATGGGCACAGCGACCATGACCATGCCACAGCTACTCCAGACGTACTTCATCAGGAACTGCTCTATCATGATGTACCATAAGCGTTTGGATAAAATGAGATTCATTTGATCTGCCAAAGCCTTGTAGCTTTTTTGCAGTTGTTTCATTTCCACCTACAGTTTAAATAAATACATTTATGCAATACAGCAAAAATATACATGCCATCCAAGATACATTCACACATATGCATGAACCAATCAAGTATCCAGAGCTGTGGTCCCTAAGTGTGCAGTACTCCATAGTCACAGTGCTGTATTCTCATATTCTAGCAGCAGAAGTGCACAGCTTTATTGAAGCCAGAGGACCTGGCTCTTACTTATGTCACTGTCCCTTTATGCCACATTGGGAAGCTTTCAGTTCTTTTAGCATCTGATATATATAAGAACATATGACTTGTCACTATAGCTGACTCTAGCAATCAAAACAAGATTGATTCTACATCCTTTAAGGAACATGCAGCTGAAGAGTTTCACAGCAACCGAAACTCCTCAAATTGTAAAGTGTTTGGGGATCAATTATCTCTGACTTAAATCTGCAGAGCTCTTTGCTGAAATCCTTCTTGTTTTTGTGAACGGCCTAGAGGAAGAGAGAATTATCCCAAGAGGTTTAACAAGTCAAAGATAGTTCCAAGTCAGTATGACATCATGCACTCAGTTCAAGCCAGAAGATGTGGGAACAGAAGAAACTGTTTAATTTAGCTGTACTGCAAACACTATGGTAGGCAGCCCTGGAGAACGATCGCTTCTACCAAAACAAACCATCTGCATTATATAATTGTTGCTTGGACTGAAAGAGTTGGCAACACCTCAGGCTAGTTACCGGTCTTCATTTTCACCTCATGTGAAACCACTTGTTTTTCCAAGTCATGCTTGAAAGCTGTAACAGCCAAAATTCACTTCTAATAAAAATACTAAGAATTCCTTCATAAGGTGGCTTTAAAACAATCCATTAGTTTATGTAACTATGGCTGCTGAAGTACTGTACTTAAGCTATTTTAAGGCTCTGATGACTGCATCTTTGCTTAGCTATGTAAAAGAGTGTCAAAGGTTGTTTTGGTCTCTGTGCTATCACGAAGACGTCCCCTAGACTTTCTGCTGTGGCTTGCTAGTGATTCCTGAAGCACTAAAGCTGGGAGCTCACAAACAAGGAAGGGAAAAGAAAAGCCTGGAAGAGTTAAGAGGAGTGCACTGGGTGGGGAAAAAACAATAGTGACGATCGGCTTTCTAGAAAAGCACAGGGTACAGCTGCAAAACAGGAACACTGTCAGAGCACAAGGGAACTGCACTCTGCTCCCCCCAGACACTGCCTGTGAGATTGCATTTTCCTAGGAAACGGGAAGTGCAAGCTGTAAACAGGTTTAAATGTCAGAGGGACCACAGTGTGTGCACAGGGTGGCAGGGGAAGCACCGGTCAGCTCCAGTGCTGAGGAAGCAAGCCCAGCACACTCAGATTTCCCTCCTTACCTTGTGCCCCCGGTAAAAGGCGATCTCTTCCACGTTGGCGATGATGCGCGAGTGCATGAAGCGCAGGTAGCCCTTCTTGTGCGCCTCCTCGGCCACCAGCTTGCCAAACTTGGGCGAGCAGGCTTTGAGCACGCGGGCCGTGGCGTAGACAACAAGGCCGGCCAGCAGCGTGGGCCCGATGGGGTTGGCACCCCGGGAGCGTGCCGTGCGGATCAGGGTGTAGGAGGTGAGCATGACATCCAGGATGGGCTTGGTGAGGTTGGAGTAGAGGTGAGCCACCGACTGTGAGAACATCATGATGTCCTCGGTGAGGGACTGGTCGGGGTTGGCCAGCCGCCCATCCATGCTGATCACTCGGTAGTAGGTCTGGTTGGCGAAGTAGATCTCGTAGGCATGATTCACCAGGCGCGTGCGGAAGGCGAGGGCCAGCTTGCACTCCAGGTACCGGATGGTGCTGTTGACGAAAGTGGCCGGGATGGCGATCATCAGCCATTTGACCAACTTGACGACAAAGCTCCGGGGCTCTTTTTCCACGATGCTCTTCACGATCTTCCCATCGAGGGCCGCCACATAAATGGAGAGGAAGGTCCTGGAAACCAGCGCGATGGAGTGGAGGCACAACAAGCCGAGCTCGGCGCTGACCAGCTTAGGGAAGAACAGCCTGCGCAGCTCCAGCAGCTGTTTCAAGAACTCCGCGTTGACCGCCGGCGAGGTTCTGCCCCGGCCGCCGCCGCCCTGCGCCGCCCCCCGGCCCGGCTCAGCGCGGCTGCCCGCCCGCCTCAGCCGCCGCCGGAGAACGGGGTAGAGCACCTTCAGCCCGTACGCCGCGGCCAGCAGGCAGGCAGCGCGCTTCGCGGCGCTGGAGCGGCTCCATTGCAGCCGGCGGGCCGCCGCGCGCAGCATGTGGGTCATCGCGCCCGCCCAGCGCCGCTCCTAGCGGCGGCGGCTCATGCCCGGCAGGAAGGCCGGCCCCGCGGGCTCCTCGCCGGACTGCCGGGCCGGGCTCCCGCCGCGACAGATGCCGAGTGAGCGCTGCTTCCCCCGGGGTGACGGTTTCCTTCCCGGCCCGGCGCGTTGCACAACGCGGCCCGGCCCGCGACACGCCATTGGCTGCGCCGAGCGGGGCGGCACCTCCGGCGACCCGGCCGCTCCGCGCCGCTCGTCGGCCGCAGGCTCGGCCCCGGAGGCGTCGCGGTGGGACTGTGGGTCGCGGGCCTTCGGAGCTCCGTCGGTTCCCCCCCGCGGCCGCTCGGCCCGCCTCGCCGCAGTCCGCGGCCTCTCGGCCCGACCGCCGGCCCCGCGCCCCTCCCTGCCGGAGGAGGGACTCGGGTCGGAAGCGCGGCCCGGCGGCCGAGGGGCTGCGGGGGGTGCCTTCCTGTCATATGCGGGTGTGTAACAAAGCGTTTGTCTGCCGTGGATGAGGACGAGCGGATCTGGAAAATGCACTGCAGGCGTTCAGGGAGCTCTCCCCTAGAAGTGGGCAGGGGCCCGTGCACCCAGCTGTGACCCTGCACGAGCACAGGCAAACTAAGCCGCGTTAGTGTTATGGACGAGTCCTTGGGTAGAGAGCACTGATCAGGGTTGGACAGTAATGCAAGCTTAGGGGTGAGCAAATGGTTTGAGAGAGCTTCGCTTCTTTAAATCAGGCAGCGCATCCTCAGCTGCAGGTGCTGTCCAAAATGCCCTCGGGCTGAGATCAGCAAAACACAGCCAGGCAGCATCCATTGCTTGCTCCCTCCTTCGGGGTTGCTCAATTTATTTCCCTAGTGCACTGGAAGTTATGTAGAGATGTGGAGTAATCCTGGGACTTACTGGAATTTCTGCCACTGAGAACAGGGCAGAGATCTGGATAAAGGTCCTTGTAGCTTTTTTTTTTTTTTTTTTCAGTGCACAACTCAAAGCATAGGAAAATGTCAAACTGAAGTGGAGTAGTACAGTAGTACCGCTAAGTTTCAGTTACTAAACAGGCCTGGGTTCACCGCTGATGACTTTGTCAGCAAAATAAAAAGGTTGCTCAGGGCACTGGCAGGATATGTGGCTGAGAAAGCGCCTTGCTGAGGGCTTGTCAGTCTTTAATTCTGATCTGCAGTTAAGCACTTCGCATTCTGGCTTGCGAATATCACAGCGTGCTCTTGGAGCTCTCTTGCCAAACCACAGTTATTTGCAACATTTCATTACTCCAGCATTTTCGTACTAAGGGAGAGTTCACAGCTCTCTTTCGGTTCTGCATGTCTGCTGACCTTTCACTTCAGACCTTTCGGTGGCTTGGTAGCAGAGCTGTGAGTGTGGGTGTACACCCACAGTTGGGTCTGCGGGGAGGTTTAGGTAAAGCAAATCTGGCTGTGCAGTGTTTCAGTCAATGAATGCAGTGTATTTCGATTGTTTTCAATCTGCTACCAACACTGAACAGGACTTCTAAAATATGCTTCTAAAATATGCTGCACCATGTACTCTGACATGGTGAGAAAAGATTTCTGGATTTTTTTTTAATTTTGAGCTGTTCATGTATGTACTGGAGTGGGGCTTTGGTTAGAGCCAAGTTCAGCAGAGGATGATCATACAAATCCTTACTCAGCTAAGTAACTCCCTGAAGTGCTTCCAAAGTTTCTGTTGATTTCAGTGTAATCACTTGCATGACTGTGGAAAGGCACCCAGAGAACTAGTCGGCATTATGAAGTGAACCAGTGACAAAACATGCCTTTAAATTCAGCAAGGGACACAAGATGTCTGACATTTGATTTTGAATTTGTAGTAGAAGAAAATGACCTATGCCTACTTTAGAAGCTGTTTGCTATAGGCATATACCCCAGCATACTATCCAAATGTAGCCATTTGTTTGGGATCAGGTGATCTAAGCTGAGCAAGAAAGGGTGAAAATGGGGATAGAGTATTGTTCTGGCAGTACTCTATCCCTTGTTGTGACTTCAGGGATATCCATGGTTGCTGCTGTAAATTTAAATGCCGCATGACCTGTAGTTTATGAGAATGTGTGCATAAGGGACCTGAGTAGTCTGGTCGACAGTATAATCCATGGCAGACTGATCACAAACAGCTCTTATTTATGACAGTGACCTGATTCTAGACAGAATATTGCTCTAAAAGTGCAAACTGGATACAGGGAGATGGAGAGGGAAAGGACCCAGTCACAGTGAGCTACTGACTAATGATATCAAATGAAGAATGACACTTCTAATGCTTAGGCTCTAGAACTTATGAATCTTAATATCTGGATTTTTTAGATTTATTTTGTTGTTAGATTAATTTATCATTCAATCATGATAACTCAGCTGAAACCAGCAACTGCAGAACGCAATTATGCGAAGGGTTTGTCTATTAGATGCTTTCAAAATCTCAAATATGTTATGTTCTTTTTTCTTTGCACTGCTAAAGGTTTATCTTCTCAGATCTTCAGAAAAAAGTGCTAACATTTCTGCATTGATTCTGCACTGTAAACATGAGATGCATGCTACATACAGGTGTAAGTTGTAAAATCATGGAACTAGTATCCATTAGTGATGGTTATATTTGCACTGCATCCCAAATACTGCATTTGCTGCCATCTTTCTATCATGACTCAAGAATTAATCTGAAGGGACTGCGGCTGGTGGGTATGACAACAAAAATTAATCTATTGATTAACTCTCATTTGGGAGACTTCTAAATATTAACAATAAGCAAGCTGGTTCAGATCATTGCTCCATGTTTTCAGCTGTGAGAATTTCATGAGACACTGAGTTTTCTTCTAAGAAATATTTCACTCTTACAAGAGGTTTCTGAGTGTCTTGAACTCAGATAATCTCTTACATAAGTAATAATATCTTTTGACAAGTTCCTCAGATCTGTTTAATGTGTATGAAGAGGGTCTGCTTGTTTGGACTCTGGCTTCACAAGATCCACTTTATGGCCGTCTGTGCCTGTTCTGGAAAAGACATTGAACAGCAGAGCTCCCTCACTCCATACCACTTCTGAGTTTGTCAGCCTCTGTCCCATATCCACACCCAGCATGAATGCAAGAACTAAATATACTCTCCACCCTCTCCTTTTGGCCAGTGGCAAGACCTTCCATTTTATTTCATAGACTCTTAGAATCATAGAATGGCCTGGGTTGACAAGGACCCAATGATGGCCTACTTTCAACCCCCCTGCTATGTGCAGGATCACCAACCACTAGACCAGGCTGCCCGGAGCCACAGTTTTACAACTTCCTTTTTAAAACTTTCAGATTTTCCTTAAAAATGCTATCAAGACTATAGCAGTCATTCTTTTCTACATGTTTATAAGGCATGGCGTCTGAAAGTGGAACACATCTGCTGGTGCTACACAAGTTGATTTTCTGACAGGATTTTGCTCTTGGTTGGTGTGTAACATGAATTATTTCAAAGTTTATACCTGCCAGTATGCTGTTGTCAGTGGTGCTGTCCCAGCAGATGGTCTTTCAGACAGATACAATCCCACATTCTTCTCAGCTGGGCTTTGAATTTCAGTCTGTGTAGATCATGTGTCTCTGAGGTGGATGGTTTCCTACATCTCTGGCTTCTCTGCTATCTAATCTGTGGGCTAAAGCATCATTTCTTTCCATTTATGCTCACTTCCAGCTCCTTCAAACCTATTGTAATTGAGCTCAGCAAGGAGTGTACATCAAGAGAAAGAACCAGAAGAGTCTCTCATCATGCAATTTCAACACAGCAGGGGAAAAAACGGCCTTCTGTTGTATGTTGGGGTAGTCATTGGTTTCAATACATGTTTTATTTAAACTGAGGTTGATTTTAATTCTTTCTACTTGTTCTACAAGTGTGTATTTCACTCTTTTATAGATTTCCCAAATCCCAAATGAATACTACTCATCTCGTGTTGCACAATTTACTGTCATTTTTTTATGATGTAACGCTGAAACCTGGTACATGAACATAAAGAAACCCACTGTGTTTCTCGTTAGATGCTTGGCTGAAGATTAGTATTTTGTGGTCAAGCTTTAAGAAAAATTGGGTTTTCTGAAATGTCTAGATTTCTTTGAACTAATGCTCTTAGGGCAAATCAAAAAGGCCAGCTGTTCTTTAAGGATGAATGGGGGAAGGGCTTTTAGTCAAATTAATTGAAAGAGGGTTCTGTCTTTGAAGATAAACTATTTTTTGAAGGGGAAACTTTGTTTTTAAAACAAGTTTTGACTGTTAAATTTTCTAAAAAGGGCAAAATACTTTAGGCAAAATAACCAACTAAATTCATAAGAATAGTATTACTGTATTTCTGAACTGCCTTGTTTCTCAAGAAGGGAAATTGGTAGAGGAGTTTTCCAAGCAAAAGTTTTAACTTGGAACAGACTTATTTTATTTTATTTTATTTTATTTTATTTTATTTTATTTTATTTTATTTTATTTTATTTTATTTTATTTTCAGTAATGCATTCATAGTATTAAATAATTAGGTCAATGTTAAGGCATGTAAGTAAGTCTATATGGTATTTAAAAGTACCAGAAATTCCCACCCTGTACAGAGGACTCAAAAGCATTTTAGGTACTCTGCATGTTTTATATAGATATCTACAGATGGATTTAGTTACATAATACTAAATTTCAAGATCAAACATTTTGGAGAAAAATCAAAATTAGAAATATGTGAAATGGACATACACTAAAATAATAAAAAGTAAAGTTGTAAAATATTAAAACATTCAGATTTAACTGTGAGAGTTTCAGGGCTGTTTTTTTGCTGTTGTTGTTTTGTTTTTTAACTACACATTAGTGTACTTTTAGTGATCTCTTCCCTTGTTATAATCTGCATTAGACAAAGGTACTTTATGAGAAGTAATGTTACAATGGAAGATTCATAAAGAAACCAGTTCTCAGAAATGGTTTACAAAGACATTTTCCCTCTCTTTCACTCTTTCCAGATTTTGCATAAGCATCACCAGTTCACTCAGAGCAAAGACTGTCCTGCTTAAGGAATGAAGGGTATTCAGATCTTCAGGATACAGTAAAGCTGTAGACAGCAAAAGACACTTTCATTTCTTGCAGTTTCATTTTAGTTAGCTTCTTCCTCTATGGGTTGGGACACAGTGTAGGAGCCAAACGTGTTTTGAGTCATCCATCCACCAAATCATACTTGATAGTACAGGAGTTCAAAGGGGATTTACTCAAAGCTGCATGTCAGAATCTGTGTGATCAATGTTTCCATACCAGCCCTCCTGGAGAAACCTGGTTTTCCATCACTTCCATCATACCACTTTGGACAGCTTTTCAACATCACTTTTAAGTGGAGCTGATTTGATAAAAAAGAAGCATGTCAGAGGGGAAATCTCAGTGCTGTAAGACCACAGCCGCTTTATTTTAGTAACAAGTGGAAAGCTGTTCTGAAGAGCCTGCAAAATAAATACTTTCTGAACAAATTACACTGAAGAGTTTTTAAAATGTTACAAATACGGAAAATCTTCAGGGTTTTTTTCTTCCTAGTACCAGTTGCTGACACACTGAGAGCATCTACTTATTCTGTTTATTTCACTTCCTGGAGAAGTAGTTAAGTTCCATGAAGCTCACCATCAGGAACTTTTAAAAATAAATAATGTCCTGCAGTTATTTAAAAGTCTGGCATCACTCCAAAACACAATCAACTCATTTGGAGTTTTCAAATATTGACAGTGAAGGTGCAATGTTTAGAGTCTCAGATCTTATTTCAGTGTTTACTTTGCCTTACAGAAGAAGAAATATTTTTAAATTTTATGACCATTTGAAAGGGTGCTTTGGCTTTATCTGGAGAGATGAATTCAGGGAGGGGAAGATTTCTTACATTAAAAGGAATTGTTTGAATCTGCCACATCACTTTTCTTTGATTCTACAAAGTACTGTTACCTACTGGATTCAGTAAATCAAGCAGAAATAAAAGTGTAGTTTTTTCCTTTAGATCCAGATAATGATGTGAAAGTGTAAGTGTAAGAGTAATACCAATACTGTGTTAGGGGAAAAAAAGACATTGTTAGACATAATATTAACATGTCAAACATTTACACAGGGTGGAAATACAAACACAATAGAAACTGATCAAATGAGTTTAGTCTTTCATTGTGATCTGTCATAGTTGCTGATGAGTTGTGCATAAACAAGCTCTTCAAAATCTTCCATGTAAAGTATATATATTTATAATCTAATGGTGCTACAATAAACAACAAGGCTTATTGATCAGAAATATCTGAGCTATCGCAACAATAACACATTCTGTCCAACAACTTTGTTCAATTTAACAGGTTATGTTAAAGAAACAGGCATTTTCACTTTTCCAATCTTCTAGCCATGGATTCTATAAAAACACCATAAAAATTAAAGAAAATGCTTGGCTAATTTTTAATATTAGTCTTCTAACATCTACTCTGAGCACTCTGCTCACTGTTGTACCAACAGCTATCCAACAGGTACCTTGAAAACTTAAGATTATTCAGTGCAGTAACACCATGGGAAATTTATATATAAAATTGTACTGGTGGTTTTGTAAGTGGCAGCAAGTTGCAGGCACAAGAGCGAGGGGAGCTGTGTTGTTCCCCATTCAGTCCTGGGACCTCCTACCCTTTTGTGAGGGTGTGCCATAATTTATCTCCAAAACCTTGTCAGACATCTCCAAGAATGAGGGTGCCTGCTAGCAACAAATGCTCATTGATTCCCCAGCATGCCTGGGGAAGGGCAGCATTTATCTCTTGCCCTACGAACTGTGCCAGTTGCAGCAGTGGCACTACAGGCTGAGCCTGACAGACTGAATGTCAGCTGCTCTGTAACCCACTCCAACAGCTGTGCATTTCATACACACGGGACAGCAAAAAGGCTTGTGATTCCTTGGCAAAGGGGAAATGGATTGTGTCAGCAGACTCTAAGGGACTGGCAGTGGCAGAAGAAGGGTGGCATCAGCCAGACGGTTGCCTACTGCACGTCAGCCCTTTGCTCTCCTTGTTCTCCTGCTCTCTGTCTCTGTGTCACACTACCCCTCTTCTCTGTTAGCATTGGGAGCATGGAGATCAGCAGCCCTGGTGCTGCTGGTTAGGAGCAGGCCCCACAGGAGAGCCCTGCCCAGGGCTGCGCACCCACCGGGGCAGCTCCCCATCCTCGTGGCCGTCGCCAGCTCTCCCCCTCCCCAGCACTGCCAGGGACAGCCCTCCCTGCTTCCTCAGCAGCAGAAAATGAACTGGGTGGGTGGCAGCCGGTGAGTGAAACTCTTCAGGGCCACCAGAAATGGCTCCATGCCAAGCAGCACAGCTCTGTGTTTCAGGCCTCGTGTCCCCTCAGAGACCTGCAGGGCCACGGCATGGCCTGGCGTCCCCTCAGAGACCCGCAGGGCCACGGCGTGTGGCACCCCTGTGTCCCCTCACAGACTGTGCATATCTAAGATTCACTGAAATATTTTAAAAAATCACCTATGGGTTGATAACATTAAAAAAAAAACAGCATAATATTCAGTTTCTTTGGGTCCTGTACGTCTTACCAGTCAGAATTTTAACCCCTACTGTTTTTGTCAGCATTTGAAAGTAGCTTTGGTAAACACGGTTTTATACTCATCCTGACAGTATGTGCAGAATCCAACTAAAATAAAGCCTTACGTATCTGTAAGGCTCTCCAGACAAATGGAGTTTCTGAAAGCTGCTGCAGAGAGTTGACCTGGGCTGCTTGTCAGGTGCCTACCTGTGTCACGCTGCCACAGGGAGAAAATGTGAAAGGAAAACCTTGTGGCTTGAGATAACAGCATTTCTTTTAAAAGAAAAGGAAAGTGCATGTGAAAGCAAAGGGAAAAAAACCAAACTATTCTCTACTCCCTATCCATGGACAATGTCTAGCCACTTGCTGGGAAGTAAGGCCTCAGCATGAGCAGCAGTTGCTTTGGAAGATTTGCCTTTGTACAAATGTACACCCCTGCCTATACCCCCACAATCTTTCTCCTGTGTTTATTGACATCCATAAGGTATGGAATAACCCTTTGGCAGATTTGGGTAAGATCCTGTGGCTGTGTTCCCAACCCATCTCTCACCCACCTGGTTGGAGCCAGCTCTGATGTGGTGTCAGCACTGCTCAGTGGTAGCCAAAACATCTCTATGGTGTCATGGCTGCTCTGGCAACACGTGCAGAGCACAGAACTGTGTGGTATACATCATATACACACATATAATTTATATTTATGTACTTTATCTGTGTAATTATATGTAAATTTATATGCATGTGTTCAGAAAGAGCGTGGGTCCTTTCCAACTCAGGATATTCCATTCTGAGTGCTATAAATTTGGAGATAGTATTACAAAAAAGAAAAAAAAAAGTAATTCCAAGGATCTATTCCATATTTTTAACCATTACATAAATATGCAACTCTTACTTGACCCAAACATTGCAACCATATTCAATGTGTTCACAACAGTGACCCAGAACTCCTATTTTAAGCATGGTGTCCTGCAACCAATTGATTTAAAACTATGTTTAGCAAGTAGTTAAGGTATGGCTGTTTGCTATATAGCACAAACAACAGCAGCTTAATACAAGTTGTACTGACAACCTCTTTAATCTCTCTTATTTTTTTTCCTAATGTTCACAATATGCCATAATGTGCTGAAAGGCAGAAAGGTGCGATGTGCTCTTTTGCTTTCTTTGTTAATGTGGTTTTGTAACTGTGTTGCAGCATGAAATTGAAAATTAGAATAAATATTGACAAAGATTTCTTGCTGTGTTTTAAAAGAAGTGAAGATTTGATGAATTGTTTCATTGCAAGTTAAATACCTGCAAGTTTTTCCTTCTGAATGTTCAATATGTTTTATATCCCTGAGATAGAATGGGACATAGCCTTATTAAGTAAACCAGGACCAGGCAAAGTGACTTCATCAGAGTTATGTTGAGTTCGCTACCTCAAGGTTTGACCCATTATAGCTGAATTTGCTTGCAAAATTCTCAGTAACATTTATGTAAAGCTCAGCCCACGACTCAAGGTTGTACCTTTATAATTAAAACAATAATTATTTGCATCTTTCAGGAGCAGAGTCATACTAAAGCAGGAAAGGAGAAAGCAAAAGGTAAATGGTTCTAGCCACCATGGATTTTATGTTATGCAATTGATTGTGTTGTTTCACTGTGAAAAATCTTTCAAAGCAATAGGAGTGAGGCACAGAACTGTAGCGTAACACTTATGTGTTTGCCTGACTGTACTTAACTTTTAGAACAGAAGTCTTTTTCTAGATTGACTACACTGAATTCCAGCAACAAGAGGAGAGAGGAGGAGAAGGCATGAATGAACAAATGAATGCTCCCAATTCAAGTTTTACTGAATTGCTTCTGGTACTACATTTTGCTTGCTGAAGCAGCAGCTGTTTCTAGTAGATGCTAACAGATTGGAAAGTTAAAGATTGTAATACAATACGTGGAAAAAAGTTACCAAAAACATGTTGGGTATATTAATCACACGTAATCTACAAGAAAATCCCTTGTCATGTAATTCAGGATGACAGAAGGAGAAGTTCAGAAGAAAAGCCTGTCCTTTTTTTTGTCTTAGGGTCTTCAGTTTTTAATATCCCTCTTCTGTTTAAAGTAAAGATGTAACATTAATTTATTCATTTCTGGGGCTTGCTACTAAAGATTTTTGAGATGATTATTAATACTCCTACAAAATGGAGATTTTCTTTACTTAATGTCTACAAATAGAATTCCAGTGTTACGCAGAATTTTCTTCTTGATATATTTAGAATTACAGTCATATTCCTTCTTGTTCCTTGCAACATAAAGCATTTCCAAAGTCCCGGTCATAGAGGTTTTTCTTCTTTCTCTTTTGTCTCTCTCTCTCTCATTTTCTTTTTTTTTTTTTTTTTTTTTGGTCACAAGACCCTATTTATTGCATCAAGCAAGAGAAGTTTGAAGAACAAGACACCCTTTGTGTCAATTTAGATGGTCATGACTAATAATCTTGCTGATTTATTTGCCTGCTGGTTACTATAAGCTGCCTAAAAAGCACGGGTTTAATTTTTTTTAAAGACTTCTTTTCCTTGCAGGATTTTGAGATGTCTTTCACTTTGAAAAATGCTTTTAATGATCACATACAGAAGTTGAGATGCAAGTATATAAGGACTGAGTTTTTGGCATCAAGAGAAAAATAACCTATTTTGAATATCACAGAATCAGAGAATCAGAGAATGATTTGGGTTGGAACAGACCTTAAAGCCCATCCAGTTCCAACCCCCTGCCATGGGCAGGGTTGTCACTCACCAGATTAAGGCCCCATCAAGACTCAGAGCCCCATCCAACCCAGCCTTTACACCTTCAGGGATGGAGCATCCACAGCTTCTCTGGGCAGCTTGTATGAGTGCTTCGCTACTCCAAAAGGAAAAAATACCTTGTAATATCTAATCTAAATCTCCCCTATTCTAGTTTAAAACCATTTTCCCTTGTTCTGTCATTATCAGATCATGTAAAAAGTCAGTCTCCCTATAGTTCACAAGCTCCATTTAAGTTCTGGAAGGCTGCAATGGATTCTCCTTAAATATGAGCAAATTATACTAGAATTACTTTTCAAAATAATTAAAAAAAAAAAAAATCAAGTTATAATAGACTGAGTGTGTGAATTTGGAAAAATTTAAACGTGTTTTTATTTATAAGAATTGCATCAAAATATTTATATATTCCACTGAAGTGGTACAAAGCTTCTGTCAGAAACTTATTTTCTCTTTTAATCTCTCTTTAAAAAAAACAGGAATTCTTTGAGAAGAAAAAACTCAAATCAAAGATGAAGCTTCTGGGAGTATCGTCTCCTAAAAGTTCAGCAGTCAGCTTAGATCTCCTCAATCTGTATGTTGTTAACCAGATATCGACCAAAAAAGACAGCACGGGTGAGTTTGTGGTAACAGCACTCTGACCTCATTGCTAACAGAATCACTTATCTTTTATTATCACTGCTGTTATTTCTTTTTCCATTGTGTTGAAACTTAATGCTTAAATAGTCATTTATTTAAAAAATAGAAAATAGTGATTAAATACGACAGTAATGACTGAATAAAAAGTGAGGACATAAGAAAAATCAAGTGACCTATTTCAGCTTTATAGCCTTGCACACTTATGAATTTCCCTCATGCCATGTATTAATTTTACCCTACCTCCACTTCTTTTTCCCTTTGCCATTAAATCGGACCATTTGTGTTCCACTTATAGTACAGTAACTTCTTTTTCTTCCTTTTTTTTTTGGTATTTGGAATAGAAGGTTTGTTCTACCCACAGTATCTTTGTTATAATCTGTCATTAAGCTCCGCTCAAAATCTCTACAACTTGAGTTCTAACTCTTATCTTCTGTGACATCTTTATAAACAGGACTGGGGCGCAGTTGCTGTCCTGTGCTCAGAAAGATTCAAAGGTGGCTGATTAGGGCAACAGAGCCTGTCACACAGAATCACACAGAATCACAGAATCACCCGGGTTGGAAGGGACCTCAAGGATCATGTAGTTCCAACCCCCTTGCCTAGCAGGGCCACCAAACATACACATTCAGATCAGGTTGCCCAGGACCCCGTCCAACCTGGCCTTAAACACGTCCAAGGACGGGGCATCCACAACCTCCCTGGGCAGCCCGTTCCAGGGCCTAACCACTCTCCTAGTAAAGAACTTCCCCCTAACATCTAACCTAAATCTTCCCTCCTTCAACTTAAAACCATTTCCCCTAGTCCTGCTGTTGTCAGCCCTTTTGAAGAGTTTACTCCCCTCCTGGGTGTAGGTTCCCTTCAGGTATTGATAGGCTGCAATGAGGTCACCCCGCAGCCTTCTCTTCTCCAGGCTGAACAAGCCCAACTCCCTCAGCCTGTCCTCATAGGGGAGGTGCTCCAGCCCCCTGATCATCTTAGTCGCCCTCCCTCCGCGACTCCTGTCTGTCCACAGACAGCAGTTGCCCCACAGTTTTGTGCTACGGTGCCCATTAGAATAGAGTTCTTACATTACTGGTAAGAAAACAAAACAGAAGTTTTAAATGGATAAAGCAGTTTGAGAAACCCGAAACAACATCTTTGGTACTGTAATGAAAAAATTAGGGAGCTCAAAGCTTAGTCTCTACGTCCAGTGCTGACCTTCCAAATACTTTCACCACAGGCAACCTGAAAAAGCCAGTCCATGTTGATATAACTGAAAATGTAAAGGCACCTTTTAGAAGGAACAACCTAGAGCTTCCCAGGTCACCATTACGAAACCAATTTACAGCACACTTAGATGACATCAAGAACAGGTACTTGTTTAAAACAGGCTGTAATTAACGATCATAAAGTTCTGTGAAAGGTGTTTCACAATTTATTTTCATTTGATTTCTAAAGAAGTTAAAAGGAGTTACCATTGCAATACAGATCTACCTTGTGTGTATTTATTAACATGGATGAAAGCACGTACTTTGATGGCAACAAGATAACTGGGAGAAGGGGGTCTATGCTAATACAGTAGCACAGGAGCATAGAAAGACTAATCTGAAACTGGTTGGTCTCTTGATCTTTTGATCAGCGGATCCCTTTTACTTCTGTACTCATGAGTGTCTTGCCTTGAAAAGACTGAACAAATATTTATCTGGGGTATTAAGTATGCCTAAATATCCATTGGTAAGACACTGTTTTCATGACTGCTTCTGACATTCCAGGGATACTCTAATCATCAGAGTAAGGAAACATACTCTAAACTCAGAGCTGTACACAAAGTTCAGAGCTTTAAATATACAGATGTATTACTTTATTCATGTCATGTTGTTCGTACACTGAGTTCCTCTCACAGAGCAGACTATTCAAACAGCATTTTCTACTTACATTGCTTGCCATCCAATTTTAGGCATGCTTAAGTGACTGACTTACAGACCGGCTGCTCAAAATTGCATACAAATCAAGGGTTTTTTAAACATCTGGAGAAATACTGTTAAATTAATTTGAAATTAATACTCTGGTTAGGAAGTTTTGGATCTTACAGATCTTACATTTCAGAGGCTGTTTTTATTCATTTTACAAGGTTACAAGAGCAAGTACTGGACAGCAGAAGGCAGCATCTCTTAGAAAAAGAAAAATACCAACATCAAGTAAGTTTATTGTTCTCAGTGATGTCAAGTTAAAAATATGTAGCAATGTTTTTTTAAGTGGTTTTTCATAATGATCAGATTTAATGAGTACTTACATGTGTTAAGGCTTATTCTTTAAGACTACATTGATGTGTTAATTGCCAATCATATTTCATACTTTTTTTTCTGCTATTTCTTACAAGTATTATGAAAAGCTCCACTTGTTTTGGGCGTTCTCCAAAACATTTAGAAATACCTGTGCTCTGAACTAGTCACAAAGGACAGATTATGGGAAAGGGACTAAGGCCAACATATCAGAATATGTGAACATTTTTTCTTGAACGTGGTATATCTGAAAAGAGATGTAAAAAGTTTAGAAAGGTTGGATCCTTTTCAACTATGCTTAGATGATAACAACGTTAGATAAATCAAATCTCTTTGCCATCTCTTATCTAGTTGACACAAGTAACAGAACTTACTTACGCTGAATGTACGGAACGTGAAGACAACACAGCAACAACTTTCAGCACCTGTCCATTGTCCCCTTCTATTTTTTGGTCCTCTAACTGTGCACAGTTTTCAGAAGAAAATTTCAGTACAAAACTAATGGGTGACCCTTGGGAGCAGACTTATGAAGATAAGCTAAAGAAACAGGTTTGATTAATATTTTATTACTTTCTCTATTTGAGGCATAAAATTAGCATTATGGTGAAGATAATGATTAACAAGAAAAACTTCTAGGCTGATGGCAATGAATATTCCATAAATACATATGTATTTCTTTTACTGTCTGGAATAGATTTAATTGAGCCTTTGTTCACTGAGCTTTCAGTACTGTTGGTATCTGCACAAAGATTACAGTGGTGAGGACAGCTTCTCAGTGACAAGAAATAAACAAATGTTATGTATATGCAAAAGCCAGGAAAGTTTATCAGCCTCATCTCTGTCCTGAAAAGATTATGGAACCTCACCTCCTGGATGCTGTTTAAAGTTCTGTGAAGAACAAGAAAGTGTTTGAGAGAAGTCAGCATAGGTTTACCATGGCCATGCTATGCTATGCCTGACCTTAATTCTGTGATGAAACGACTTGCCCTGTGGATAAGGAACAGCAGTGGGTATTATTTACTATGACCTTAGGAAGGCTTTTGACAAGGTTTATTGTGGTACCTTAGTAGCCAAAGGGGTGGTATGAACCAGATGAGTGGGTGACAAATTGGGTAAAAAAATCAGCTGTACCATTTTGCTGAAAGTCCATGGGCTAAAGTCTAATTGGCAACTGGTCAATAATGGTAGGATGCCCAGGGTTTGGTATCAAGTCTGATACATCTTATCAGATACATGATTTGGACAACAAGACAGATTGCACCCACAACATCACAACAGGTTCATAAATGAAACCAAAAATTGTCAGAGTGGTCATTACAGTAGCAGGGCTGCTATTCAGAGGCATCTTGTGAATCTGAAGGCTGACAGGAACCTCATAAAGTTCAACACAGAGAAACGCACGTCTTGCACCTCAGAAGAAATAACCCCACATATCTGTGCAGGTGGGGATTTGACTGAGTAGGCAGCAGCTTTGCAGGGAAGGACCTGAGGGTGCCAGAGGATAACAAGTTGTACATGAGTCAGCAGTGTATCCATGTTGCAGGAAAGGCCAGCTAAATACAGGGCTGTGTTAGAGAGAGTTTATCCAGCACTCAAAGGCGAGTGATTATTCCCCTCAAAAAACCAACCAACCAACCAAACAAAAAGTGTTAGAACACATCTGAAATACTGTGCCCACTTTGAGTCCCCCCCAGTCCAAAAGAGAGATCAACAAAGTGAAGGAAGACTAATGGAGGGCCACAAAAATGTCAAGGGGATTGGAGCTCCTGATGAACATTGAGACTGAATGAAGAGGGTTTGCATAGCATGGATAAGAGAAGGTTTAAAGAGAATGAGGAGGGGAACTCATTGCTGTCTTCCAGAATCCAGGCAGCACAGAGCCAGAGATTCCCCATGTAATGACAAGTAGTAAAAATCACCAGTTTAAACACTGGAAATTCTGCTTGCGTAGAAAAAGTTGTCACAAAAGTAGCTGAGCACCAAAATCGGTCGTCTCAGTCCTGAACAGATCTGAGCAATCTGGACTGAAGCTGGCCTTGCCTTGAGCAGGAGGGTGGGTTAGTTTCCTCTCAGAGCCTTTCCATACAATAGCATTCTAGGGTTTTGTCTTCTGCAGTGAAGCATCAGCTTGCTACAGTCTATCCAGCTTGCTGAAATGATGGGGGCGTGGGATACTTAAAAAGGTGTTTTGCATGTTAGCAGTGACATGCAAATACAAAGAAGTATGAATTGTACAGAACTCGCTTGGGCGGTAATGTCTTGGCCTTTACTGGAAAGATAAAATTGAGGGAAAATAAGTAAAAGAAACTAAGATAGAAAATATGTATATTGTTTGCAAACCCAGTTTTGAATTTTAAAACACTGCAACTATAGATTCAGAGTTTTATAACTTGGACCATTTTCTCAGTCAAGAACTATTTCTGAGCAAGACCCATGGATTTCAAATCCCTCAGGCCAGTGTATTTTCAGGAAGTCTGACACAGAGCCTCAGGATCTACTTACGCCATCGCACAGGTAGGCTGCCTTCCTGATTTTACATTAGAGAAATAGTGACCATTAAGTTAGAGGAATACTAAAATCATCTGAAATTTATTTCCACGTGATTTTTCACTGATTTCTAGTGCTCTTGAATAGGAATTGATATCAAATAGAGAGACTGAACAAGCAAAGCTATTAAAATTTGCTGAAAGACAGTAAAATGCGATTTTGGTAGGCTTTTGGAACCATGGTCTACTTTTGTGGTGTTGTAAACAGGATGGTATTTTGTAATTCATCCAGAAGCATGGATTTAGCAAGGGGATTGGCTAAGAGAAGGGCAGCTGCTGGCACTCTCATTAGTTCTGCTCTTTGTAACAAGTGATGACCCCAATGCCTCAGCACTTCACTTACATTACTTACATTGAGGATTCCAGTGAAAAAGTATTTACTCTCCTATTTCATGTGCAATTCTGCTGTAGCTTTTTAAAAATCATTATTTTATAATTGATTAAAAACATTTTTATAAGAACATAAAGGTATGGACAGAACACAAGAGAATGGACAGAAGCTTTGAATTGATTTCTCTTGCATGTGCTGATCATGAGTTTCTTCAGTCATGGAGGATTTAAGGCCAGACAAATTTGTTCTGTTTGTTTCCAGGAGTTCTTACCACCTATCTAGGGGTCTTATTTTCCATTTTTCTTTTTATTCTGTAAGTCTGCTCAAGGTTGCATCCATCTCTAGATGTAGATGAGGTAGAGCCAAAAAAGGTCATCTATTACTTGGCAGTTCCTGGGTCCAGCAGCTTGTTTACCTGGGGCACCAAGGCACTGATTAGCTACTGATGATGTGATATAAGATGGACATATGAGCTTCCACTCTTAGCCACCTGAACATTCCCTCTCCTCATGGATTTCACAGTTTCTCCAGCAAAGCCCAAAATCAGGATAGCATTCACCTTGCCATATATCTTGGTAACTTCCTGATGAATATCTCGATGTTAAAGTCCCATGTAACCTTACATTGCCTACATCTCCCTTCTAATTTCTCCACAGACTCTCAGGCTTGCTCTCTGCTTATGACACCTCCCACAGCCTCTGCCCATTCACGACTCACTGACAACAATCCATCTCCTTTTCCAACAATTCGTCTGATCCATTTTTGTGTTTTGTCCATGTTTTGTTGTCATCCATTACACTCATTAATTCTTTTATCTCAATACCTGTCAGCTCTCCTAGAGAGGGAGTTTCTTTTGATGTATACGAGAAGTATGAACTTATACAATCATTTAATGAAAACGTAATGATGTAAGAACTGTGCACCGACCTGTGACCCTTCATGGTCATTAAATGTTGACTAAAAATGTAGATATCCTCTATTTTTCCCTCTGTGTCATACCTGTCCATTTCCTCATCTTCAATTACCTTTTACATAGCATTACAAAATGTTCAGCAAGAATGGAGAAGGCGCCTCTGTTTTGCACCACAAAATGTTTTTACCTTCCTCACTTGACTGCATCCAGGTTTCTCCCAAAACAAACTCCAGTGTGATTATTCTTTTAAAACTAAGGCATGGGTTTTACATAAGTAGAGGGCACCACTTTCTCCCTTAAGTTCTCTGGGATCTTTTTCCAACTCCAAGCGTTTTCTGGTCAAGACATTACAGAATTTTTCTTCACTAAGTTTTTACTCTGGTACTTTTCCATTTTCAAGTTCCATTGATAGCACTGCTCTTTTAATTAATTTATTTATTTTAAAATAAAAGGCATGTTTTGTATTCTCTGTGTCCCAGAAAACTCTTAACTCTCTGCTCAGATCTTCAGAAAGGTCACTCAAGAGATCAAGCTTAGAAAGAAGTGCTAAAAAAAAGCTAGAGTAAGATTCAAGTGAGTGCAGGACAGCTTTCATGCTAATGATAAGCATGATAGCATCTTCAAAAACACTGCTATGAGAAGAAGGGGAGGAAAGTATGAGCAAAACAAAATGTTTAAATGGTTTTCTAACACTAGATCAGAAAAGTTCTGTGCTTAAATAGGGTTACTGAGCAATGCTACACAAGAAGTCACTGCTAAAGAGACCAGGAGTGAAACAATGCATGGATCTTACTGCGGGCTTTCAGCACGGGAGTGGACTGTTCGATGCCTTTTGACAGATCAAAGAAGCTGTCAAGCTGTCATCCTCTTCTTTTTACTCTTAATCCACAGTGTTTGGTCATTTGAGTGGAGCAGCAGTGACATACTGTGGTTGGTTTTATAAATCACAGTTCCCTACTGAATGTGATGACATGCTGCGTGTCTGTGTGTTTGGAGATGCAGTGAAAGAGCCCTGCTTAAATCAGCCTTACTACACGTGTAAATAAAACACAGGACACTCATTCTGTGGCAGTAACATGCATTCAGAGCAGAAGCAAGCGTGTTGAGCAGTGAAGTCTTTGAAATTTTGTATCAATTTGATAATCTGTAGAGTTAGCAGTTAGGATTTTGCTTATTTGTATACAAAGCAAGTTATATTTTTTTTCTCCCCTCCTCCAAAGGCTAGACTATATGAATTCTGCCAGGAAAGACCCAGTGATAATGGCCAGTAAAGAATCAGAAAGCACAGAAGGAATAAAAGAACTATTGTTTGGTGTCATGAAAGAAACTGCAGACCTGAGAGTTCCTCAAGATGAAACTGATTGTCCTTTTCTGGCCCTGTTTGGAGATGAGAGCCAACCAACCTATAATAAAGCTTCCACAAAGCATTGTCATCCTTTTGTTAACCAAAACACTGCTCCTGTTTTTCTCATTGATCCCGGTGATAGAAATCAAATGACCAACAGAAACTGCACATACAATAGCGGAGAGGCTCATCCTGCAATTCATGCAAGAAAAAATTCCGTAGACAGACACCGTAAAGGGCTTCTCACAGCTCCAGAACAGGTTTTATGTGAAAACAACAGCGCACCATTTGCAAACTACAAGAGAAACAGCCTTCATAAAACCCACCTTCAGGGCTGTCATGATGGACAGCTGTACTTAATATCGCCTGGGAGCAAAGAGAAACCTTCAACATCAGAAAAAAGTGGTGAGTGTCAGCAAGTGCAGGATGGACATTCTGTGTTTCATTCTCCTTTCAGTTGTCTCATGCTACTTTTTTTTTGATAAACAGATGTGTGTTTGCCCTGACCCAAAACGTGTTATCAATCTTTGCATTGCAGCAATGCAATTTTAAATCCAGTTAGTAAAGTTACTTTTACAAGTTGATAGAAGGAGTTATTTTCAAGCCATATTTATGCTTTTGCACTTTTAAATTGAGGTTTACTTTCTGATTTTAGAAACATATGGTTATTATCGTGATCAGCAGATTAATTTAAAGGAGAACATGCAGAACCATTCAAGAAATAAAAGGTGAGTGCAATAAAAATTGTCAATCTATTAATTAGTGATAGCTGCAGAGACCTTCCTGAACTGGAGAAATCCTGTCTAAGAGGACAAGGTGGCAAAAATTCTAAACAGTGTTAATGAAGATCCAAGTTATCCCAGTGAAAATAATCATGACTAATGTGAATAAACTTATGTGCATGTAAGCTATTTGTTGTACCATTGTACACCTGCTTGGAATAACTACATAGGAAGATTCTTTGATAGAACAGATCTGAGTCCCTGCAGGTGAGTTGTTGCTCTGATCTGACCTCTAAAACACCCTGTCCACTTCCATTGCCCACACAGAACATCAGTGTCTTCCCTGCACCAAACGTGGCACATGTGGCATATGTGAGTGCCCCACGTTTTGCACTGAGGTGGTTTTGTCACATACCCACAGTCACCTCATGCTACATTCTACGAACACACAAACAAACAAACCAAAACTTAGAGATTCGAAGTCACTTACCAGAGAACTCTGTTTGCATCCCATAGAGATGAACCTGCGAAAGAATCGGTCTGGAAACAGAACCAGCTTTTTGAATTAGAAGAGGTAACTTTTTATAAACATTTTTGCATTACCTACTACCAGAGTGTTTACATCATTCGTTTAGAGTAGAAAAGAAGTATCCAGAACAGTTAGAAATTGAAATTACTGTATCTGAATTTACGTTTGTGGAATCTCCTTTTCTTTGTTGCTTTATATGGAAAGTCCAGAAAGAACAATTTCTGGTTAAATGGTTCAGATCACAGTCTTTTAGTCTTTTAGGTCCATAATAGTCTGATTCACATCCAAGCTGATGCCTGAAATACATCTTACAAGGTACTCTTTACCCCACGTTATGATTCTGAGGCAGTGTCCAAAGACTGTATGGAGGATATTTCAGTATTGTAATGAAGTTTTCTGCCAGTATATACATAAAATCTTCTGTAGATGTTTTGCCTACAGCTGTACTGCTCAGGGGTTTTGTATTCCTTAACACAGTTTGCAGTGAACTCAAGGTGTTACTCCTTCGTGTAATAGAGAAACTGAATGTTCTTCACTTAATTAACCCAGGGCACTGATCCAGCTCACTCATTATTAATGCTTGTTTTTGAAAGTTTGCAAAAGCACAGCGGGAAGAGTACAACTCCGGAGTGAGTTCAAACCCTCACAGGATGGAGCAGGGTTAGTATCATTTGGATACCATTACGTACACATCAGATTTTTCTCTACTTATGAAAATGAAACTTGCTTTTAAATCCAGGGAAAAGTACGTTCAACTTTTTAGGATGTTACATTTTATGAGCACTTCTATTTTTATTCGCTAGCATTACCAGGTAACTAAGTATTCACTTTCCCTTGAAGAGATAAATTCAGATTAACTTATGTCTGGTGAGTATTATCCACGTGTTTTTCATTTGGGTCCCTTAAACTGCTAAGCCAGCTCTGAAAGTAGGGGGAGCTGCAAACAAACAAACTAACTAACTAACAAATAAATAATAATTCACCAGTGAGATCAGGTGTGTGTTTGTCTGAACACCATGACTCAAGTTTATGAACACTGGCATCTTGTAACAGTACGTAGCTGTATGGGTCAGCTGTTCCAGCTGCAGCTCAGAACAGATCTCCCACGAGCCTCCAAGACAAAACACAGCCTAAAGCCCATATAGTTTGTATGGTAGCCAATACGTGCAGGGATTTTGCCATGTTCTCTCCCTACCTCTATCCTGCAGAACCTCTTGGGTAGCACAGCTTTGTTGCTAGTGCAGGCTGACAGCACAGCTGGAGCTTTGGGACACCCATCTCACACATTCAGTCGTGATAATCTGCCTTGAGAGGAGGAGAACTGGGTATTACCATAACCCAATTTGACTTTGCTAACACTTTGTTCTTTAAATGATATCTTAAAACTGCTTCAGAAGTAGTGATCGCGTTCAATTTTGCATGCTATAATTGGGAGCTGGATGTTTGGGAAATAGTTAGTGAGTAACTTTTCCTTCTGCTGGAGCTCATTTTTCAGATGTGGAGTCACCACTCAGCAGCCCGTCTCCCAGTTACTCTCCAAGACAGACAGAAAGCTGCCTCAGCTCCAGTCCTGACGTGGTGAGCACTGCCCTGAGTGGGTTTACAATAGATGGTTAGATGTACGTTGTCCTAATTTAACAGACCTGTGGTCTGGTCTCTTGATAACTCTGAGCCTTGTGGAATTACAATAATGTGTCATGTTATGGGAAGATGTTAAGGAAGTTTCTGCTCTCTTCCTTGACATGAAGGGAGGAAGATTTGGCGCTCTGTACATTCTCAGCCATTACTGAACACACACACACACAAAGGCCAAAGCATAAGAATAAATAAGAATAAATGCATGAGAACAAAGATCTTCACCCACCCTCTTTCCAACAAAGGCAGCCCTCAAGGAAGAACACAAAAGGCCAGCAGAAAATTCTAGCCTTTCAATTGATTTCATAATTTATCTATGAGTTGATTATTAACTTTGTACATAGTACTGAACTGTTTTAACAGTTGCATTCACACAATTCACACTGTTCATACAGTCTGAAGAGGAAGATGCAGCCAGAAAGAAGAAATATGTGGACAAGCAGCACCTCCAGACAGACAAT
The DNA here is from genome assembly GCF_023343835.1 of Lagopus muta. Classification (NCBI taxonomy): domain Eukaryota; kingdom Metazoa; phylum Chordata; class Aves; order Galliformes; family Phasianidae; genus Lagopus; species Lagopus muta. Next base: position 14,898,136 of record NC_064433.1, on the reverse strand, counting down.
GTCAACCTCATCTCAGCCTCTGAAAGCACAGAGCCCCTCAGGGCTCCTCATAATGGAGCTGTGCCTCCCCAGCCCGCCAGCAGTCAGGCTATGCAGGGAGACGGCCATCTTCAGCAGAAACACTGCATTGCTCACAGCAGAGAGGGAAAGAAAGAGCGCGCCGCTCCACGGGAGGGCAGCTTGGTGCCCCAAGCCCATAAGAAAGCACAAGTCGTGCAGAGCGCGAGGTGCGACGTTTGGGTGCAGACCGAGAGCTCTGGCCCGCAGGCAGGGAAAGTGGATGCGGCCACGCAGTGTGACCCCATGCGGGTGTGCAGCTGTGGGCGCTCCCTGCCCGCTGCCCGCAGCCCTCAGGGGCTGCATCCTCCCAGCACCGCTGGAGGGCACAAAACGCCTGAGCATGAGGCACTGCCGCCCGCACGCAGCTCGGCGGGGACGGCAGCGCTCTCCTCTGAAGCCCGGTACCTCGCTTTGGCTGACGGAAGAACGCTAGACATTCTGAGCTACATTGATACAATGAACGGGAGAGAAGAGCAGTGACCAGCTGATACGGCATGGAAAGAAACAAAGAGTGCTTCCAAATTTTGTCCTGCTCCCAGTAGGTTTCATTTAACAGGTGTATTTTGATTTTTCTAACCTGGCTTGAAAAACTATCGTTTGTAGTCTGTTCATTTATAAACTACGGATCTCTGTCTATCAAATGCCATCTCTGACTTTGTGTAGATCTCAAACTGACAGCATAGGATCGATTTTATGATAGCTTAATAAACATAAACTTTAGGAACTAGATTTGCTTTCCCACTTGTAGGGTTCTGGAGTTCGAAGGTGACTTTGCTTCTTTTGAAAGGAGAGGAAAGATTCCATTTCACTTCAAGGCACATCTGATGTGACTTAATTCTCACCCATTTTAAGAGGCAAAGCAGTCTTTGGTTTGTACCAAATATCAAAATGGAAATACGAAAATGAAACAGAAAGCACACAGCAGCACACATAAAGTCAAATGCAATTTTAAAAGAACTAATTTATTCATTTTTAACAACAAAAAAATCCCACCAAAGCCAAACAAAAATGTCAGCAGAAAGACTTAAACTTCTTCTCACAGCACATCTATGGATTCGTTCTCTGACTTTTAACACCGACAAATATTTTATGTGTTTCTACGTTTTGCCAGTGGGTTGAAAGTATGAAATAATTTCCTCCTCACTGCAGCATTAGTGTCAGGTTGCAAATAACAACAAATAAACGTTTCTGATAATATTCCCTCTGAGTTACGTTCTTTCCCTTTAGAAAGATTCCCAGCAGAGGTGGCTCACTGTGCTGCCGCCGTGCACTTCTATATCCACACCTCCTCACACACACGTGCAAAGCTGTGTCACGCAGCACAGGAGCCGTGCTGGTACGAGGTTGGCACGTTGCACTTGTTCCCTCGGAGCCGATGTCAGCAGATTCACTGCCCTTATTTCCATGGGGTCAGCTCCTTTTGGTTCTCCATTCTGTAATAAAGGCTGTGTGGTTGTGGGTTGTGTCGTGCAGCACTGAAGAGCCCCTTTGCCACTCTTTGTTCTTATCACCAAACCAGTGGCTCTATTTTCTGCTGGCTCCTGCAAAACTAAAAAAACTAGCAGAGGTTTTTGAATTGTTGAACAGTTTGCAGGTTTGTGGCTGTGCCATTTTAGAAACAGCATCTCTCAGAAGCACCAGTGGGCTTCCCTTCACCCTGAAGAAAATAGTGTTTTCCCTTATATAAATAAATTGCCAACACAGGAAGGGATTTGCACAGCCAAACTGCTGCACTGTGTAACTATCATTTACCCAACTCGCCTCCCACTTCTTAAGGCTCGACATAAGCAGATTTTCTTTCTTAGCTTGCCTCAATTTATTGTCAAAGCAAGCTGCCATGTCATTTCTTAGCTGAAACTGTTGTGATCATCTTCTTCACAGGGGGGGATAATTTATCTGAATAATCCTTGTGGTTTGCCGAAGGCTCAGCAGTTCCCAGGGCTCTGTAAGGCACAGTTGATCGCTCAGTGTTATGAAACTGCCACCCCAGCCCCTGCTGGCTCGAGGCAGGACATTTCTAGCACTGCCACAGCCAGCTGCTCTGCTCCTCTCAGCCCTTCTGGTACTGTGTGCCCTGCCGCTGTCACACAGCAGAGCTCAGCGCTGCCCCTCCGCTCCCTGCGAGGAGCTGCAGCCGCTATCAGGCCTCCCCTCGGCTCCTCCGCTGTGGGCTGAGCAAACACAGGGAGCACACACCCTGCCCTCCAGAGCCTTCCCCATCTTGACAGACCTCCAGTGGATGCTCTGTAACAGGGACAAGCCCTTCCTCACCTGCTGGCAGTGCTGGGCCTGGTGCACCCCAGGGTTTGGCTGCCCTTTTGGCTGCCAGGGGACTGGTAGTGCTGCACAGACCAGTGCGAGTGTTTCAAATTAAGTAACACCTCAGTGAGCTCTCACATCTTCTACGACATGGAGCCTTTCAGTGGCTGCAGCATATTTTCCCCACTGCACTAAAGCTGCTACCAAGAGGCTTTCAGTATCTGTCAGGTTGCAGCCAGTTTTCAGCCTGGATTCCAGTAAGGGTAGAAATTACGCAGCTGAGAGGCAGGCACACAGACCAGCTGTCTGCAAGAGCTGCACACATCTCTCTGATAGGATAATTCACTGCTCAGAGTATGTCAATCAAAGCGGGCCTCCGTATTCCTGAGCAGGGAGATGAGAGCTTACAGAATCCAGTTACCTTACGATTTTACCTGTGATTGTGACCCAGCTGCAGGAATAAAGCAGTCTGTGCAGAGGTACATGTGCTGGCAGCAGTGTAAATGAGGCAGCACATTCCTTTCAGCCACTGGAGAAGTATTCATGAGTATTGATGTGACTATCACTGTGTTAGAAAAGAACAGTGCCTCCTCTTCATTGCAGCGTGCCTCCCCCTGCGCTCAGGGGCCTTCTTTCACCTCCAACTTTTTGTGACTCTGGGGAAGCACTGAGTGTGGTTTAACAGGAGCCTGCTGGCAGCCTCCAGTCCTGACTGCTTCAGCCCATGCCTCAGCAGCTGCCGCTATTTATTCTCTAGTATTTGTTACTGCAGCAACGATCCCCACCCCACCATGCACTCCACGGCTTTCTGTGAGGCAGGGACATGGATAGAGATGATCCTTTTTCATTAAGTCACCTCTCCAGAGGTGAGCTGAGCCTCTGGGGGGCCCATGCAAGTGGCATTGCTTAGCTATGCTCAGAGAAAGCAGATTATAAACCAAATTGTGCTGGAGAAGAGGTCAGAAGCATACCTGTAATTAACCAAAAGACAGTGCTGGCCTTTGAACATTTTGAAACAAATATAGGTGCACAAACAGACTGAAAATGTGACCCCAAGCTTCAGTTTGAAGCAATCTTGATGTGCATTGGCACCCTGCTTTCCCTATAAGATCAGCTCTAATTGCAGTAACCTGCAGGGTAAGGAATCAGGCGAAGTTTCCTCAGGCAGCTTGGAGCCAGGTGTTACTGTGCCAACAGCCTCTGCGTAATGCATAGAAATCCTTATTCCATTTTCATGAAGGATTATCATTGTGTGAAATGAGAAGCTTAAGTCTCCATACAAGTAATTATTTCTCAGGTGGGAACTGTTTGTGAACTGCCTTTTTAATGGTTTTAGCAGAGAGCTGATTAAGGAAGGATGAGGTTTCCTGAAAAACGTATTGGCTCTCTGCATCCAAATCCTTGTCTATCCCCAGCAAATCCAATGACATTTCTGCTGCCATTCCTCAGCCTCTTTTCATCAGTAGCTTCTGACAAGCTGGAGGTGACTGTCTCACCTACTTGTGTCACAGCCACCCCCTCTGAGGCAGTGATACTGAGCTCCGGTGAGGTCCCGCAGCTCGATGAGCCAAAAACAAACCTTCCTCCCTCCCATCTTCCTACTCTGCTGCCAGTTCCCACCCTATGCCTTGACAGTCCCTGCATGGCGTGCAGCCATTCTTGGGATAGGACAGCCAGGGGACAGCAGCCCGCAGAGTGCTCAGTGCTGGTGCAGAAGACATCAGTGAAGGTAAGGCAGGAGGCTGCAAGAGAGCCACTGTATGAGAATTAAACATTTCCAGGCCAGCTGTGTTGGGTACGCTTGCAGTGAGAGGGCTGTGATTAATGGCAGCAGTGCCCCACTCAGCACACAGGGGTTGGCTTGGCTGCAGGACCCAGAGCTGTGGCTGTTGGGATGACAAGGCGATACATCACACTGCAGAAATGTGCTCTGTTCCCTGGAGTGGAGTAATTCTCCTGAAGCAGGATGTCTGCGGGGAGATTTGACCTCCGAAGAAGCAATGCTCCCTGCAAATGGGCACATTTTTGGAGCTCCTGAGCTGGAAACGGGAGCTCATTGGCAGTAGTCAGATGAGTTGATGTCATCACAGCGTGAAAAGATGAAACCAAGTACCAATTTAGCAGCAGGGCTTCCTCCAGAGCATCACTCCCCAACAAGGCTGGGGCCGCCCGCTGCAGGGCCAATGGGGATGGAAACGCCCTCTACTCTGTGCAGGATGACTCGTTATGGGGCTGCCACCAAACATCTCCTTCTGCAGCTGCTGCAGTGCCAGGTGAGTGGCAGCACTGAAACAGGCTGCAATTGGGTCAGTGGTGGTGTCCATTTTGGCAAAATGCACCAACTGTACCACGTCCATCTCTGTGTATGTCGCCTTGGGAGATTAAGCACTGAACAAACACTGCAGTGCCCAAGAAATGTCAAGAGAGACAGAGGGGGGGAGAGAGAGAGAATGAAAACCTGAAATCTAGAAGAAAAACAACTCATACTGGGAGATTTAGCCCATTCAAACTGTTTATCAAAAGGAGATTGCAAGGAAACCTGGTTACTGCACAGAGTGGGCACTGCTGGCAATAAACACAGCACTACTGCCTCTGGTGCTGCTCCTCTATCAGCCGACCCTGCTGGGCTTCAGTAGTGCTGTGAGAAGCCCAGCGTCAACCTGCACAGGAGCCTTGGTGACAGCAGCCCCAGCACAAGCCCTCAGTGTGGCAGCATCTTTGTGGTGTGGCTCTGGTGTGAATGGGCAGCACCCAGATGTGATGTCCAGGCTTGGAACAGCTCACAGAGATCTGGGAGAACGTGCTGCTGCCCGCAGCTCAGTCGAGGCTCCTTTCAGCAGCAACATATCCATGGGTAATTGTTTTGTGAAAGCAGCTGCAACAGAGGGAATGGGAGACATCCAAAAAATGGAGTGTTTGATAGCAGGGCCACCAGCTTTTCATTACTCCAAAAGCCGCTGTGTGGTTTTGGTGACAAGTAATCTGAACGGCAGCCATTCATCACCTTTACAAACACTATCAGCCAGAAACCTAAACAGATCACCTGTCAGCATGGAAACCATGAGCTCAGTCTGCACATCCTGCAGACCCAGCGCTTTGCTGAGCAGGATCCCAATGCCAGCATCCCCTCAGCAGCACTGCTGGGAGCCCTCAGACCCCAGGCCAAAGGGCCATAGCTTGGTGGGAGCGAGGCTGAACCTCACAAGGGGCCCACAGTGTGTGACATAGCGGGGAGGAGCAGGACCGCTGCCACTTGGGCTGGAGTGTCCCCAGAGCCAGCTTTGCTCAGGAGGCAGGGAGCATTGTGGCCCTCTGAGGAGCCGTCCTGGTTGCACATCACCTTGGCACGAGTTGTCTGCCCCTCAGTGCGAGCTGTAATTAATTACAGTCCTTAGCAGCTCTGTCCCACTGGGCCACCGTCACACTGCGGCTCGAAACATTCTGTTTAAGGTCACATCAATCCTATCCCAAATTATTGTTCTTTTCTTATTTCAGGTAAGCGCATGGACTGTTTTAGCTCGCTTTGCTGGGCAATGCCATTTTCCTGTTCTAGGAGTATCCAAACAAACAAGACCTCGAGGAACATTCTGTAATTAAGTATCACCTTTTATTTTGTTCATTTACACTTCTGGCACTGACAATTCTTTGAAGCTATTTACTTTTATGTAAAGACCAAACGTCATTAAAGCAATCAGAACAGAAGTCAATTAAATAATTATACATCACTGAAGTTTCAGAAAATGTACAACACTTTCATACATTATAGGCTTGACTGGCTGCAAAAGGAAATGGCACATGTTTGACATTGTGCAGATAACAAAATAACTTGGATGATCTGACAGTGAGTTTTGCCCAAACCTGTTTTGTACCAAACACCACACCATGCATCCTGATGGCACCATATGCATGTTATTATGGAACGCAAAAGCATTTATTTCTACCAATTTGGTCTCCAATAAAGTCTCAAATACCCTAAAGAGAATTCGTGGCAGAAAGACCCGGGCGATGCTTTTGTAGGGCTGTGAGATTCCAGATGAAAGGCAGACACAAGACCTGTGCCAATTCCCGCCATGCCCCGGACCAGCAGGACACTGGAGCACATGAAGAACGTCGAGAACAATCATCCCACCACTTTGATGGGCACCACTCGGATGCCCAACAGCGCCCAGACAGCGGGCGCACACCAGGCAGGGCGGGGGCACGAGCTGGGGCTGGCAGCCCAGCACTGGGGAACCCTTGGGCTTCCCCCCAGCACCCAGCCCACCAGCTGAAGTTTCTCCTGCAGAAGTCACGACGTCAGTCCTACATTCAGTCCTCTCCAAAGTCTGTGTGATGTTTAAGGCAGCGACAGAAATTTGCCTTTAACACTTCCTGAACGGATGTTTCCTTCAGAAATACAGGGACGTTATTCATAATTAATCAGCGCTCCCCTTCCTTGTGCAAATACAATGAAATGTCAAACTGAATTTTGAAAGATCAGAGTGCAACTGAAGCACACTTGAAGCTTTATAATTACACCACCAAGTCATTCAGCTGTAACACACCGTGTAGGAAAAACGTGAGGAAGTGGGCCTCGAGGTGAACTGCAGGTTCCCAAGGCCGGGTTCTGGTCCAGCTCCCCGTGTGCTGTAGTGAAGCTGACAGTGAGCCTCGAGGAGAGGTGTGAAACATGCCGCTGGGTCACACTGACAGCTCAGCCTGGCTAAAGGGAATGCTCATATACACAACTCTGGAACACCATTAACACCCATTTACAAAACACTACAGTGATGGTTATCGGCACATAAAAAACTCTCTATATGAAAACATACACAAAATAGATAAGAATTGCCTTTTTTTTTTCAGACTTTTAAAATCTATAATATAGTTGCCTTTAAGGAGTTTTAACCCCCGATATCACTAACAACATTATTCTTTAACAATGTTCACCTAGGTTTTACTGTGCTGACATTTTTAACACTGCCACAACCTAGACCACTTTGTGGACTACGCTTACTGTACTGTACACAAGGCGATGGAGATTGATAGAAAACCACCAAGAGTTTTGCACAAAAATGTGACTCGTTAAAATCCAGAGAACAATTGTGTCACTTGATAGGCAGCAGCTACATGTAAGCTGTAAATATTACCTGCAATAAAAACACATTTTGCCATAAAGCACATACTGTGGCATTATCTGCTTCTGGCCTGGTACACAAAGCTCTGTTTTCTTCCCAATGAGGAATGGGGTTTTGGTTGGCTTGGCTCTCTCAGAAAAGAGTGCACAGATATCTGACTCGTTAAAGTGCTTTGCACGACTTGCTACTCTGACTTAGCTCCTGCTCTGTGCAATGAAGGCTCTGACCCGTCCCCGCTGAGTTTGGCCTGCAGAGCCTCTAAGGCAATCGCAAGGAGAACTTCAAGATGTCTGTGTTGGAGCAGCAGTACGCTGAGCAGTGCAGGGTGGGTGTGAGGCTGAGAAGCACGGGGCCTGCTCTGACCAACCTGCAGTGTGTTTGCAGGGAGTGCCCAAAGCACAGGCCCTCCTGGACTGCCAGGAGCCCCGCAGTGAGCTTCAGTCAAAACTTCTTCCTATTGTCCAGCTGAGGACAGAGACTTCACAGAGGAAGAAAGCATTTGCTCTGCTATCTCTATTGCCGTGTCCTCACCCCCATGAAGAGGGGAAACACAGCCCCTGCCCTCAGCCTGCCCGTCCTGCTGCCCTCTGCAGGACGCCACCTGCACCGGGAACCTCCCTGGTTCCCTGCCCTTCTGCCCCTCAGGAGAGATGCCAACAGCTCCTGTGGGCTCCAATCCTATCCCTACTGAAACGTGCCACATCTTTTGTTTCTTACCCCACGCTGTCTGACAGGGCAGGCACTGAGACTCGCTGGTTGTCAATGTCTATGGCAGCAACCTAAGGCGCACGTGTACAATGCAGCTTCAGCCCTCAAAAGAGTCCCAGGGGCTTGCTTTGCTTTTGTTGGTTTGGTTTTCTTTTAAAACCAAGTTTGTTTCTCCCTTTAAAAAATGATTTTGAGCAACAAAGTGACAGTGGGAAGAAACAAGTTGCAAATTACTTCACCCCCCCTCCCCCCAACACTGTAAGAATTCGAACATGGTTAATAAACCTCCATAAGTGAATTAAGGTGAATTAAAATACGAAAGGTTAAAAACTCATCAGGAATTGTTCCTTTTATTCTTGCTCATAGGTCCAAACCTGTAAAGAATCTGAGCTGCTGAAATATTTCAAACTGCAGTGTGTGATCAGTGTCCGATCCACACACAGCTCTACCAGCAGCGCTCCTCATGCACAGAATACCTGAATGAAGGTGCAGTCCCTGCAAAGGAACTCTTACCCACCTCCTGCAGAAAGCTGTCTGTAGGACAACATTGTGCTTAGGTGTGCTACTTATGCTACTTCATAAATTAACGTTCTGTCGTAAGAAATGACTCAATTGCATTTGTATTTGTATTCTTCTGTCTGGAATGTCACTAGCACTACCCTTAGCAAAAATTCTTAAAACTTAAAATAAGCACAAATATAAAAATCTTTGCAAAATAGAAACATTTGTTTAATTATCTTCATACATTATAAATGTTCACAGATTCTAAAAATAAAACCCTAATTGCCCTAATTATGTAAGATTAATTTCAAGTATTTGATCTCACTTTTAAGATACATGATGCTTGGTAGTAGGTCCGGGGTTAACAAGGTGTGGAATGTTTCCTTTGTGTAAAGCAACCTTAAGAGGAAGACTAAAACCCAACTCTGTGGGTAGGAAAGGGGACTGACAGCAAAGAAGCCAATATATTTTGCATCCTCGTAGGAAGTAGTGACAATAAACAAGATGCTTGTGATTCAATCACTTTGCCTCAAGAAAAAGGGCCCAGGATGTAAAACTTCAGAAAACTGCTCTAAGAGAGACTGAATTGTAGTGTGGGAAATAACCTAGCGCTGCACACAACCGAATGCCACTTCTGAGAACGCCCAGGAAACAACGCTGGCAAAGAGAGATTGTCTTCTGCTGCTAAAAAGTCCCAGCACTGCCTGCAAGAAAAGAAAGAGGCTGATCTCGTGACAGCAGTTTTCATAGGGACTTCACTTTGGTTATGCCACCAAAGTGCTGCTGTTTCCTCTACCTGTGGACATGGAGGTAAGTGCTGGAACTGGGAGCACAAACCAGTGCTCCCAGTTCCAGTGCTTCCATCAAGGGACCTTGGGCTCACGCTTCTGGAGATCAGAGCCGTAAGTCCTTGTCCTGAAAAACCAGGAAATACCTGCCTCAGTCTGTCTTTGTGCAGCATCCCAACGTGCACACGTTGGGCAGTAGGCACCTATTCACACTGCTCTGGATAACAACCTGCTCTGAAGCAGGGTCTTCCAGCAGCTATTTTTTGGCTTCAGAAGGAAACCAATTCACCCTGAACCTCACCTGTGAGAAGCGTCCCTTTCTCTCATTTCAGGTACTGCACCTTTGGTGAGGCTTTGAAGCAGCAGCAGCCCAACGGCTGGTCTGAAACTGATGCATTCAGATAAAGGGCCGGAGAGCCGGTCCTTTCCTGCTGCTGGTGCTTACAAGCCTGGGAATATTGTGCGCTCACAGAGAGGGAAGGAGGGTGGAGGATTGGGATGCAGCGCTGTCACCGCCCGTCAGAGGTTCGAGGTCAGTCTGCTCTTTGCAGTAACTCACCTCTCCCTCTGTTTGCTATGCTTTTCCCTTTTATTCCCAGTCAAGTTACAGAAGGATGCTCTAAAATATTTTCTTTCCAAAAATATTTCTTTGATTTATGAAGTAAAAAAGAAAATCACCTAAAATACATCCAATCACTGAATTTCACTCATTAGAGAGTAAGAAACCTCTCCTGTGTAAGATCAGACAGCATAGCATCATATTTCATGATTACAACGAAAACTCCACATATTACCCAATAAAAATAACTTAGTAACAAATGTTCACTATCATTTTGACAGTTCCTTTACACTCAAAATATTTTTCAATCCAAAAAGAGCCCACAAAGTGTATCTCTAAAAGGTAGTGGATCCAACAACTTCTTTAATCCTTACACAATGAAAAATAAATGCATTTTTACCAAGCAAATGGGGAGCAGCCTACAGGCAGAGGAGGCTTTCCACATTCATGAAGCAAAGGTTTTAGAGATAAGAATTTGAATTTTTTATGCTTTCAAACTCATACCTCCGAAGAATTAAAGCCGTGGAAAGAAACAGGGCAAGGAAAAAAAATAACATTACACTTTTATGTAGCTGCATAAAATTCAATTTGCCAAGGCAGGCAATCACGGCAGGTGAATAAAACGCCATTAATATTTTCATTACCACACTAAAGGCAGCCAACTTGATTTTTGTGCCTGACGGTTTCTTGACAATTTTGCAATGCTTCAGTAAGGCAGTTAATATGAGATGTAGGCTTCTGCCCATCACTAATATTTTTCTTTTGATCCAGAAAGACACGGGTTGACTAAGGGCATTTGAAGGAAAAATTTGCTGGGATTCACTCACTCTGCAATAGGAAGATAAACTGAAGGCAATTTGATTATTCATTAGCAAAAGGCACAGGAGGAATGACCACTGTGCATTTAGCAGCAGAAAACCTCTCCCTTCCTTTTATTTCTTCCAGCTCGTGATATTTTGTGTTCAAAACTAGGCACAAACCCAAATGTACACATGCTGAAAAGGAGAAAAAAAATCATTGGTTTCCAACTGACTGTAGCCTCTCTGTTGTCCGCAGCAATGCACACCACCAGCTCACTGGTACATGCAGCCATGTCCTGGGTTCTGTTTCCTGCTCTCAGAATGTTGTTCTGGCAGTGGATCTCACAGACACGAGCTGCTGACTGCAGCGTGTCCATAAAGAGCAGCAACCGCAACACAACCTGGGACAACAGACTCGTGGTGCCCTGATGAGGCACCACCTGCGTGACCATGGCTCTCTGCAGCCATCTCAAATGAATACAAATGAAATTCCATTGGGATAATTTGGACAAGGTTCCCTCTGACAGACACAGGAGATACATGTAATCCTTTCAAATGGCTACCAGTGCAGCAGCAACCTTTCTTGTGTGGCATACAAGAGCTGTCTGATAGACTGCTAAGAGCTGGGGATCTGACTGATGTCAGCTGCTTTCTGACTAGCTACAACATTACTTCAACTTTTGCCAGTATTGAAGATAAGGACAACCACTGACCACCTAGGATAGCCTTCTACATTCATCTGGCACAGTACATCATGCAAAATACCTCAGCATGGTGTGGGATTGCAAACATCTGGTTAATTCATATAATTGTGGAATTCAATCTCTTTTGGAAGCCATTGCTTTTAGTTATCAAGAAAACATGAGCATATTGAATTTCCTCCCAAACGGAGCCATTTTGAACACGAAGGCATTTTTAACTAGACAGCAGAAAGGAGAACCAGACCAGAAGCAGGGCAGTGAGGTCACCAGAGAGCTGCTTTTCCCCCAGAAGGCTTTTACATGATTAAATACATTAGCAGCTGAAAATTATTCCACATCAGAAGCATCATTGTCAGAAAGATGGTAATTACTTCCCTTCACCCGAATATATTCAATATACCTCCCTTCATCAGAATCTGACATACCACATGTACATAGCCTGCTTTCAAACAAAGATTCAATTTCCTCTAGTTTTTTCCCTTTAGTCTCAGGAAGGCAGCCATAGATGAAAAGGAGTCCCAGGCCAGCAAACCCTGCGTACAGAAAGAAGGCTCCTGCAATACAAAAGAACACACACAGTCAGTGATGGAGCATCCCACCCCTCTGGGAAAGGCAGAAGAACTCATCTGTTTTTTGGCAAGTCATTTTGCTGTGAAAATAAGCAGCAATTAAATTATTGCATAGCCAATAAAAAAAAGTTGATAGGAAGGGTGAGAAGTTTCTTAGCTATTCTTAATGTCACGGGAATCACTAAGACTGCTTCCCAAAAATGAGAAACTTCAACAAAAAAGAAACAGCCGTGATTAAAATAATGCTTGAGACTCTTACATCTAATTATCACTTAGCAAAGACAATTGGCACTGAGAATGATCTCATCACCCCTCATACATTTGCCCCCCGCATTTATGGGGAGCCAAGAAGGCACCAAGAGCCCAACATTTACCTGCCATTTGTTTCAAGACCGATGCCTGAAAAGAGCAGCAGCTGCTGAAAGGCTCTGCACCAGTAATGATGTGAAGGTCACCAGATCTTCATGCAATGTACAGGACTTGTAGTGGAGGGGCTGAGCAGTAAGCTGACCAGCTCTCCACAGGCTCCAGCAGACAGGACTCAATAATCAACAGCTGGGAGCAGATCAGTAGCATCTTCAGCTGTACGGAGTTTTGGCAACGACAACTGATATTGGTCTCAGATGCCATTACAAAATGAGAAATTGCAGATGCCGTCTTTCTAAGTGAAATATTTCACCAAGCCAAAAGGTAATTTTTTTCAGATTCCTTGTTTATGCAACTTTCTAGAAAGAAAGAAGCATTTCTTATGGAATCAGGAGCAAACTGCAGGCAGGTCATACCAGGTGCCTGGTCTTAATGGAACACAGTTAGGTGAGAACACTGCATTCACAGTTGCAATTTCACAGCCAAACAGATCTAGAATGTAAGCAGCAGAAAATCAATGCTAGCACTGTGTCCGTGGACACAGACTGTTCCTTACCATAGTAGGTCAGATATTCAGCTGTATGCAGGAAGGTCAGTGACACCAGCACGTTGAAAACCCAGTTGACTCCAGATGAACACGCGTTTCCTGTACTTCTAGCCCACAGAGGGTAGATTTCAGAATTCACGGTCCAGGGCATGGGACCCATCCCTAAGAATTAAAAACAAATCAATCTCAGTTTAATGGCTGCATTGAAGAGCAAGTTTAATGTGTAGCCTCACCATTTATTATTTCACCTTTACCATTTCTTAAACTTCAATGTGAAAACAAACATTAGCTTACCAGGTGCAAAGAAAACCAAGTATAAAATAAGGCCCAGAAGTGCTGTCCAGGAGTATGGGGTGGGGCAGAAATTATATGCCCAAAACAAATCTTCTTTTTTGAATATGGTTTCATTTGAACACCTGAAAAATGACAATAAAATCTAGCGTTAAACAGTTTTCAGGGAAAGGATGACATATCAAAATTATCACGGCATGCAGCTTCTTAGGGAAAGCTGACAAACGTGAAATTAAGCGAGGAAAGCCCCACCCTGTTTTGTCCTTTAAGCCAAATCCTACATTTGGAAACGTGCTTTTTCCTGAGCCTCACAGATAACATTGTGTGTGGCCTTATGAAGAGCACCCTGCAGCACATTCCTGAGTTTAAGCACTTGGCTTCTTGTATCTGCTCCTTCAAATGAATTGTCTTTATCAGGCCAGCAGTCACACCAAAGGCAATGAGAACACTAACACAGATATCACACAGTGCAACAAGAGGTGCAGCGGCAGAATTTGAGCTGAAAATGAAAGGATTTAGGTCAGATGGAAGTTAGCCCTTAAGGCACTGATGAGCTGTGTGCAGCACACCTTGGGTGTAACGGGTAAAGGCTGTGGAGCGTGCTACAGCAACATGAAGTTGTAAGAAAAGGAGCAATAGACTTCCTTTTCTCTGCAGTGAAATAATTAGGAAGGTCACGGCATTTCAAACTAGAAAGTAAAAAGCAGAATCAGAGCAGAGGTAACAGAGCCTGAGCTGATAAAAGAAAAATTGATTTTATTCCCAGGACTGCGTAGAAATTGCATATTTCTAGGAATAGGCATAAAATCATGTATTTGAGTGCCAACAATATAAAGTATTTTAAAGGAATTCTGACAACTTCGTCTTTTTGTTATATATCTTATTCGTGGAAATTAGCATTTGTTTAAAGGAACAACAAGCCATTGCTGTAACTAGAGAAACTTTTCAGCTGCAATCTCAGCAATTGCTGCAGCTGAAAAAATGTGGACTTCTGGCAGAGTAGACTTAGGCAGAGAACACCCTTTCATATGCAAACCAAGTTATTTCCTTGAAGAGAAGTCACAGAGTACTGAACATCTGTCTGGACTACGATTTCCAGCTTAGCTGAGCACTTATGTGAAGGACAGGACCCTCTCTTTTGTAGAAAAACTAGAACAAACCCTGCAGTGGGTGATAAATCAACATATTGATATTGCAACAAATAGCAAGACAGAGGAGCAAAGATCACCACTACAGCCAGCTTCCTACGGAAAATTTCCAGCACAACTTTCTCCTCTAAGTTTTCCATTACGAAACAATCAGCCAGCTCTGAACTGAAGAGGAATGAATGCTGGTGAGCACCAGGGTGCCCAATGGCTGATTCTGGGGCAGAAACAGTCCTGATGTTGGCAAGAAAGTAGCAACAAAACAACTTTTACAGCAAGGCATCGCCATGAAGTCCCAAACCCAGATTTGGGACAGTCGGACATCCGGAATTCAAATACACTTAAACAGAGGGGTTAATCCAAGAAATCTTGGGAAACTGTGGGTGAAACCACAGCCAAACCTTTTCAGTGGCAGTGCCAGCTTGCACCTACCTCATGTAGGCACACAGATTCAGTTTTGGGGTGATCAATAATATAAGGAGAACAGAGTTCAGCTGAACAGCATCCTGACAGATACATCCCTCAAGCCTGAGATGCTGGCAGCTGCCAAATCTGGTATTTCTGTCTTCACTCAGAGTGAAATCCTACAGCCAGCATTACAATTTCTTGATCTTGCTTCTCAGTACTGCCCAGTACTGTCCTTCTTACGGCACTTTGCTCTTTCATGGCTCAGCTCAGTGTCTCTTTTATGTCATGACAGCCAGGCAGGGATCATTCCCCATCAGCATCCACTCGGACATTCTCACGCTGATCTCTCACCACGTATGGGTCACATCAGCTCCCACATACATCTCAGGTACAGAAGGCAGAACTGTGCAATTCCTCACATTAGGGAAATGCTGTTTGCAAGACGGATTACCTAATACCTGGAGATGACATTGCTACCTCTCATTCCACCTTAATAGCTGCCTGCTTCAGATCAGCATCCCTGTGAAATCATGGCATTGCTCAGTGCCACACATTTGTACAACTGCACATTTGCTTCTTTGCTACTACTCTCATTTCATTCACAGGTGTTTGGTAATAAATACAAACTGATTAGCGTGCTAAAATGCCCTGATGCTGAAAATGGTTTCTCCAGTCAGGCCAGCCAGCTTGGCAGCTCCTCGAAGAGAAGCCTCATACAGTGATGAGCTTGGTTAATTACCTCACACACACCTCTATCAGCCAACCTGCCAATTCACAGCCACAGCTATGGGGAGGATGTGTCCCCCACCACCTTTCCCTACACACCATCTATGTGGGAAAGCCATGTATCACTGAAGCCTCCTATTGCAGAAGCTGCTGACTATGCCCTCCTCTCTGACTGTAACTAAGAGGAAATCTGGTTGCAAAAAAGCAGATTCAGTACATTGAAACAGGAAAAATTACACAGGAACAGAAACCTTGCAATAATAAGCTTCTGTGTTTTACTTATCCTTCAGGAGTAAAACAGGATGGCACACAGAATGTAAGCAAAGACACCTGCATCTGTTGGAGTCTTGTATTTGCTGGGTATGTACACAACAGCACTCCAGTGAGGACACGTCCAGGGGTGCACTCAGGTGCTGTCACTGTGCTAATTCTCCTGCTGCACTCCATTTCTATGAGAGCTGCTTTGTGCTAAAGAATATATTAGTGATTTCTGTATAAGATAATGCCAGATACAATTCTGAATTTGGTCTGGGATGAAAGACCAAATAGGAATCTACACTGGAAAGCAGACAAGCAGCTACTGATCTCTTCACTAGCTAAAAAGCACAGAGAAGCTTCCATGTAAGCCACTTACAAGTGAAATTATGCAGTCACGTACCACTGCAAATAAATAACAATGTGCTGGGTCGTTGGCACCTTAGTATAAATGGTGAAGACAGACCACATTCTTCCCTCTGAAATTGCTGCCAAAGTGAAAGCACGATTACTTTGAAAATCTTTACCACTCATTATGTTCTCCCCAGACATTTTAGGAAGCACATCTGTTATAATCAGTGGAAACCAAACCTTCTGACAATTGATGTGAACAATTCTATGGACTGGAAATTAATCAGAACAGCAGCAGATTTCTATGTCATGTGCATTATGTATTTGGTTTCAAAGAGCCCATCCTAGATCAGATTTAGCCTGTAGTTCAGAAGGCGTAAAGCTTTGCTCCCTGCCTTCTAAATTACCTTCGTATGGTGCATTAAAAGGTGAGAAAGAAGGGCTGCTGCAGGTGGTCTAAGAGGCAATTCTTAATAACAAGAAGATAAAACAAGATAAGACCACTTCCTTGATAATCAGTCTAAATTATCCTAATAGTTGAGCCAATTTGGTTGCAGAGTAATTCTCAACACCAAAAACCACAAACCAGGGCTGTCTTAGATGCTACATAGCAAAGAACATGTTAGCACAGCACAAGAAGGCTGGTTTTCTTCTCAAACTTCTGTTAATTTTTATTTTGCTCCAGTGAGGAATGTGTGGCTCTAAATATATGGCTTTGTAAGAACTGAGTGTTTCATTTTGAAAAGCCCTTATATTTTTAATATGAAAGCTGCTAACTTCTCACTGTCTCTTCAGCCTTTCAGAAGCATGTTAAGTGGATTTAGATAAAAAAAATTCTAAAAGGTCAAAACTCAAATCTAATGAGATTATGGAAATAAATTACTGCTAAAGAAAATCGAGTGTTATCGTTTGTGTTCTTAAAAAGCTCATTAGAGCAGCCTTATTTCCAAAGTACGCATCCTGCTCTGAGATAAATGTCAGCATTGGGTTTGGATGATACAGAATTCAGATCCAATTCTCAGTTGCACTAATCCACCATTTCTTTGTTCTAACAAGAGGAAAACTGCTTAAGGACTGTTGTTATGTCAGACTTCTGTGTCTGGGTTATCAAGACAGAGATAACTGACGATTTATCAACTTAGTTTCTGGTGTAACACCAGTTCATGGATTTGAAATATCACCATTAAAGTGATCTTAAAAGTCTCCTTGTGTAAAGAGCTGACTTTCATATCACGCCCATCAAACTGAGCAATATACAGCTAGCCTGAGCTTACTGACCCAGCTTTCCACCAGAAGCCTGGGCACGGCAAGGACAGAGCAGCCAACTGACCTCACTAAGAGTAGCTGCTGCCTGCAGGAGGAACACTTCCTGTGGGAGATGCTTGGGGACAACTACAGTTATTTACCCACAGGCAGCTACTGGTCCCGTGGAAGAGTTCACTCCTTAACATTTGCTTTGGTTGTCACAGCTTCTCTGCTTCCACTGAAGATCGCTGTTTGCTCAAACAGACCCCTAACTGTCTTAACATTACTTACAGGAGAGACCTTAGTAAGTTATCAGCCTAATTGTGCAATAAGTTCATGTGGTCAGACATGTAACTAAGGACAACTTTGGAAACTGCCTCTATGCTGCTCATCGGGTGAAGCTGAGCTGAGGCTGATCCAAACAATACCCAAAATTAAGCTGTGCTGGCACCAGAGGCAGAGGAGTTCAAAGCTACAGGTTCATTCACCCGGCCTCTACCATCTGCCAAATGCAAAAAAGATTCCTTAGCAAAATCTATTGAACTGCAAGATATAGTTTCACTATAAATCAGTATATCCTGGTTTAAAGAGAAATTTCTACTCCTTTCAGCATCTGATTTTATTTTTATATGTAGATATACATAAGGTAAGATGCTATCTGAAGTCTCTAGTGTAACTCATTCCTTGCAGCAAACAGCAGATTAACTACACAGTGAGCAGTATCTGAAGCCATACTGAAACTTCTCAAGGTTCCCTAGCTGCTGCCTGCTGTGCCTCAAAGATGCACCATAGATCCACGTCTCTTTTGAGAAGTTTGCATCCACTGCTTTGAGTCTGTAGTTGGCACAGAGAAGTAACTCATCCACTAAACTGGATGCTGCTAAAAAAATGCAGGTGGCATTCTCATGCCAAGTGATGGCAGTAATAAAGTAATAAAGCACATACACACAAAAACTACAGAAAAGAACAAAGAACAAACATATGCAACCTTGGAAAACATATCTGTACCATTTTATGGCATTCTACTAGACATGAGTTAACCATCATTGCAATCTGAATTTTGAGACATTTACTACTGCATTTTGCTAAAACTAGTAAGGGGCTTTTAAGATACTAACATGCACCTTAAAGTCTCAGGAATAACAGTTTACTACAGGAAAGCTCCCATTGAATGTGTTTGCACATGACAGAAAAGCAGTCCTCATCACTCTGAAGCCCACTGCTTTGTTATGCATGCAGAGCTGTGAGTTACATCTTGAGCAACTGGATAACAGCTGCAGTAATTGCCACTGTCCAAAAGATCTGAAAACTCTTAAACTGAAGAAACAAAATTAATTAATTTCTTTATGCACTGCATTCCATGCCCAGTGAGTTTATGAGTGTTACAAGAGCTAGCACAGTGCCAGCAGGAGGGCGTTCTCCTGGGGCTGAATGGTTCTGCATCTGGGAAGCTGAAAGCACGCAGTCAAAGACAAATCAAAAAGGTAATATAGGAAGCTTGGCTGCTTTACCCATTTCAGAGCCAGAGCTCACAGTGGCTTGCTTTATTCTGTGCCGTAGGAGAAGAATTTCTCCTGCCATTTTACACTTTAAACAGACATTTCTTACAGATGTGTTTAGAGACAGCCGCAAACAGATTCAGAAATAATCATCATTATTCACATTAAGCAACTTTTTCTTTACTGGTTGTTATCCTGCGATCCTCCTTTTATCTTCTACAGATGTGATTGAGACCCCACAGACTGCTAAAATCTAAAATCAATCATAAGGAATTTTTTAATATATATCAGCTGTTACATTAATAAATTACTTAATATTTCATGTACTTAAGGATGAGAGCTCTCTGAAACAACTACTTTATAGAATTTTCTATAGCACGACTACCTTCCATCACCTCTCAGCCTTCTCAGAAAGCACACCTGCATGACATTCAGTGCCCTGCTCTGGTTTACCTCTGTTCCTGACCATCTGACAAAGGAGCAAATGCTTTTCATACATACATATATGAAGAAAAGTCTTAAGAGTTTTAAAGATTTGTATTTTCGACAGCTGTTCCTATCCTCTCCAAGCGCAACTTGCTGCTCCTTTAGGCTTCTTTCTCCCCCATGCTAGCATCTCCTGAGCTCTGATGGCCTCCTCGTGGTCACTGGCTGCAATTGTCCCACCCTGCAGTCACGGTACAGACGCTTCAAGCTTCGTTTTTATTCTATCTACCAGAAACCAGAGAGAGGCAGCCCACTGCTACCTTCCACACCGCTGCTGGATATGCTTCCCTCCTCAGCCTCTGTGTCCTCACCTCAAGATACGAATGCAAGCAGGACCAGGCAGAATACACCCGAGGTTAAAGGCCTCCCATCAGATTTCACAGCGGCTGGTAGCACTCATTAAGCACATCTGTAAGCCAGTCTCCCATGTAGCACAATTAGGAACCACGAATGGAACCACGAATACCTTTTTGTTTGTTATGGGATCTGAACCACATCACACATGCACAGACTTCTCTTTCTTCCAACCATTTTTCTACTGTTCTAAAGTACCAGATGGTAATGAACATGACGTGCTTGTCCTTTACAGAGTGCCCCATCCTCATCCTGATTCTGATCTCAACTGGACACACTCCGCTTATCACAATACAAATTAAAATTAAGTAGCAATAATTAAATTGTACAATTTCCTAATTCTGTCGTGAGCAAACCATAAATAATTTAAATACTGTATTAATAATGCATAAACTTGTGGCGGCTCATACAACAGCTATGAAAAATAATCATCATCCATTCACTTACATGTCCTGTAGTCAGGCCTACAGAATTTTAATGGACAGAATTCAAATAAAAACCTTATCAAAATGCAAACTCCAAATCAGCTTGGGGGCTCGGGGTACAAGCATCTTAGCTTAACGCCACGGTCCTTCATGCATTTCTGCCTATGCTTATTTCAATGACTTTAATTGTTACACAATAGGTCAGAGTTTCAAAATGAGGTGGTCAGTACTTCTTAACATCAGACACTTTCAGGTTCCTAACACGTAGCTGATAGCACTAAATCAGCTATTTGGTTAAGAGACAGAAATGAAGGAAAATGGCATATCCATCTCATTTTCTTGAAGAGAAACTTCAAAATTGCTCTGGCTTTCAGGAAAATGAAATGAGAAAACAAAAAGGATAGGAATGGAAAAGAGCCCAAAACAACTTTTGGTTTAAGACTTTTTTTTTTTTCCCCAGAAAGCTATGAGAACATTTAAATATATATATAGTTACAGAAAACGAGGACCTTATAATAATACTTTAAATACAAACTCATATATTTAAACATATTGCTGCACAATCTGAGCACACAGAGGTCTAATTTATATCCATATGTATCCAAGTCTAAGGCTGAAACAGCAGGCAGGAGGCTTGGGTAACACTCTGCTAAGGGATAGACAGGTTGAAACCACAGCTGTGAAAATCAGATGCAGTACTCTCAGTTAGGAAGCCATGACACAAATGTGTTGCTACATGAACCCAGAAGGTTTGAAGGTGCAAAATTCAGTGATAGCAATAGCACAGAAAGATGATTCTAAGATGGAGAATCAAATGCCAGCATATACAATAAACAAGAGCACAATCTGGTAATCATTTCTGGATAGATTCTTGCTAAAAGTTAGTTGGTTATTTAAGGATACTTTTCCCTGTAGACACACAGAGATACGTTTTTGTTTCTTTAAAATACAGACATTCTGAAGAGCTTTTTCCCAATCAGATGACTCACTTCTTAGCCTGATATGTTGATATTTAGCTGCAGAAAATATTTCTCCAAAATATCAGAAAAAGCTTCACTGACAATGATGTCATACAAGGTCAGTGTTCCAGAAAGGTAAGCAGAAGCAAAGCCCACATCTGTTAAATGCTTTCCCAAAAAGACAAAATAACATATTTTTGCAAATTTAAAGATCAATCTGTAATATAATATTTCAAGCTACCAAAAGTAGGATAATGTAACAAAAGAATGCACTATTTCAGGTATTGCTGAGAAAGCAAGAGAGGGTAATGCAAGATTTTTGCTCTTTTGCCCTCTTCCATTTGTCCTCTAAGGATTTACAGTCTCTTACATCTGTGTACTTTAAAGACCAAGTCCTTTCATAATTTTTGCTGCTTTTTCATTTACATAATGTTCTCAAAATACTACAGAAAAACACTAAATCTGGCAGTCCATACTGAAAAATATGTATGCAAACATTGGTTCTGTCCCATTCATTGACACATCCTGGCACTACAGTTTCTGCATCTGCAAGAGATTGTGCCTGCTGGTCCGCCAGGATTTTACTGTTCACCACACAACTCTGCTTGTCCATGTCTTTGAACAACTTTGTTAATCCAAATCTTCTATTGCTCCATTAGGATAGGTTCCACTGCTCCTTGCAGCTTCCAAACTAATGATGGGCATGAGGACTTCGATCACTTTATTAAACATGGAGGTGTGCTCTCGCACAGTGCCATTGGCAAGTTATGAAGCTATGGGGATACCAACTTCCCTGTGCAGCCTGTTCCAATGCTGGACCACCCTCTCCATTAAGAAATTCATCCTAATTCCCCCTTGGTGTAAGTTGAGACTGTTTCCTCATGTCCTATCAGACACCCACCTCACTATAACCTCCCTTCAGGTGGTTGTAGAAAGCCATGAAATCTCCCCTCAGCCACCTTTTCTCCAGACTAAACAACTCCAACTCCTCCAGCTGCTCCTCAAAACTCTCGTTTTCTAGTTACATCAGCTTGAGCAACTCTACATACTTCTTGTAGTGAGGGGCCCTGAACTGAACCCAGCACTCAAGCTGCAGCCTCACCAGTGCACCACACAAGGAACAGTCACCTCCCCAGTCCTGCTGCCGCACCACTTCTGATGCAGCTCAGCACGCTGTTGGCCTCTTTGGCCGCCTGGCCACAATGGTGGCTCTCATTCAGCCAGCTGCCAACCAGCACTCCCAGGTCCAATTCTGCTGAGCATCTTTCCAGCCACTCTTCCCCAGATGTGTACTGCTGGATGGGGTTCTTACAACCACAGTGCGGAACCCAGATACTTTGTTGCTGGTATTTCACAAATTTTAGACATAACAATCACTGACTAGACACAATTTTTAGCATTAATAACAGAAGCACAAAGCTGTCCGTGCACTAGAAGAGCAGAAAGGTGTGGAGGCAGCCTGGAGCCAATATGTACTGGTTTTATATGTTTCTGGAAGTGGAGGGAATATGGAAAAAGCTCCACATGGAATTACTGATAGAAATTGGGTCAAAGAGCTCAATAATTCCTGATTTCTGCTTCCAGAAGTTAAAGCATTTAGTCTTTCCAATTGTATCACTTTGCACCATTAATATTTAATAATTAAATTGTGGAAATAAATTGGTCTGTGGATAAGGATGTCAAATTTAGCATTGTAGAATTGCATGCAAATTCACTATCAAGTAAATCTCTACGCAATGTTTAATCTCATCTGATTATTTTTTTAATCTGATTTTACATTTAATTAGCATTTTAAAGTTCTCCTGGTTACAAGGCAAATATGAACCAGCTGTGTATTTGTTGCAGAAGCATTAGTTTCCCTCAATGGCAGCCAGCAGACCCTGAAGGCGGCCAGCAGCCCCTCTTTCTTACTTCCTATGAAGACAGGCTGCCTCAGCGATCTGCGCTGCAAGTGCTGAGAGCAGGGCACAGCCCAGATTTTAGAAGAGAGGAGGGAGAGAAGACGGGTTTTTGATCTCTGTTCACAAGGGTTATAATTTAATTTTAATAAAAATATCAAAAGCGATGTGAATATCCTCTTAAAACTTTCCCTTCAAAATATTAACAGAATAACGTGCAAGAATTGCTGGCATGATGGAACAGTCTATTCCATAAAATACAGGCTAAGTCAGCTGCAAAGAAGGAACCATATGGACCAGCATCTTTTACTCCATTAGCCAAGGAACTACAAGAGAGATGGAGGCTGATACCTTTGACATCAGAAGTTGAGTAAGACAAATTCTATCCATACTTCTTGGTCTTACACTTAGAAGTAACTTTCACTCTTATGCACTGTGCTGTTCACACACTGCCCAAACGTCAGCAACATCTGAAAGGCACCACTTCAGTTAGAGTTGCCAAAGGTAATGCTAAGACCAAAGACACAGGAAGCCAGGACGCTGATGTAACTTAGGGTGATGGTGACTTAGCAGAGGTATTGACTGCAAACTCACCTCCAAATGAAACAGGTTCTATTGCAGTGTTATCATTTTGTTTTTCCATATGCTTCCAAATATTCCATTAAGCAATCAAAAAAAAAAAAAACAACCCAAAAACAAAAAAACACAGAAATAATTCTATTGTTTCTGATCAGTCACCAAGTTTGTAGAGAATAGCATGTAATTAAATATAATACAAAAAAAATCCTACTGTGAGCCCACGGATGGGAAATGCTGAGCTACAGACGTGGCATGGAATGGCAAGTGTTACAGATTCAATTCTTAATCCAAATGAAATACTTTCAAAGTTTCAGTCCTGAAGTCCCAGCCAGGTGAACTGCAGCACAAGTGCCAGGCGGGTGGCCCTGTGCCAGCCCTGCTGCTGCAGGCACACCGCTGCAATCCCAACACCACTTCATCCTGCCTGAACTGCCCAGCTGTCGCTGCATCTTACAGCCTGCAGAAGTGACCCTGTGCAGAAAATGGTTTCCATACGGCTCGTAGAACCTCAGACTCACATTCATGTTTCAGCTGGAAGTTAAGAGAGAACAAAATTTTGTCTGTCTGAAGTTTTGCTGAAATCCAAAGGAAAGCAAATGGGTAAAAACACTCTTCTGAGTTTGCTCTTTTGTTGAATCTGATTTGAAGAACGGTGAGAACAAAGAGCGCAAAGCACGTTATCAGTACTGTCTGTATGCGCATGCCTTTTTAGCACCTTCCCTATTTCATTTCTAGCTATTGATATATACACAGATATATTTTATGTTAATTGTTCCAGTTTATCCAACTTCCAGCCACAGTACAGAGCTGTTACACTCAATTTCTGTTACTGTAAATTAGATACAGGTATTACAATTTAGCTACCATCAGCAGCAATGTCTGCCATTACAATCAAAATCCATCTAAATCTGAGACTTGTGGATCATTTTCTAAAATACACTGTGGAACAAGCTTTTCCCTGATTCCAGTAGGTGGCAGTGTCTTTGCCCTAAAGAGAAAATGCAGCTTCAGAAGGTAAAAGCAGAGGCTATGGGGAGGGTGTCCATGAAATTGATAGAACTCTAAGGAGAACTGAAGGAACTGGGGCTGTTTATTCTGGGGAAAAGGAGGCTGAGGGGAGACCTTACTGCTCTCTTCAACTACCTGAAAAGTGCTTACAGCGAGAGTGGGGTTGGTCTCTTCTCACTGGTGTCAGAACAAGGGGAAATGGCCTTAAGTTGTGCCAGGGTCATTTTAGTGTGGATATCAGGAAACATTTCTTTACAGAAAGGGTTGTTGAGCTCCCCAGGGAGGTGGTTGAGTCGTCATCCCTGGATGTGTTTAAAAACCATCTGGATGTGGTGCTCGGGGACATGACTTAGAGGAGGGTTGTTAGTTAGGGTAGTATGGTTAGGTTGTATGTGGTATGTGGTTGGACTCGATGATCTTTAAGGTCTTTCCCAGCCTGAGTAATTCTATGATTAAGAACAATTCCTCAGCTTTCAGTCCTGGTAAATGCTCTGGAAATCATTAATTTGGGGACTGCAAATGGAGCCCCAAAGAGATTTTTAAAATGTCCGAAGACCGCTTATAAAGAGCAATTATTTCACACTAGATTTGTGAGAGCAATCGCTCAGCATACAGCATCACTCTGCTTTGACCTGTGAGCGCAGGCACAACACCTATGGCAAACGCAGGGCATTTTATAAAATACAGAAATGATGAAAGGTTACATTATCTCCAGCTTATGATATTAGTAAACGTCACATACCAAGGCTTTCATTATTACAGGAAACTCAAAGCACGAAATCTTGGACAACGTAGTGTGCTTTTTAAAACAGTTACTTTACCAAGAAAATGTGCTAAATGGGAATATGCATCACCTGAAGCCCAGGTTTTAAGAACTAAATACTCAAACGGAACCACAGGCGGCAGAGAAATCACAGAATCATAGCATCACCAAGGTTGGAAAAGACCTACAAGATCATCCCGTCCAACTGTCTGCCTATCATCAGCACTCCTCACTAAACCACAGAGAACAAAGTCCATACAACCCACATGCCAGAAGTGCCCCATGTGCCACAGTTCAGCAGCACACCCCATCCCTCACAGGCTGCCCACTTCTGAGCTGTATTAACAGGAACGTTGGGTTAAAATAAGGTCATGGCTTTAAAGGAAATGAATCAATAATTCTAGCTCGTCTTGTACTGCTGAAGGACTGATGTTATTGTCTCCGTCCTCAAGGAAATGGACCACACATGCAGACAGTGCACACAATAATTCATACAAATTAAAACTCATTAATCATACAGAATTACTCCACAGTTCTAATGCAGAAA
The DNA here is from genome assembly GCF_023343835.1 of Lagopus muta. Taxonomy (NCBI): domain Eukaryota; kingdom Metazoa; phylum Chordata; class Aves; order Galliformes; family Phasianidae; genus Lagopus; species Lagopus muta. The sequence goes on along the minus strand of NC_064433.1, from coordinate 14,872,222 downwards.
TGTGCTAATTTATTTTCTCTCCAGAAGGAAACATAAACAGACAAACAAAAATACTCTGAAAAATCTTTAATCCTTTTAGGAAGGGAAGATATCACTACTTCACTTTATTAAATGACACCATTACTGAATAATTACTTGTTATGGAAAAGAAAGTGGGTAATGATGCAACCCACTTGATGTGTAGGGAACCTACTTTGGCAGGGGGGTTGGACTCGATGATCTCTGGAGGTCTCTTCCAACCCCAACAATTCTGTGATTCTGTGATTCTGTGAAAATACGGGCTATCGATGCTGGTAAAGGTACAAACTTCTGCAAGTAGAACTGGGTTTGACTCTGCTGAACGTCCTTTATCAATACAAATCCCCAGGAACATCCATCTTTAGAAGACTTTTTAAGAGAATGGGAACAGGAAGGGAAATTTCTATTTATTAATCCTTTGAAAGTGTAAGAACCTAAAAAATCTGCTGAGGCAGTTTTCAACGAGGATTTTTATTTCAATCTGAAATTCAGAATCAGTAGTGAATTATACATGAAAAGTCTTTACTGTCCCTTCTCCTTTCTCAGAAATCAAAATGCACGGGCTCCAGAACAGGAAGCAATCCCTGTTGCACCGGCTCCCAGGGAATGGGGAAATTCCCAGCCCGCTCCCAGCAGCAGCTCCACAGTGCTCCCAGGAGAGGTGGGAGGGAGAGGCAGAGGCTTTCCCATCTGTCCCTAAAAAGACGAGCAGCTGCAGAAGCTAATTAGCAGCAGACCTCTATGGGTAATGAAAGACTTTTCTGCGATGCACATTTTGTAAGAGTGAGAAAGCAGCTGCAGGAGTTGTCCACCCACTCTAAGCACCTTGACAAGAGACAGGCAATTCTCTCATTTATGTCGGCATTCTTTTTCTTTCCTTTCCTAGCTACCTCCTTTGTGAACCAGAAGCTTTTTAAGTGGGAAACGATTATTTTCCTCTAGTCCCATCCCAGATAACATTTCTCCATTGAAATCACTGTAACACATTTTGTAATGACATCAGACAGCACCTGGGAATGCTTTAGCTCAAGGGCCACCTTTACTCTTCCATTCCAGTTACCTCAGTGCTGTACCATTTGAAGTAGCTCTTACAGCAACTATCCCAAACAGATGTCAGGATCTGTCTCTTCATTATTCTCTTTCAGAATGCCTTTATGAATAGTAATGCAGACTAAGATCTGGAAGTGGGGTTCAATTCCAGAGATGAGAACAGATGTACAAATGACATTTCAAACTAAGCAGATCTGCTTATAAATCCTACTTTGTGCTGGATGTCTCCAATAAATACATTGTCTTCAGTATATAAACTAAACATTTCCAGGATCTGAACATATTCACAACAAAACTGACTAGGCATATGTTTTGTCCTCCTTTCATCCAGAATTTGCCATTGGTTGAGTAGATGTGATGAGTTAGAACCGTAGTAATATAGCTCCAATAAGTATTGCTCTAATAAAACAGTAATTCCCAACTAATTACTCTAAAGGAACAAAAACAGTTTCAGTTCAGATTACCATGTTGCTCTGCTTATTATCTGAGGCCTAAGATACAGACACGATACGTAAAGAACATTAATTGTTCAGGCATTAGATTCAGTCAGAAATCATAAAATCCACCCTGCATATTAAAAAGAATCAAGAGACTCCATCTTCTATTACAGTTTCAACAAAATTGCACCTCCAAAAATTAAAGTAGCACAAATTAAGTACCATCTTTTTAAAAGTTTAAAGAGATCTGATTAAAGTTATCAGTCCCACCACATAGTAACTCCATTTTAAGAGATCTAAAATACATGACGTCTCAAGAATTTGAGGGGAAAGAGTGGCTGAAAGGATCAGAACATTAAAACTGCACTCATTTTGCTACTTACTTCTGCGTCGCCAAGAGCACAGGCTTCATCTGTGGCTGACACAATACTCCGCATCACTCTGTCCTTCTGTTCTTCCCACTTGCCCTTACCCATCAGCATTAAAATATGAACACAGGGTTTCTGAAGTTCGTCCTCCACCTCCCCTCTCTCAAGAATCACACCTCTGCGTGCCATATAACCCGGTGATTATGCTAATATCCACCTCTCAGGAAAGACCCAGTTCTTAGATTTTACGCTGACAAAGACTGTAATCAGTTTCAGAGCTCTCATTCATTTCTGTTTCCACACACCTCACTACCTTATATTAGACGTTATTACACTGAAGGATGTCCTCCTAATCAAAGAGGACAAGGAGCACTGTGAGCTCCCTGCTGGCCCAGGTTTCCATCCTCATGGGCAAGTGGCGAATGTAATCAGAATTAAATCGTATTTGAAACTGCAAACATTCTGTTTCTCCTTCCTAAATGATAACTGGAGGGAGAGGGGAGATTCTGTGTTACGGTTCCCAGCGTAGTCATAAATATTCCAATTCAGTAAACAATTAGCATAGTTTAGAAATAAATTTTGCTATGAATAACAGCAACTCTTCTAAGTGATGCCTACGTATGCACAGATGTAAATATTCTGTACATCTAGCCAGTTTGCAAAATACATTTATTCTCCCTGCTACACTTCTGCATCACAAATGTGAGACAGTTCTACGCATCATCTTTATCAATCAGAATACTTAATAAAAGAAATACTAGTTTATCTTCTAATTGGTGAATTTAGTAACACTTTTCCATAGAGTCCTTGTAGAAAGATTCCAGATAGTGATTTCAGTAATAAAATTCTTCCTACATCTCGGAACAAGTAATGGACATATGACATGTGGACATACGGACAGAGGAGTTCTTCATTCTTGGAGTGCAGGCTGGTGCCAGCCGGTGGGCACAGGCAGGCTTTGTATCTCTGTGTCCTGCCATGCACTGACAACAGGTTCTCAGGCTCCAATGACTGGAGGACACACACATTTATTTGTATTAATAAAGCAGTCACAGCAACTTTTACACATGTACTTGGCACTGCAACAGCATGTTCAAAGAGACTGACTTGCAAGACAAACATAAGGAATTCATGGCTCTACTTATAAGCAGCAAACAGAACCCAACATTTCTAGAAAAAAACTAATGTCTCTACCAAGAAAAAAGTATTCTAGTAACTTCTAACAGCTTCATCTGCTATGGATTAGACAACAGGAAGCACAGTGTGGATTTAAAATTCTCTGGAATACTTACAAGGATGTGACAGACACCGGCACATCCCCCACTGGACACAAATCAGGCCATTGTCTGAGAACCCAGCTAACAAACTTCTCATTTTTTGTAAATGCTGGAATCTATTTAGCATCCAAGCTTGGATGCTGAGGCCGCAAGGCAGATTCCTGTGGTGGGAATTCTCATGCAACTGGGAGAGGGAGTGCAGTGGTTGATGAATCTATAATGCGTGATTTAAACCCAACTTTGTCCAGAACTTTAAGCTACAGTAACACAAACTCTGATGGACACAAGCACCAGGCACAGTGACATGCAGCATCTGCAGGCACACTTTCAACCTGAGAGGAAGTGCTCAAGAGAGCAGCAGCCATCAGACAGCAAATGACTTTGCAAAAGGGGAGCTCTGCTTCCTTCCACCTTCGTACCAAATGCCCTTGGAGAGTGGAATGCTGCTTTACATTCACAAGAAGGTTTGTTGGCTTCCCACGCATTAATAACAATGGTGTATGTTTGTTTTGTTTTTTTTTTAATCTTTTGAGATTACATACTTGTCTGCTTCTCTGCCTTCTAAGCATGTAAACTTTTACACTAACTTCAAGTTAGGAATATTCTGTGAATGCTCTATTGGGCTGCTGGAAGTCTAAATCTAGAAGTAATTGTAGCCATGTTTGTTGAATAAAACCAGTTTACTGCAGTTTACAGCACTGCTATTCCATGAAGGGAAGGGACTGTCCTGCTCTGGTACTGCCTCACCTTCAGCACTGGGAGCAGTTTTGGGCAGCACGCTTTAAGGACATAAAACTATTAGAAGGCATCCAAAGGACAGCAACAAAGATGGGGAAGGGTCTAGAGTGTGAGGAGAAGATCTGCTCCCTGTGTTTGCTCAGCCCAGAGCAGAGGAGCTGAGGGGAGGCCTGATGGCTGCAGCTCCTCACAGGGAGCGGAGGGGCAGCGCTGAGCTGTGCTCTGTGTGACAGCGGCAGGGCCCGAGGGAACGGCATGGAGCTGCGTCAGGGGAGGGGCGGGAAAAGGGGCTCGGGAAAGGCTCTGCACCAGGGGGCGGTGGGCACGGAACGGGCTGCCCAGGGCGCGGTCCCGAGTTGCTGGAGTTCATCCAGCAAGAGTTCGGTGCTATCAGAAATACGATTTGATTTTTGGGTGGTGCTGTGTGGAGCCAGGAGCGGGACTCAACAATCCTCGTGGGTCACTACCAACTCACAATGTTCTGTGATCCTACAATTCTCCATCAGCCATTAAACTCCCGTGACAAAAAAGATGTTCCTTGATGAAGTTAAAAATGGCAGAAGAAAGCAAATCACTTAGCTCTTCTCCTTTATAGATTTCTGCTACCAGTCCTCCTCCTCGGGGGATTGTGGAGACCTGCCAGCTAATTCTGTGGACAGGATGGCTTCTAGACTTGCCTCTAATCTGCAATGATGCTATTATTTCTTCATTATTGTCTACTGTATAAAATCAGCATCTTTCTCCCCAGAAGGAGATTGCTCAGAGTTGCTCATGAGAGCCATTTAGCTCACAGGGGTGGGCCTGCTGGGGACCTACAATATTCCCATATCAGGGTTAATGTCACATCAAGGTGCTATTAGTACCTCCTTTCCTTCCACAGTTATTCGTTCAACTGTAAGATTACTAATGCAATTTAAAGTTTTTTCTAGAGTACTGTTGGCTGGCCTTCAGGGTTATTGTAATTACATGGAGAGATATTTCAAGGTTTCTGAGAGCACTGGGGTAGAAACTGCAGTTGTGGGGAAGGAGTGGGTTTTCAGTTACACTGCAGAAGTGCAAAACTGAAAGCAGCTGCCTCCACATTCGGCACTGACCAAATACTGACTCTGCCCAATGCCACCCAAGCTGCGTATTGGAATTTTCCCACTGCATTCCCATCTGTAGAACCGAGATAACGTTTTTTATCAGCTTTGTGGGGATTTTATAATTCCGTGTTCATGAAGAGAATAGAACTGCCAGCTACAAAACTTTCACAGGCCTTGGAAAACAGAATTCCAACAGAGAACTCTCATAATGCACTGCAAGAGAAGACACTGCTCTTCTTCTTTTGTAACAAAATGAATAATTTAAGAACACTCACTTGCTGTCTTGAAGCCATCTTTTACTTGTCCCTGGGCAGAGCTGGAGGCAGCGTGGTTTGCATGCCAGCTGCTGTTTGTTAGCCAGTTCAGCAACACCGTGGGCTGCGAGGCACTGGCTGTGCCAGCATGATAGACAAGATGCTCTTCTGCGTGTTTTCCCAGTATTAGAGTCAGGCTTATGCAACTGATTAATAACAAAAACAATCTATTTTCTTTGTCTTATGCGAATGATCTTACAAGTGTACCCATTGTGCATTACCTGCACTGCTCTTAGGCTGGACTTGGATTTGGTCTAAATTATTCTTGCACTATTTCCATGGCATTCTCCATCTCCTGGGGCCACTGCTGGCTGCAAAGTTCCCTATATTCAAAAGGAACCAAAATGCTATATTCTTCTAGAAAAACATTTGGACGGTTTAATTGTCTGCCTAGGTTCCTATGACAACCACAGCAACACAAACAGCCTTCCTGGCAACCACTGGAGACCAAAATCTCTGCTCTCTCCCCTCCCTTCGCTATAACTTCTCAATTTAGAACACACTGTAACTGGATAAATATGATTAGCAAAAAAAAAAAAAAAAAAAGTAGTGTCTAGTATACAAAGCTCGCACTGGGGAAACCTCTTGCAAATGAAAATGTATTACTGTATTTTTAGATAACAGCCAAAACATTGCCTGTTAGGTCAGTGTTATCAAAGTACCTTGGGATCAACTGTAAAGAGCAGTGCAGAGCTATAAACATAGAAAAAGGAAGGGTTTCTCTGTCAGCTCATGAGGTTGTGGTGAGCTGTAAAAGAAGTATGACAAGATCTCTCCTGGTGCCTCATAGCACCGCTCACC